>NW_021620899.1:657543-698746 GCF_004785775.1 Grammomys surdaster | reverse complement strand
ACACACACACACACACACACACACACACACACACACACACACACACAGTGTTTTGTCTACATGTATGCTTATGTACCACATGTTTGCCTGGTGGTTTCAGAGGCCAGATGAGGGTATCAGATGCCCTGGAACAGAAGTTACAGACAGCTATGAGCTTCTATATTGATACTGGTAACTAAGAAAGACCAACTAGTGTCCTAACTGCTGAACCATCTCTCTAGCCTCTCCATTCGGGTACACAATCCAGTGATATTTTACCAGTTTACCAAGTAGTACAACTGTCTTCACAGATCAGTTTTAGAACATTTCCTTACCTCTATAGGATCCCCCATGCTTATTTATAATCAATTCATGTCCTTAGTCCTGGCCTCAGGCAACTACTAGTCTATCTATATTTCTATAGATTTATTTTCTTCCGGACATTCCATCAATGGAATCCTACAGTATGCCAGTGTCTGTCAAGAAAAGCAGTGTTCTCGAGGTGCATCCACATTATAGCATGACTCCACAGTCTGTTTCTTGAAGGACTTTGTCTATTCCTCCTCCAGACAATGGACATTGGGCTCTTCTTGGTTTTGAGCTTTTATGAATAATTCTGCTGAGGAGTCTCTTGAGCAGGACTTTGGGTGTTATGTGCTCTTACTTTCATCAGATCTATGCTTGGCAATGAAATCACCAGGTCAGGCGGTAAATATATGTTGGGTTTTAAAAGAAACTGCTGAGCTGTTTGCCCAAGAGGCTGTAATAGCTCTTCAGGGTTACTGCTTTTCCAGTGTGCTAAGCCCAGCCTCTTCTTAGTGGCTGTGTAGACTTGGAAGGCTTTAGTTTCCTCTTTAATTAAAGCAGGTGTGTAGTGAACTGACATTTACCGAGTGTGTACCCTGTGGGATGCCTTATGAATCACTCTCTCACTTCATTCCCTGTCTCTGTGAAGTGTAGATATTAATTTCCACCTATCTGGTGAGTTTACTGAAGTTCAGAAAAATCAGGTAAACAAGTCAGCATGGTAATTAGAGGATTGTTGTGGGTATTAAATGATATCAACCCTCAACAATCCTAACATTAACCTGGCATAATCCTAACATATCCTAACATTAAATTGAAGGATGAAGAGGGTTTTTATTTGTGTCTTTAACCCTGCCATCTCAGAAAGGTCTAACTCCAGGGCTCGACCTTCCTCAAAGTGTCACACCTTAGAGAAACAGAAAATTCCCTGTGCTCATAATCACCCTGTGGCCCATGTGTCAGAGTCAACCCCCAAGTCAAATAGTACAGTTTTAGATGCTGCGGTAACAGGGGTAGCTCATTCAGGATGTGGACATAGCTCTTTATCGGCCACATTTTATCTTTATATTTCCGTTCCTCCTCTGTTCAAAAGCACAGTAATTGCTTTTTCAAACTTTACAGAAACAAGCTCTGACAGAAGCACATATGAATGCTACCAGGAGGTTAATTAACTGGATTGATTTGAAATGGAACGTTTATCAGGGAGGAGAGCATTAATGCCGAGAAGAAAGTAAAAAGGGCGCATAATGTCCAAGTGGCAAAATGACTTGGGTGAAAGGAACTCAGTGACTATCTTTGTAAAATTCAAGGGATTTGAAATTTTGTATCTATTCTTTGAAAATGTATACTCAACGTGAAAAGTTATGTACAATAAGACTTTTTCTAAATTGGTAACTTGTCATTTATTATATCTTTTCAGGGAGAACCAGGGGTCAGAGGCCCTCCAGGCCCCTCTGGGCCTCGGGGCATAGGAATCCAAGGACCAAAGGTGAGTCCTCAGGTCTCTGATATGAGTACCAGGTACCAGTTAAGACATCCGTAACTGGAAATCCCTGAACAAGAAATGCTCCAAATTTAGAAACTTTTAGTCACAGCGTGGCTACAAGTGGCATGTCCATAGCTGATTCCTTGTAATGAGTGACAGTCAAATCCTGGCACATTAGGGCTTCCATAGAAGGTGCGTATGAAATATAAATGCATTGTGTTTGAATATGTATCCTGCCTCCAGAGGAAGTCATTATACACAAACAACTATTCCAAAATGTATACAATTTCAGTTCTGAAACACTTCTCATCCCAAGGATGTCTGAGATGGGACAGTCAAGTTTTAGCACCATACCAGTAAACAGCTACTTCTTATGAAACCTGCATTTGTTGTTGACTTAGCTTTTCCTGGATTATTGGTGAAATCTTTTTTCATGTCATGTGAGGTGCAGTATCTTTAAAACATTTGGTTCCCTTGGGAAATCACAAGGAGAACTTCTCTCAACATCGCTGCAAAGTGTTCAAGATATTTCCAGGTTTCTCAGGTGCTGGGCTATTTTGTCATGAAGCAGATCACAGATGGACATGATGGTATATAACTCCATTCCCAGAACTTAGAAAGCAGAGGCAGAAATACTAAAAATTCAAGGCCCACCTGTGCTACATAATGGGTTTGAGTCCAGCCTGAATTACATATAGGTGTCCTACCTTGAAAGAAAAAACTCATCTCTGTTTGGTCAGAGAAGTTTTCAGTGGCCTTTTAACAGGTCACTGGATAATGTATGTTCTGTATGTCTTCAGCCACTCTGTCAGACCATGGTGTAAAGGTCAAGCTTCATTGTGTCCGTACAAGGTGACAGGGATTTCTTTCGGTGCCCTTCACATCTATTTCTATGTATACATCACTTACTTATCTCCTCTAGCTTGGTATTTACAAATTCTTGAATTCTTCTGACCCAGTGTTTCTCACTGAGGTGATGTTGTCCTCCTTCCAAAGCCTCTAGTGAGGTCACTTCAGCAATCTCACAGACAGAGATCTTTTGGATTGTGTCAACAGAAGATGATAGTGACATTACCTGAGTTCAGATGTGCTGTTAAAAACGTTCCAGCTGAACTGGACAGCTTTATCTCCATCACTCGGTAGTGCTGAGTTTGAGATGCTGTTCTAATTATTCATTTGCATATTCAAGAAATGTATTTTTATTTGTTCAAAAAAAATGAAGGAAGTTTAAGTCATGTTTGTGGGAGAGAAGGTGCCAATGAGCCACACACTACAAATTCAGATTTTTAAATAGGTCTAGACACATCCAAAATTCATGTGAATTTATTAGAGAAGAGAGAGAAAAGACTTCTTGAACCAAGAAATTTTCGGAGGACCCCAGCCTCACCTGGATTCTTAGTTTAATCCTTTTTCCTTCCTTGAATTCATCTGGCAGCAGACTAGTTTTGAAAATCATGGGTCACTGTATGTAGATGGAGATCGTTCTAAGAGGACAGTTGTCACTGTCAGTGGGAAGTTGTGGGTGACTACACAGATGAAGATCCCTGTAAGATGACAATAGTCACTGTCAGTGGGAAGTTGTATCCATTTTTCTTCTCCACTCTCATCTTTATTTTTAGTTTTAAAATACTTTTGATATGAGAAAGCATCCTTACAATTTGAGAAAAATAAATCTTTCTCATAATGACAAGAAAAAGCACCCTTGACTTATTTAGTAACTTAATTCCCTATCTTCTTTTTATGTATGTATGTATGTATGTATGTATATATGTATGTATGTATGTATGTACATATGTATTATATGAGTACACTGTTTCTGTATTCATACACACCAGAAGAAGGCATCAGATCCCATCACAGATGGTTGTGAGCCACCATGGTTGCCAGGAACTGAACTCAGGACCTCTAGAAGAGCAGTCAGTCCTCTTAACCGCTGATCTATCTCTCTAGCCCCCTTAATTCCCTATCTTCAAAGCATGATCTGTTCAGGGTTGATTTGTGATCTCTTGGGATAGGCAAAGGTTCACTACTTGATCATGGAACTTCTGAGAGCTTTACTACAGTCATGACACAACTTCAGTCAGCTGCACATTTGAAGGTTACAACACTTGGTGATGTCCTAAAACCTTAGCTTTGTGTGGATACTGATGCTTGTACGGTGTAACAGTTGCCTAATCTCATATTCTTCAGCACATACGCCCATCACTAAATACCACATGGTGGCATGAATATGCATGGAAGTCTCCACTGGGCAGAACATACTGTTTTTCGATCTTACCCCACCTCAGAAGTCTTTCTTTAGTAAGCGAAGACACACAGGGAAATGCTGAACTTATTGTTTCATGTTTTCTATCATTAGGCAGGGAGGATCTAGGAGGAGTGAAGGGTGGGAGTATAACTAGAATATGCTGTATGAATTTGGGAATTCATACAAAATGGGAAGAATTCCAGCACTGACTTGTTCATATTCTTGGGCATTCCATACCGTGTACCATTGTTTTGTAGCAAACTCTCTATAAAAAAACATAAATATACTGACTTTTGTCACAGGGAAGAAAATTATTGCATCATTTTTCATCAACGTCTCTTGACACTATGTACATGTGTACATGTATATTTATATACACACGTGTGTTGGTGTATGTGTGTGTGTGTGTGTGTAGAGTCCAGAGGACTACTTCAGATGTCATTCATTAGAAACCTCGTAACTTGCTTTAGTGACAGGTTCTCTTATTGGCTTTAACTCACCAATATTTACCAGTTGTTGAGCCCTGGGAATGGTGCCTCTGCCTCTGCCTCTGCCTCTGCCTCTGCCTCTGCCTCTGCCTCTGCCTCTGCCTCTGCCTCTGCCTCTGCCTCTGCCTCTGCCTCTGCCTCTGCCTCTGCCTCTGCCTCTGCCTCTGCCTCCTCAGTTCTGATATTATAAGTACCACACCCTGCTTTTTCATGTGGGTACTGGGGACTAAGCTCAAGTTCTCATGTGTGTACTGCAAGCAGCTCTTCCACTGACTCTAACAGTATTCCCAGTGAAATGAGACCATCTTAAAGGGGAGCAGCATGTTCAAACTTGAGCAGAATCTGGCATTAGTGATCTCTGGACTTAGCATGGGCAGACTGGAATAGGAACATCTAGATTTGCCAAGCAGAAGTCCCCGGCCTCTCCTTCCATTTCTTTCAAGCTGCTCTTGGCCTCTTTACCTATACTTGTGTTATATGCAAAAGTTTGTTTGTAACAATTCTAATGGCCTAAGAATGTTTAGAACAAACACAGCTGTAAAGGAAATAGAACTGTGCTGTGGCAAGAGGACCCTAATGAGTTTAAGAAGGAAGCTAAGAGCAGTGATATCGCCATTTTTTTCCCTACACTGTCCATACTTTTTTGCCAATTTCTCTTCCTATTTTCACAGGGTGATACTGGGCAAAAGGGCCTGCCAGGCCCTCCTGGGCCCCCTGGCTATGGATCACAAGGAATTAAAGTAAGTGAATATGATTGTACTGGAATCATCTCTCAAGTCAGTAGGGTAAGGAAGAGGAGAACTTCATTACAAAACATAAATTCAGTGAGAGTGTCACAGTTAAAATTGCATCTGGGATTTAGAGACAACTTCCAGAAATGTGGAAATGGTACAAGTACAGTCTTTTCATAAACATTGCCCGTTACATACATTGCTTAGTGAAGCATTGAATGGTCCGGTGGTTGGATGATCTCTGGGGTGTGGGCTCAACAGAGACTTCGAGCCTATCAATCAGTATGTTCTTCTCTATCTCCCTTGCAGCTTTCTCACCCTTTTACATGAGGGCTCTCCTTACAGCCCTAGAGATAGGACACGAGGGAGGCAGAGCGTTAAGATGTGGCCCCTGGTGGGATGTGAGGACACAGAGAGTGGGGCCTGGCAGTTGGATGGGCAGGAGTTGATAGTGCTAGCTTGCAGGGCAAGCATTAGGAGTCTCTGGCCTAATATTAGTACCCTGGCATGGAGGATTAAAATTTAAACTCTAACGTAGGGCTTGAGAACTTGTTGAGCCCTCCGGGTGGTTCTCCCAAGCAGCCAGAGTGAACATTACTGCTTTTGGCCTCAGGCCTTTGTTACTGGAATTCATAGCAAGCTGCTTTCTACTTTGTTTTTGCTCAGGAGTAATAAGTAAGGAAGAATTCAAAGTTTTCTTTTATCTAAGTAGAAAAGCTTTAATAACTACATACCAGTTACTATGGAATTTTAAACATTTTTTTCTACTTCTAATATGTCGAGTTATGTTGTAAACTGTGCCACCTCACCTATTGATAGTCCTTCCTGCAATAAATCAGTATATATTTATTACCCTGTGAAAGAGTAACTGATAATCTAGAACTCCAGATAACTGAACTTCACCCTAAATTTAAATGGAAAACAAACTCTCTTTCGAAATAGTACAACATAGTAAATAGGAGATAGAAGGCACCTAAGATAATTATTTTAGACTTAAACCACATAGTTTCATGTAGAGGGAGCTAATTCTAGAGTAAAAGTCATTGAAGTGCTGTTAAATCTTCTAATAAAACACAATATCTAAAGTTTACATGACAGTGGTTCATCTGCCAGGCTGAGTTGCTAAGCAAAGACAGGCTAGCATGCCGCTGATAACACATGAGCGCAGGAAAATAGAGTGGAACTCTGATATTTAGAAATTACATCACTCTGCTACTCCATCCTTAAATTGTACATTTGAATGGTCGTGGTGTTCTATGGAAGTTTTTGTAAGACTTTTTTTTCCTTTAAATAACATGGGGCTGGAGAGATGGCTCAACAGTTAAGAGGAGTAGAAATTTTTTCAGAGGACCCAGACTTGATTTTCAGCATCCACGTATAGTGGCTTATAACTGTCTCTAACTCTAATTCCATGCAATCCAACCGACCTCTGTGAGCACTACATATACATGGTCCACAGACATGCAGGGAGAATGCACCCATATATATAAAATAAAAATGATTTAAAGATGAGCAAAAGATAAAACATAAATACATATGAGATCCTGGTCTTGTCACCCATATGAGCTCAATTGACACATGCTATAAGCCCATCTTCATTTTTAAGTTCAGTGACAGTTTTCTTCCTTCTATTATCTGAGATTTACTTCCTGTATTCATCCTGGAGCACCTTGGGTTGCATTTAATTAATCTTCTCACAAACCATGACTCATCTGGCTTTGGGCCCTGTCTTATGCCCTGCAGGTCATGCCGTGTTCACATGTACCCTGAGTGACAGTAGGTCACACACAGTACCTGACATGACATGGATCAAACCCCAACCCCAACGTGCCACATTCCATATTAAATCCTATGGGCAATAAGATGAGGTAGTCTTCCTCCACTTTGCACTGTGTCCTGATGCTGGCTGCTAGGTGACTCACAAAGCTCCCTTAGACATGTTGGTTTGCCTGGCTTCCAGTGAGCAGCAGGGAACACTTCCTGTTCTACAGTTAGACTGTCTCCACAAAAGGGAGAGACCTCAAAGACAGAGTTGGAATTTTAAGACTACGTAATAAGTGAAATCTTAGTCTTATGGCCTGTAGGCTTATCTGCTTTTAAACCTATTTTTAATAAGGGTACTTAAATGTTTTAGCCTCCCTTTTAGTCTTCTACACACCAGAGATAGTGAAAATGAAGGTTAATAGAGCAAAGGAGGATGTAGACCTGTTTAGAAATAGTTTTTTGGGGCAAATCTAGTCTGCATTGTCAGGATATCAAATCGGTAGCATCAGGTCAGTCTATTCACAAACACAATTTACAAATCAGCACTAGCAGTTCCATCCAGAGGAAGCAGCAAGAAGCTGCCAGTATACCACCAGATGTTTTTGGTGGCATTTTTCTCTATAAAGTCATGACAAATGATGACCAGCAAAGAGTGGCAAGCTGAACCAATACCATACAGCATCATCCACTGTCTGTTGGGATATATTATACACTTTGCAAACATCACGTGTTTCCGCAAGCATCAACTCCAGTAAAACATCACATGCCCCTTTTCCAGGCTGCTTCCAGAAAAACAACAAGTGTCTGTTCTCAGCAAAACATCCTTCTGTGTGTCTGCTTTAGTGATAATATCCTCTCATAAGTCATTTTTCAGAAAACATCATATGATACAACCAAGTCTCTATAGAAACCAGAAATTTCCATTCCATGACCATTTCTTGACACAGTTCTTTCATTTTTCTAAAGAATACCAGGTCAATGACACTTGAACTTTTTATTATACCCACCTAAAGGCCTTGATGCAGACCTTGGCCAACACTGGGACTTGAGCTGCCTGCTGCCTTCCTGTAACTTCTCATCCATAGGAAGATAGGACCAGGGCTGTGATCACTGGAGGTCTGCTTCAGTCTCACTGCGATGCTCAAATGTTAGCTCATTAGTCAGGTAGCCTGTGTAATGTGGTGACGAGACACTCCAATTTGGGGTTCCAAACAAGGAGCAGACAGAGGTGTCTCTCTAATGCTCTTTATTCTATTCAGGACTTTGCCTTTGTAATGAATCTGTTGCATGGTTCTGGCAAGTCTTTATGTAAATGTGATACCTGGAAATGCTTCCTGACTTTTAAGCATATCTGAGTTAGGCTTGCACACTAAGTTCTGTCATGACTTGATCTACATGTTTATTTGTTCACGGAGAGCTGCCACCAGCTTCAGCTCTTTATTTAGACTTGGGCAGGACTGAGCCAGCCCAGCTGATGGACTTCCCATGGACTGTGACTGGGCTGAGTTTCAGGCCTGGCAAGTTTATTATCAGTGTTGATACATTACTTCAGGGACATGCTGGAAAATTCGGTGATTGCTGCCTGGCAGAGGCCCCAGTGTCTGTAGAGATGGCCAATAGTAATTATTACAGTACTCACACTGTCCCCAGACTAACTGACACCCTCTCGGACATCTAGGACCTGTAAATGAAGAGGAACTCATTCAACAGGGATGCATACTCAGACAGCTTGAGCAATGGAATAAAAAACTTTGAACTTGTCTTTCCTGCTTCCTGAATATTGCATATATGCTTTAATTTCCTTATTTTAATAATGTGTATGATAATAGTACTGTCTCCTAAACTTGCTGTGAGGTATATTTGAAATGAAACACCATCAGAGGAATAATGTACTTGTTTGTACTCAATATCTATCTATCTATCTATCTATCTATCTATCTATCTATCTATCTACCTATCTATCCATCTACCAAATATATATGCAATTGTTTGTGTGTGATATGTATATATCATATATATTACATATTACTTACAAGCAAGATATATATATATACATATATATACATGTTTATATATAATCATGATTAGCTATAATTATGCATATATAAACATTTCTTATAAAATATGCATATGTAAACATATATGTGTGTGTATATATACATATATGCATATATAATTGTAGTTAATCACAATTATTTCTTCCTGCTTCTCTTTCCTTTCTGACTAGTGCATGTCATTTACTAGGAGAAAGGTCTGGAACTCTAGCAGTCAAACCATTTAATTCCCTTAAATATATTGGTTGCACTAGTTTACACTGGGCTCCAGTACTCTGTTGACTCCCAAATATACAATACTTCACATAACAGCCCTGTGTTGGTTTATGGTTAGCAGGCAATTTTCCTCTGAGAAGGGTGTCAGAGGATGTTATCTTCCATTTCTGGCTTCCCCATTGATGTAGACTGGTCCTCCTTCACTAACTCACTGCAGATACAAAGAGAGGGTGAGGAAAGGCCTTGTGTCCTGAACATTCTGGCCAGGATGTGACACATATTATCTCTGCTCACAATGTCGTTGTTGATGTTGCATTTACATGGCTGAATTACTTGCAAGTCAGGCAGGGAAAGGTAGCTCAACTGTACACCAAAAAAAAAAAAGTTTGGTGAAATACTGATGTGACCATAAAACAGAACATTGCCATTTCTAGGGAAGATGAAACTGGTAAAGTGATTTGTTACTCTGAAGTATGTTGATGCTTTCAGAAGAAAACAGAAAACATGGGAAGTCTCCATGGCAACTTGAAGGATACCCAGCTATCCCTAATACTATGAAGTATAGTACTCAGACTTTTAAAAACTGAGTTCAGCACCAGCGTTTCATTTATCTAACAAAAGTCATATTAGAGTCTTGATAACCTTGCTTATTTTGAGCAGTACGAAGAGATTGGGGTAGTGATTTTCTTTGGAGTCAGCTAACTTCCTGTTAAAAGCTGGAGGAAGACTGGGATGTGGAGCAAAGGACCAGGAGAAAGAGGTGCACACTCATTTCTACATAATAGTCTCCCTCCCATTCCTCTGTCCATCCCCTCAGTACAACTCCTTTCTTGCCCTTACTCTCAAATGAATGACCTTTTCATTATTTTTACATATGCATGTATACATGTGTGCATGTGTAAGCATGAACAAATGCATAAATGCAACCTGCTGAGTCTATTTTTGTTATTTGTATGTATATTGATACAGTTTCAGGGCTGACCATTTTATAGTAGGTAGCAAATGAGGGGGCTCATGCCTAGGAGAAACTAACTCATCCTCTTCAGGTGTCCTTAGCTGCTTGTATTCCCTTGTCAAGGTGCGGGACCCCTGAGATTTCCCCTTCTGTATGAGTATGTCTGTTAATATTGGCATTGTTCCAGTGTTGTTTAGGCAGTCGTTTCTATGAGTAACTTAGGAGTCTGTAGCAGGCTTCCTGGTGTTTAGCTTTTAAAATCGGTCTGCCCCATCTTTGGAAGTGTTCCCTGAGCCACAGATGAGAGAACTGTGCTGTATAGATATACACACTGGCGCTGAGAGCCCATGATTCATTGATTTCTACATTGTATCTGGTAGTTTTTCTGTGATAGTCTCCATTTGCCATAAAGAAAGGCTTCATGGAAGCATGAAATGCGGTAGCCACACTCCCCATTAGGTATAAGATTTAGAATGTAGTTAGGATTTATGCTGGTCTAGCAAAGTGACAGTAATAGATTCTCTTCAAAAATCCATTACGCCATAACCCTAGGAAGTTGGCTAGGTTTCTAGCACTAGGCATGATTTCCCTCCTGTTGAGGAGGCCTTAAGTCTAATTGCACAGCTGCTGGTTATCATTAACGTGTGAGTGTCACGTACTGTACCCTTATGGAAATCTTGCCATGCTGGTCATTGGTGTGTTTCGTGAGTATCACATTTAGTAGCACTGTTAATTGCATACCTCCCTTGGCAGCTTGCACAGTATTTTCTGTCTGGTACATAGTCATAGTACTGAGGAGACTAAGGCAGGTTAATTGTTTGAGGACAGCGTCAGTGAACTAATTAAGTCTTATCATATGAAAACCAGGTGAAGTTTCAGTGTTGCCATAACTCAGTATTTGGGGATTATACCTACCAAAACACAACCAGCAAGGGAGGAAGGGCCTAAGAGTTGATCCTGGTAATCGACGTTCAGATACCTCATTTTCCTGGTGAAGGCACTTCCACATCTTCATACTCGTAATTATTTTCTAAACTAAATAGAAAATGGTCGCATGGACTCTAAGCCAAATCCCAAAGTACCAACTAACTGCATAGTGTTTTCTCAGATTGCTAACATCATGGGCTGGAGTTGGTGTTCAGTGGGATTGGCTTTGGACCATTTGTGGTTTTCACTTGCTAGCTCACACTTGCATGTCTCCTTGGGTCAAATCCTTTTGATTCTGTCCAGCCATTAAGGAAAAAGAATGACTCTGCTTTGCGTCTTCTCTTCTTCCCCTCTTCTCCCTCCCTTCTTCTCCCTTTCTAAATCTGAGATATTATTAGGTGATTTTTTTCTCTAAACCATCTTTTCCTTTCCTTCCTTTTCCTTTTTGCTTTTTAAAAATTTTATACAGTCTTATATAGTCGAGCTGACCTCGAGCTCCCAATGTAGCCAAGGATGGCCTTCAACTTGGAATCCTTCAGTCTCCACTTCCCAAGTGCTAGAAGTACAGACCTTCAGCACCAGGCCCCATAAAGTTTCCTTTTGCAGTGGCCAGCTCTTCAGATTAGAGCTGGGATGAAAGCTTTGTGCTCTCACCTTCATGGGACCTGAATCATTATTGCCAGCTCATTGTTATTGTCTGTATACTGTTAACAAGTAATTGGCAATGATCAGTGACAATCACTTACTATTGTTAATCCCACCAGTCAAGAATAATAACATTACCATAATTTAAAGCCAAATTTGAAGCAAACTTTAATTAAATACTGGCCAGGAGGATGGATCTCTGGCAGGACCATCTTTGGGTTTCCAAAAAATGGCCACGAGTAACATTTTGCAGGGGCTTAAAAAGGCAAAATCCAAAATTCACTGAATTACTCATCAGGTCCAATCAGGGGCAAGCATACATCCTGACATATTTTCTGCTTACATACCTCCCACCTACATCCAATCAGGAGTAAATGTACATCCTGATATATTTCCTGCCCAGATACCTCCCAACCACATGTGATCAAGCACATCTGGTGCAGATGAGTCAAACAAATGTGTTTAGGGGAGTGAAAACTGAACCTCCAGCATTTGACTTTGTTCCTCAAACTACTCTTCACACTACAAAGTGCTTAAAGAAAAATCAAACCTCAAAGTATTTTTTTTGTCAAGGTTAATATTTACCCTACTCCAATGTTTCCCAACAGAATTTCCCAATTTAAAAAATGCAAAATAGCTTGGTTTGGTCATGGAGACAAGCAACTATACAATGTGTGTGTTAGTGCCAAAGGTTTAAAAACAAAAGATGAAATAATGTCACAAGCTAGAAAATTATATAAAATACTTAATTTGAGCCAGTATGTGTTTAAAACCTCACCATACTATAATAGTGTATACTTTATAATGGCAGTAAACTGGAAGAACTACTCCTTTCTCTTCCCTCCTCTCACCTTGATCTTTCTGTCCACCCACTCATATCTGTCTAATGTGTCAAGGAATCATGCTATATGTTTATCTCTTTCATTTTTGTAACAGATAGCATCCATACAAACCCAAGTGTAGTAGTGTTATGGATACATTTCTTTTAGCTGTTGTAACTGTCTTTATAGCCCATGAATTTTACTATTAAAAATTTATAACAGGCATTCACCTTTCTCCTATCATGAATGCCTGGTAGTTATTTATTAGTTTATACCATCGCCTCTCCTTTTAGCAAGGTAAGAGGTACTTTACCACTTAGAGATTGGAGCTCCTTGTGAGAGGTGGGGCCATATTATGTCCTTCAAATTCCATGTACCTTTTTGTTCAAATGTTACTGCTCTAAGAGTCAGGAAACTAATGCTTTTCCGAGGTCGCTCAGGGCTGCTCTTCTGAACACTTCCCAGGACCACTCAAATTTAATTTGCATCTTGATGTTAATACTTGACACTTGAAGATGTGAGATACGTGCGGATATATTCCTTCCCTGGTAATCCAACACTAGAAGAGACAAGAGTATAAAAAGCAGTTGTTCCTCACAAGTGCAGTGAGTGACCTTTGAGAGAAGCCAGATTTACGAGAAATTACAACAGGAACCATCTGGTGCTTGGGGCTGCCTTGGGTGAGGCTGACCTTGAACAAGGCCTACTCACACATTATGGGGGGTTATAAACATCGTCTAGGTTGGCTTGCTGAAGACTGTACACTGCCATACTACAACTTCCCTGACCAATTGATGAGTAGCCCACAATCTAGGCTAACTTTCATTGTTCTTGCAGACATCTTAAGATTAGAATAATTGGCCTTTCTATATTTGGTTTCTCATTTGACATATAAATAACTATAGGAGAGAGGAAATAAGTCCCAGGTCAAGGTCATTAGAAACTCTAGCAAAGGAATGCTTATAACTTTTATTGAGAACTCTTGGCTCAAGCTGGCCTACCAGAAAAATAACCCCAGATAATCTTTCCTTCATCTTGTGAACATCTTGTGAAATGCATCTCTTGCATTAATGATGTTAGGGTAGGAACTATGAGTCAGTGTGCAGGAACCAAAGTCTATACTCTAGGCAAGCTGAGCAGTCCCAGGCATTGCAATAGGGGAAACAGAGACACTAGAACCTACCTTTGAGACTTGGAGCAGGGACAAAGAGGAAAAAGAAAAAAGAAAAATAAGGGGGGTTAATTTTTGACAATCACAATTTTCACTTTACTAGTCTGGAAATCACACAATATTTCCTCTTCCTCTTTTAATTTACTTTTGTTCAAAATATTGACATCTGTCTTATGAAACTCTAAAGGCGCTTTTACCAACTTTGTAGTTTTAACAGTATTGGAGAAGGCTGTAATCCCTCTACTACTAGTACTGTAATCTACTCTGATGCTGTTTTATATTTTAATCAAATTTAACTCCTCAAGACAGGACGTTATTTCTTAAAAAGTATTCTCAGTGTTTATTTAGATCGATCCACACATTTATCATTTTCCATAGTCCATTTTATATCTCAGAACTGGATCTGCTCTCCTTCCACTTCAAGTTCAACCCAGAGTTTCCTTTCAAAAACAGGTCCATCAGAACAACTCTCCACTCATCTTACTTGAAAATGCCTTTCTTCTGTAATCTTCTAAAAATATATCCTCCATATAGAGATTCTAGGTAGCCCTTTCTCCCTGTGCAAAGAATTGTCTCTGACATTCAATATTTTTTATTATCCTGGAGAAGTTACCCGGCAGTCTGTTTCTTTCATGGTAATTTGTCCTTTCCTCTCTTTTTTTTGTGGGAAGCCTTTTTTCCTTTTTTTTTTTTTAATTTGGTGTTTAGCTGTAGATTGTATATTTAGATGTAGATTTAATAGAATTCTTAATTTTTAGATGAATATTTTTATTATTTCTGGAAACTTTCTTGCATATGGCTCTTGACATACGTTCAGTCTCATCTCTCTTCCCCTGGGCTCCCTTTCTTCATTTCTCTAGAACGTCAGTAGGCTGAACCTTCACATACCCATTTGCCTTTTCATGTTTTTCTGTCTCATCTTTCTGAGTCATAGTGTACTATGAGTGATATTTTTCTAGTCTGCTTTCCAGTTCCCTGGAAAATCTTTTGTGTAAAATCTGTTTGGGGAAAGAATTTATTCTATACTACTTCCTCACTTAAAATATGTCCATTGTCAGCCTAGAATGTTTCTCAAAAGACAAAGTAAACAATGCTAATAACTGGAAGCTGTTCTGAGTGGATCCTGTTTCCTATGTGCATCTCTGTCTCTGCAGCCAACAGGATCAAGGCATAGTTTCTCATCCTGGTTCTGAAAACAATCTCACCCCTTCTCTTGAGTCTTTGCTCTGTTGTGCCTTCTGCCTTGACATTTGACATGGCAAGCTCCTTATCTTCATACAAGCTTTACCTGAAGAATAATCTCCATAGCAACACCATCCCTGACCACACACTCTTCTCTTTATAGAATTCAGGGTCATTCTATTATCCTGCTTTATTGTTTTTATGATGATATCATCCTATGAAAATATTTATTTGTTTCATTTGATTTGTAACCTGTCTTCTTCTAGTAAAAGGAAATCTATGAGAGCAAAGTTTGTATTCCTTTGATCTGTGCTTCCAGTCTCTAGTACCTAAAATAGTGTTCAGTATGTAGTTGGTCAATTTTTGATGAATAAATGGAGAAGTGAATACTTGAATAAATATATAGAAGTTACATGCAAAGTGTTAATATTTCCCTTGTAACTATGCTATTTGACCAACAAAATGAGTCCCTCATATATACTGCAACTCAACAGTTACTGAATTCTGTCATTAGGGTGCTCTAAACTTGTGAAATATTTTTTTTTCTGTAGCCTGGTGTTTAGTTCTGTAATTACTTTGCTCTTCTGGGTAGATACACTTGCTGTACTGATTGATATTTTTTTTGGAAGAAAGATTTAGCGTCCTTGAATGTTTAGTCATAGTCACAGAATCTATTACCACAGTGCAGTAGGACCTCAGTGAATGTAATAAAAAAGAAACTTCCTCGTTTGCTGGGAATAAACCTGAGGATATTGGAACTGTATGTGTGATGTTGTTCTGTTCAATGATCAAGGTATATATTCAGTAAATCCTTGATTGACTGTACTCATAAAGATTCCTGTGACCAAAATTTTACCTATCATTGATAGCTTACAGAACAGTTAGTTGCCTGTCACTAGATCTTTCAATACTGCTAATCTTAACACTTTTCAGGACCATCCAAGGCTAGTTAATTAGAAGGAAATGAGACACCGAGGGATGACTTCTTAGGTTTTTCACTACTTTGTGGTTGTTGAGGGAGGTTTAGGCCTTGGGAAGGGGCAAACTCCTATTTGTAGAGCTGACATTTAAAGAGCAGTGCTTACACATTCATTACCGTCCTCTGCATTGGCACAGACAGGAGCTTTCATAATGCTGCTTTGGCTTATGAAGCTATGCTTTCAGTGCATAAAATGTGTTTTTCATCTATTGGAATACTAGTCTCTATTCAAAGCTCCGCAACTGGCTTCTGTTGATTTTGAAAAATGGATTCAATTGAGATAATAGTTCCTGTTCTGATTTTATGCTAGTTTTACAAAGAAATTAGTCTTCCTCAGTCTCTCCATCTGTCTTCCCTTCCTAAATTACATTAGTGGGGTGATTTTATAACATCAGCATTATATTTGCTGTGCTTTTTTGGTATGCATATACTTAGATGATAACATATATATAAATTATATAAATTATATAAAGTATATAAAGTATAATGTCAACTCATCTTCCTGCTTAAAATAAAGGATGCTGACCCCACTGGCTAATCCTGGCTAGCTGCTCAAAGCTCTTTTCCATTCAATAAATGGTCTTGAATATACGTAACATTCCAGGTTCCACTTTAGCTTCTTGATGCATCCTAACAAAAGTGGTAAAGATTCAGGACCTCATGGAAATTGCATCTTGTTGACAATAAATACAATAAATAAGGAAGTTAGAGAAGATTTTTGAAGATGAAAACTCCTATGACAAGAAAAGAGAAAGGCGGATAAGGAGGAGTAGAAGAGTGGGAAGACATGTTAAGCAGATGGATCTGGGAATGGTCATCCCAGGATGAAGGATGAATTCTGCCTTCCAGAGGTAGGAGGGTGCTTGAAGTGTGCGAAGCCAAGCAGAAGGGCTGGAAATGCCATCCAGGAAGTAACTGCAGTAGGATGGGGAAGGATGTGTAGCCATTCAGGCTTGTGAGACCCTTGGCTTTCCTGAACAGTGAAGCTGGGAACCACTGGCTGTGTTTTGAACAAATTTGTGATACTGTCTGACTTTCTCTTGCAAAGAACTGTGATCCTCAGCTGAAGATAGACTGTCACAGGGCCAGGACTGCAGCAGGGACACTAGTAAAGGAATCCAGGAAATGGCAAACAGTACTTGAAGATCTATCAGATATAACTCCTCAGGAAAGGATCTCTATGTAATGCCCTACACCTAAAAGCTGAAACATGCAACAGAGAATACTGTGTTATGAGTAAATTGGTGCTAGAATCACAAATCAGATTGCATATCTACCTCTGGGTTTTCTTCTGTTGAGCTTCACTGGACTAAATTTCTATCGGGACTGTAAGACAAAACAAAGCTCTTAATCTGAATATGTATTTTAATATGCAGTTGCCAAGAACAAAACTGGACTCTATTACTTTTGTCTCTGCTAGATTTACGATCATCAAATACTGAGATATTGTCAGTGAAGTCACCAGATGTAGGGCACAGTTAACAAGCATTCCACTTGCCATAGTACTTAGTTACAAATTTGGGAGCAGACTCCATGGCTGGCACATTTAATGGAGATCAGTGACAGTTTGATTAGTTCTCAGCAAGCCTTGATGAGAGCTTCGAGCACCTTAGTGCAGGGTCAGAGAGGGGTACTACCTGGTGGCTGAGGTCTGGACTGGATGTGGGCTCAGTACAGAGGAAGGAGTCAAGGGACATTAAGATCTAGAGCCTAGATGAGTGACAGGATGTAGTTGCCATCTTCTGTGGTTGAGGGACAATGAAGGGAGAGTGGGCATGGGCAAGATAGCAGAACTTAGAGGCTTACCTCTTGATCTATAAAGATAAGCCTCCACTGGAGCTCCTCATGAAGGACTGGGAATAGGAAGATTGGTTTCAGGGGAGACAGCAGGATATGCAAGTTTTATCTCACAACATAGGTGGAATTTAAATTCTTGTGCTAGATGAAGCATACAAGTGTATATAGAGAAGAGAAGAAACCCTAGGTTGGAACCAGCACCCTGGAGCATTTGGAGAGCTCTATGTGGAAGAAGATCCAGTGAAGTGGAGAGAAAACCAGTGGTACCCAGGAGCCAAGTGAAGATGAGTTTTAAGCTTCTTGGTATCAGTGCTGCTATTTAAATTAGAATTGAAGCATCATCAGGAGAACTGCCAGGTGTTGTTCACATTCATATGGGGGTGGGGGATGGGCAGTGCTAATCGATGAATCTGGATCCAGGGATTATAGATAATATTTGGATTATCCTTTTTCCTGTGTGAGATTATTTTTAGAATGTTTAAAGCTTGAAAGTGGTAAGAGAGGAAGGAAAGACAGAATACACAGGCAACATTTGAAAAATAGACCACAGATCTGGTGTAGTAGGAAGTTATGTGTGTGATTAAGGAAGGTATTTCTTATGGACAAGAGATAACAAAGTGTGTTATGTAGCGATAGGAATAGCCTGGGGAACCAAAGTTTGATGCTGAAGAGAAAGGAGTTACCCCACATGTCTTGATCTCACCCTGCCCTCACCCAATATGAGAATCATTTCTACAACATTATTCGGGGTACTCTACTGTCTACCGGGGCATTCCTGGGAATGGAAGCTTTCTATCTTATTGTATGTTTGTTAATGGTTTTATAACAGAACCAAGAAGATTTCTGTCTTAATTAGGGTTTCCATTGCTGCAATAAACACTATAACCAAAAAGCAAGTTGGAGAGGAAAGAGTTTATTTGGCTTACACTTCCACAGCACTGTTCATCACTGAAGGAAGTCAGGACAGGAACTCAAGCAGGACAGGAACCTGGAGGCAGGAGCTGATGCAAAGGCCATGGAGGGGTGCTGCTTACTGGCTTGCTCATCACTGCTTGCTCAGCCTGCTTTCTTAAAGAAAGATATCCACCCAGGGAATGGCACTACACACAATGGACTGGGCCTCCCCCATTGACCACTAATTGAGAAAATGTCTTATAGCTGGATCTCATGGAGGCATTTTCTCAACTGAGGCTCCGACCTATCTCATGACTCTAACTTGTATGTCAAGTTGACACACAAAACAAGCCAGTATCAAAACACATTTACTTCATACCACACAGCTTTGTAAAATTCCCCTTCCCCCCCTTCAGTCCTGCCTCATGGAGGGTATCACTGCTCACAGCATGCTCATTGCCGCTCCTTTCTTTCAACTAGATGTGCATACTCACATGTAGGTGGGTGGAGTCTCTTAATATCATTCTGTCCTGGGCTTCCAATATGATTTTCTTCTCTCAGTGTAATACTCCGAGTCAATGTATACTTTATAGTAGCCTACTGTGGAGAGATGGATGTAACATTTTATATATCCCGCCCACCTTAAACAGTGTTAGAGTGAACGTCTCTTATTTTCTCAGTCTTATGTGAAGACTTCCATTCCACCCTATTTTGTAAAGTATATTGTTAGAGCTGTGCTGTCTTCACCTGGGAAGGCACTCTGCCTGCTGTGGATTTTTCTGTTACTGTTAAATCTTTGATGTGATTTTCTATTTCACCTTATAGTGTAGGCTTATAAAATCTTGGGGGAATGTAATGTCATCATCTATATATTTGTTGCTTTCACTGTTAAACTTTCACATAAGTTCATGGTTTGCCCTGGAAGCAAGCACAATGCAGCAAAAATCTCAAGTTAATAAATGAATTTTCTTTAAGGATTTGGTTAATAATCTGTGACTCTATGGATTTTCTCATGGTTCCGTGTTTTGTTTGGCTCAGCTGCTGTCCATTCATCTAGGTTAGCAAGTCAGTTGTCACTGAGTAGTTAATGAAGAAAATCTAGGAGAGTTTTGCAGGGAGAATCAGGAGAGCAGTGTCCTTCTGTGTGATTAAATTTGGCTGTGCTGAACTCAATGAGAGGAAAAGCTGCACAGAGATGAGAAACTGGGGGATCACATACAGGAGGAGTTTGTCGGAAGGCTCTTTCATGCTTTATTTAAAGACTCTGTAAGGTTTTAACCCCCAGAGGATATTTTTTAAAAAATGAATACTGAAAGACATTTTCTGAGAAGTGACTTAGAGGATGGAGCCCAGTAATTCCTACTATCACACGATGAACAGGTCTGTCTTATATAATCAAAGTATGAGAATCACAGCTGGAAAAAAGCCCCTAGAATGGTTTGCTTTATTTTTTAAACTAAACAATCTACTCCTTTACTGTATTCTTAACTTTTTTTTTTACCATGCTCACCTATTTTCACAACTGTCATCACCACCTAACTTTGAATATTTTCATAATACCCAAAATAAAGCACATGTGCCTTGGCAGCCATTGTCTGTTACCTTCCCACTTAGTCATCAACTCTGGCAACCACTAGTCTTTCTATCTTCACAGATCTTCCTATTCCGGATGTCTTACCTAAATTGAAGTGTGATATGTGAACTTTTGTGGCCATATTTTATAGCAACATAAAGTTATCAAAGGTTATCTGTCTTTTTACAACCAAATAATATTGTACTGTATGGATATATTACCTTTTGTTTTTTTCACTGGTGTGCATTATTAGTGGGTTTCTACTTTTGGTTATTATATATACTACTGCCATGCCCGAGACAGAGTCTCTCTGTGTAGCTCTGGCTAGCTTCCAAAGTGCTGGAATTAAAGGTGTATGCCATCTTGTCTAGCTGTATATATGTTTTTAATTTTGTTTGGATATTTACTTTGAAAGTAATTTAAAGGATAGAGTGGCCAGTTTTGGGGGGATAGGTTCTCTCTCTCTGTCTCTCTCTCTCTGTCTCTCTCTCTGTCTCTCTCTCTCTCTCTCTCTCTCTCTCTCTCTCTCTCTCTCTCTCTCAGTGTACACCATCAAATGTTATTCTCTCTTTGTTAACTTGACACAGCTTAGAGTCATCTCAGGGGAGGAAAGCTCCATTGAGAGAATGCCTCCATAAGGGTGGCTATGGGCAAGTCTGTGAGCATTCTTGACAGATGATTATGTGACGGGGTCTAACTCACCATGGGCAGTGTCATCCCTGAGCTGGTCACCTTGGGTCCTGTAAGAAAGTACACTGAGCAAGCCATGAGGAGCGAGCCAGTAAGCAGCATTCCTCCATGGTCTTTGCATCAGCTCCTGGCCCAAGTTCTTGTTTTGAGTTCTTCCCCTGACTTCTCGAGATGATGAACTACACGCTGTAGAATGGAATGAGTCATTGTGTTATCCACATTTGTTTCAGACTTAAGGGGGTCCAGAACCATGAGAGACTAACTCGGAGTCACATTCAGCAAGTGAATTTTTGACAATTTATTACAGCAGCCACAGAAAACTTTTTGGTCATAGTGTTTTATCACAGCAACAAACAGCTTAGCTAAGACATTGTTGTTTTGTGGTAGTGTGCGGGTGTTGACCAGATTGCACAGTGGGAATATCTATCTATTTGCTCAGACTCAGAGGGGCCTCTGAAACAAGTCTCCCTTCTACTTCACCTTAGAGGGCTCTGGGATATGGAATTGAGCTCCATTTTTAAATATAGGAGTAAGAATTATTATAGCAATATGGATTACAGGAGATGTCATGAAGGGATACACATGATAACCAAACCATCATGAATACTAACATTTGGCTTTCCTATAGTCTCCAGTCATATTGCAAAGGCTAATATATGGAATAGTCATCCATTTCCTTTGAAATGAGGGTATTTTTCTGAACAGCATTGTTTTTTCTCCTGAAGAGTAAAGTGCCATAGATGAACAGCATTACACAACAAACTGTCCATGCTTGGAATTCTGGCCTGCCAAATGCAAAAACAATCTGAGTTCTGTTCATGGCTTCTTCAACTTCATGCCAGAACCTGAGCTTCATGGCATTTGAAATAATTCCTTTTAGCTAACTTGCTTTTGATGATTTAACAGAATGCTCTTGTTGTTATGGTCTGCTTTGCCAGAAGAAAGAGGGATGGTCTTAGTCTCTGTGGTGCTGTCCTGTGGTGGCTGTAACAGATTGTCACAAGTTCAGCTTGACTACAGCTCATGTTCTGTCTTATAGTTGTGGAAGCTCATGAGAGTGAAATGAACCCTGATATGGATAACATGAAGGGAGTTTAGAGGAATCTGTTTCTAGTCTTCTCTAGGAAAAGGTCCACATCTCTACTGTACACAGCACCTCTCTCCATCTGTAAAGCCAACAGACTCTACTTTTTCTTGATGACTTTGTTTCTACCACTGGCTATCTGCTCTTCAAATGCTTCCTCATAAGGAACCTCATGGTCACACTTAGGACCCACCCAGACAATCCAGAATAATCTTGTCTGAAAAACTTTAACTTAGTCATAGCTGAGAAGATCCCCTTTCCATGTAAGATAACATTCACCTGTCCTAGGTGTTGGGCTTATTATGGTTTGGATATAAAATGTTCCCCAAAGGTTTGTATATTGAAGGCGTGCTTTCCAGGTCTTAGAGCTCTTGAGAGAGAAATGAATGGATCACTAGAGTGCTAACCACATCAGTGGGTTTAATTCACTAATGAGTTCTCAGAGGAACTGGAGGTAAGCCATAGGTGGTGTGCCTTTGAGAGGTGTGTCTTGTTCCTGCCTCTTTCTCTTTCTGCCACCTATCTGCCATAAGATGATATGTTCACTCCATCAATCACTATCCATAAAAATGTTCCTTGTTACCTTAGGCCCCAAAAGAAGCAAAATCATCTTCTGAAACTTTGGCAACCATGAGCCAAAACAAATCTTTCTTCTTGTAAACGTGTAGTTTAGGCATTCCATTACAGCAAGAGAAAGTTTTGTTAACGCAGGACCCAGATGTCTTTTTAGGTCATGATTCAGCCTTCTCCAACATCACTATGAGGAAAGTTTGCCCTCTTCACTGCTTCTGTGTCCATTCTTGTCTGTAAATGAACTAATCTGTGGAACAAAGAGCAGTATCTTGAAAAACACAAAACACGTCATAGACTCTGTTTGTTCAGCAGACTTACGCAACCAGTTTTGAATAAGTGCCACGAGGCTCTACTTTCTGCTGCTCAGGTAGTGGCTGTGGCGCAACACTTCCTGCTGTACTCACAGTCCTGCTTAAGTAGCCTGTGCAATCAGCAGGATGTGCCACAAGTGAGCCGCAGTGAATGTTGTAGCTCATGAACATCAGTGAGCTGGTTTTATTTTGCTGTCTCAAAAGCCAATGCTATAGGAGCTATTCAGATGGACCCTAGACCCTGGTCCCAGAGAACATAGTTGTAAATATCTTCTTCAGATGATTCACCAACGAATATCTGCTGAGCTTTTCCATGCATTCTTATTTTATTCTCTCTTTCTCATATATAATTACCGCATGTTCCTCCATTCCCTTCTTCTTTCAACACCACCCATTCTCTCCTCCCTTGTTTTCTCTCAAATTCCTGGTCTCCTTTGTTTAATTGTTATTGTTGCATTATATGTAACAACCTGCTCAGTCTGTTCAGCATATCGTGCATGTACTTGATTTCAGAGATGACTGTTTGGTTTGAGGTAGACAATTAGGGAGCTCCTCCCTAGGGGAAGACTATTTCCCTTAGCTCAACATCCCTGGACTTGTCTGCTGTTCCTCTTCTAGGGATGGAGCCATACGACCTTTCCCCTTCCACATTAGCATGTCTATTGGAGTTGTCCTTGTTCTGATCTGGTTTCAGCAGTCCTGTTATTGAGGTATCCTGGGTTTCTCTGTCATTGTGAGAAGACACAGTAGAGCATCTTGTACCCTGGCTTTTATAGTCTTAGTTGATGTTCCTTGAGTACTGAGTTCCAGCAGTTGTGTTGTAGATGTATCCATTGGGTCATTCTATGATCAGTTTGAATCCCAAAGTTTTATCCAAAATATTTTCTTAAAATCTAAGAGGAACACAGATACCTGTGTGGTTTATGAGGATAAATAAGATGGAGTTTAGAATATATGGTCTTTAGACAACTTTGATAAAAAGGTGACCAGCTACCATATACACTCCTTGTTCTATATGATATACAGGGATCTGAAGTATGTACCTCAGAAGGTAAAAAGGACAGGATGAATACTTTCTTCTTTGGACATTTATAGTAAGTAGGATGGACAAGATATGCACATCCAAAGGTGTTACAGCATACATGCCGTGAGAAAGGTTGCTCTAAAGGATGCTGGTCATGGTTGCAGTGAGGAAAAATGAGAGAAGACTGCTTGGATGTTTTAGGAAGGCCAGCCCTGACACACATGTTAAAAAAGGATGATCAGGGAGGACAAAGGTCATGACACAGAGAATCCACAAGCCTAGGAGACTAAGGGGTAGGCACATGAGGGACAGAAGATACGACACAGTAGGATTTCTGGTTTTGATGGATTTGGCTCTGCAGTAGCTAGCATATGGAGAACTCTAGAAAGTAGATCAGAAGGTACATCAGGACTTTAGACATAAGAATGACTACAAGGATTAGAGAATTGCAGTTTATAGGGTCACTACTAAAGTCACAGATGTGGAAAAGATGGCTCAGGTTAATAATAGGAGAGGAGCCTGCCTTATGTCTACTCTGAGAGCTCAGGGAACTGAGGAAGCATTGGAGTCATGTAAACCAAAAGCCTCTGGTGAAGAGTTGACTCAGCAGTTAAGCGTATATAGTCTTACAGAGGACTTGATCATGTCCCAGAAATCATGTCAGCAGGTTCATAACTACTGGTAACTCCAGGTCCAGGGGATCAAGTGCCTCATTATGGCCTCCATGGCCACCTGAACCCACATTCATACACTTAATTAAAGTAAAACAAATCTTTAAAAGGAAGCAAAGAGTGAACTCTTGTGATCTGCCAGAGATTTTGGCCAGGGAACTAGGAGACCATAGATGGCCAGCAAAGGGGCTGTGGCAGATATCTTTGCCCCTAGCATAGCCAAAGCCATTAAGCCTACTCTGTCTCTTTGTATTTATATTTGGTCCAAGTATATTTGAATCCCAACTAAGATATTCCTGAAATCTGGCAGCTTTATCTAGAGAGATTTAGACAGAAGGGCAAGACAGATCAATTCATGCAGCTGAGACCAGCTGGCAAAACCCTTCAAAGCCACGATGGTTTTTGTGACCTGCTGATATATTTAAAGCTAAGATTTAAACTGAGAACAACTTTATTATTAGAAAGTGAGACTAAATTCTGCCAATCAAGTAGAGAAAATCGTGACAGTGAGCATAGGTCCAGGAAGCAATCAAGCATTCAAGCTCGATGGTTTAACTCTTCTGGGATTATTTGCAAGTGTTCTCTGCTGTTCTCTCAACCTCCTTCGAATCTGCCAGTGCTTACACATAGGACCTGAAAGACCAAACTTTAAGCAAAATGACCAGGGGAGTGCAGTGTCACCACAGTGAGAATATTTGTCTGTAAGTATTGTAAGTTTTCGGAGGCCGATTTAGATATTTATACACTTTTATTCTTTTTGTTGGCTGTCAACGTTTTCTAAAGTTAGAAGTCCATGAAGTGTTTTATCCTTGATAAGTCTGCTATCTCAAGGCAATTAAAGTAGATTAATTCTACTGTAAGTCTAGCCCTTTATTGAACGATAAGAACAAAAACGCATGCAATGACAGACTGATCAAAGTTCTCGTTTTGTGTGTTAATTGCCTGACTCTTATGTTCCTTTCACATGAGAGGGAAGTACCCGAACAGCATTCCAGCCTGTATACACCTTGACTTCTTCTTACTTCACCAAAGGGAAATTGCATGCTTGATATTTCTCTGGATCAAATCTAAACAGCAATAGTGAAAACCTATGTCTTCAAATATGGACTAGGAGTCATGCAGCAGTTATGCTTTGCCTAAAAACAGGGATCTGTTCTAAGAGATGTCGTGAGGTGAGGTCATCATTGTGTAAACATGAGAGTGTCTTGTATCTGGATGGTATAGGTCCATTACTTAACCTGGCTGCTTGATGCAATCAAGAGTTGCAGAAAATATGACACCTGAAAGTCTGCTGCAGGAACAGCATAATGTACTAGTTTATAGTCATGTTAGAGTCATGTTGGGCTATTACTCTAATGCAGTGATTAAAAGTACAGGACCATTAGTATTATGTAAGCCAGCAGCATGCTCTCTCATCAAGCACTAAGTACTGTACTTAGCCGCATGTACTTGTGCTATAGTGTGTGTATGTGTGTGTGTGTGTATGTGTGTGTGTGTGTGTATGTGGGTGTGTATGTGTGTGTATGTAATGTGTGTGTGTGTGTATGTGTGTGTGTATGTGGTGTGTGTGTGTGTGTGTGTGTGTGTGTGTGATAGTGTGATAGCATGGTGTAGATGTGTGTTGTTAATTATGTGTGTTTAAGCATGAGGGTGATGTCACATGTCTTTCTTTGATGATTGTCCACTTTTGCTTGGTGAAATAGGGCTTCTCACATCTCCTAAAGCTCATCATTCTGCCCAGATTAACTGGTTACTGAGCGTCAGGGTCTACGTCTCTCTCCACTTCCTAACTCTTAGTGCTAGAGTTAGAGGCACATGCCACCATGCCTGGCCTTTAAAAGGTGGGTGCTGAGAATCTTATGCTTGCCACAGTAGGCATCTTACATCCTAAGCCATCTCCTCAGCCCTGAGTGTGCTGTACTTTTAGTCATTCTTAAAATTTTTATTTTTCTGATTGTCCTCCCATGTTTTGTACCTTTATTTGACTGGCTGCTTTATATTCACCAAGATATGATGAATTCATCAGGCTGTAACATAGCAGTAAGTGATGGGAAGTGTCCATCTCTCTTATAATCTTCTGAGACCACAGTTGTAGATACATGGTTGTTTGTTGAACAAAATGTTATTATACATGAACATGTATTTTAAATATATGTATGTACATAGTATATATATTCTAGGGTATAAAGTGAATTGACTTGCACATTCACATAGTAGTGATATTGTCTAAATGGAAATATATTAAGGTAAATTACAGGTAACATAGCAACCATTTTACACTACTTTTATGGGAGTAAGATAAAAGTCACCATAGTAGGTGGATGATGAATCATAAAGATGTCCATGTCCTCATCTTTAAAATGTGAATTTAGTATCTTATAACAGAAGGAAACTAGAAATAGGGGATATTCCATGTTATCTGGATGGACCCTAAAGATCATCTCAAGGATAGATGTCAGAGGGAGATAGACTTTGGTAGGGGTGATGTGTTGGTGGAAACAGCCTGGAGTAGAGGAGAATAGAGAAAAACTCATAGAAGATAGAAAGGGCTAGAAGTTGAAATAGTGAAGGCAACATATTTTGTCCTCAGAGCCTCAACAGAAAGCATGGCCTTTATACACCTTGGAAACTTATTTCAGATTTCTAACTCCTGGAACTGTGAGGTAATGGATAGGTAGTGTTTTCAGCCTCTCCATTTAAGGTAATTCATTATAGTAGCCTCAGGAAAGGAATACAACCATCAATACTAATGTCAGCAGCATCATGGCCCAGCTCCTGGACATTCCCGTGGGAGCTGTTCTGAAAATTCACACTGTATGTGGCTAACTTCTCTTGGCTCTACACTGAGACCATGAAGAATGAAGTACACATAGCAAAGGTGTTAAATTGTCATTAGGAACAGACTCAAAGCCAACCATTGAATCCGTAAAAGTGAATGATTTCCTTGTCTCTCACCAAACACAATGCAACTAGATCACCATTTGAATGGAAATTAAATATAATGAAGCCATGGTTTGTTCCATCAGCCCTTTGAGATTTGATTCTGGCCCGGAACCAGAAGTTCTGTGGCTTTACTCTAACAAATGTTTGCTTGATAGCACGTATCTTACTCATTGATTCTGCTCCTGAGCAAGCGGGCTACTTTATCAAACACGCATTAGGCTGTCTTAGTTCCCATTATAGAGTGTTAACATATCAAAATGGAACATTCAGAGGAATCCAGCACCGGAAGGGAAAGGAATTTTAAGAAACTGAAAGCAGTTGATTATCAGGTTAGGAAGGAAAAACTGCCTGGGCTTCTAATCAGTGCCAAGCTAGAACAAAGAAGGAGAAAGCAAAAGAGTCTTTGTTTGTAGGATCTGTCAGCTTGAACTTTAGAAACAGAATTATTCTTAAAAATATTGCAAAATTCATGGTAGCTTGAGAGAATTGTTAAAAACCTGACTTTTATCACCCATGTATTTTTTTTCCTGGGACTATTAAGAAGTTATGCAGAAACATAAATTCATTCTTTGCTCACTGGGAAGCAATACATGGCAGTTGCTACTTCCAACAGCAAGTAGTTATGATCAGGAAATCAATGCCCAAGTAGCAGACCAACCTGATTTTCTAGAAGTCCCTAGACAACTACCTTCTATTGACATGAACAGCGTAATGGACTATCAAGGCAGATAAAGATGGAAAATTTCCTTTGTGTGTGAACTAGCTGTGTCCACAGAGGGGTACAAAGTGGTTCCAGTGCTTGCAGGCAAAACACTGGAAGGCTATTCAGGCTGGTCACTGGTCTGATAAACTGTACGGTTCACCCACTGAATCAACATCTTAGTACAATACTGGCTTCTCTATTCCAATAGGCAGAACATTTTCACTGTCTGTTTTCAAAATTTACAATACCCTTCCCCAAGTTTTTAATTAGTAGTAGTGTTATCAGAAAGCAGGAGGCAAAGTAGAAAAGAAACAGGTAAGAATATTTTTTAATAAAACAATATTGGGATACTGTCAGACTATTGAGGTTTATACTTTTTCATATGGTTGTACAATTGCCTAGAAATTGAAAAACAAACAAAGAAACAAACAAACAAACCAGGAAGTCTTACAAAGGTAAATTATTTCCTATCCACTCTATAGACAGTGCTCTCAGCCTAGGAAGTAATGGTTGGCCCTCAACGGAATGCTAGCCAGCCGCCCGAGGCTTTACTTGTCTTCACTATGTAAACCAGGTCTCCAGGGGTTCTCAGACAAGGCTAGCCTCTTGTCAGAGGAGGTTTTGTTTGAGCTAGAATTTCTGGCTCTGGTTTGCCTTATTGATTTTAGCCCTTTCTCGTTTAGTGAGTGACAGAAAATGCCCAGAGGGAGAGCAGTTCAGTAGCAAAATGACAAAGGTGTAGCAGAGATAAAAATAAAACTGAGGGCCGAGTTCTCACTGAACCGAGCCTGGGTTCTGGTTGTTCTTTCTCCTTCACCTTTCACTTTGCAGTGGGGCAGCAGCCCTGAGCCAAACTTCCAGAACAGCTTGATACATTTTCCCTTTCATAATGGATTATTTAGTTACCTTTTCTAAATATGACATTCATGTCTCTTCCTAGAGATAAAAATCTGTTTTGTAAATAAGGACATGATTGTTACCTACTAGGTAACAGAGAAAAATGTGGGTGGCAAGAACTCAAACAGAAAGGGCAAGTGAGAGCCACAAACTCCCTTGAAATATATCTTAGAGTCCCACGTCTCCTAACATTTACTTTTTGCCGAGGTGGGAGTCTTAATCTGGTGGTAGATAACCATACTGGGTGTATAAATGGATTGTGTTCACCTGGGACAATGTTATTGCTTGTTTCAAAAGTTGAACTGGAAGTTATGTGACTGTAAATCCCAGGAACAGTAAAGGGTTTTAATAATGGCCAAACTATCCTGAATCCAAAGAGCAGAAATGCCCTCAAGAAGTTCGGATTGCAGTTTGCATTGTAAGCATGATGACCTGGTCTTGATTCCCAGTGTTAAGAGTCAGAACCAGGAAGCTCTCTGGGACTCACTGGTGAGGTAGCCTAGCCTGATTGTCTAGCACCAGGCCAAAAATTAAAAAAAAAAAAAAAGCATAGCACACCTGAAGAATGGCACTCTGGCTTCCAAAGGCAGGTATACTCACATGCACATTTATCTGTACACACACGCAAATATACAAACACACGCCCCACATGAAATCTATGTTGGACTCTGTTGTCTTTTGAGGTTATTTAACGTGAGAGTTCTCAAACTCTGCGTAGCTATTGTGCCTGTGTGCTCAGCTGCTCCGCTAAGGATAGATGCCGTCTTTGTGAGCTTGTTTATTCTCTCACTCACTCATCCATTTGTTCATCCATTTCATATACTAATTTCTAATCTTTATTTTGAGCAAGTTGCAACTATAGTATAAAGAATTCCTATAGGCCCTTTATCTATAGTTGCTAAATGTTAATCACCAAATTAAAAAAATCGTTCTATGTATGTGTATATGTATGTACACAGTCATGTTATTTTTATGAGACATTTCACAGTATATTGAGGATACAGTATTTTTACTTTTTCTCTTAAATATTTCAGTATTTTCTGTTATAAACAAGCACTTCTCTTATGCAACATAATATAATGATAAATATCAGATGATTATCATTGACTATACATTATCATTATACTGTACAATTTAACTTACACACACAATTAAAATTTTGTCAAGTCTTCCATTCTCTTTAATAAAAAAATATGCTTATGGGTGTTTTGCTGCATGTGCACCAGGTGTGTGCCTGGTGTCTGCAGAGAAGAGGACTACGGACACCTGGAATCGTAGTAATAGATATTTGTTAGCCACCATGTAGGTGCTGGGTCCTCTGCAAGAGCTCCAAGTGTAACCATTGAACTAGCTCTCTGGCCTCTTTAAAGGCCCTTTTTCATTCATTTTGTTTGTTGGGTTTTTTTGTTTGTTTGTTTGTTTGTTTTGTTTTTTGCTTTCTTGAGACATGGTTTCTCTGTGTAACAGTCCTGGCTGTCGTGGAACTTAGTTTGTAAACCAGGCTAGCCTCAAACTGGAAGGGATCCACCTGCCTCTGCCTCCCCAGTGCTGCAGTTAAAGGTTCCACCACTTCCTGGCTGGATTTTTGTTGTTATTTTGGTTTGGTTTTTGTTTTGTTTTCATTCCTTAGTGGAGAATTATTTACGTGCAATAAAATTCATACCAGTTCTGTGCACAGGAGGCTCCTGCAGGCCTGGGCTGAACATGCATTTCTGGCCTCAAGCAGTAGGGCAGCTTTAATATGTGCTCCTGGATTTCTTGTGGCGAGTTTGGTCTGTTTCCTTCCTGCTACTGCCACCAGTAAAAGTTGATTACCCTTGCCTTAGATGACCTTTTCCCCTTAGGGAGTGTCTTGCCTTTCCTGGAAGACGGTACTTGCACATTTCTGTCCACTCTTAGTCCCTTTGCCGAAAGCCTCACTCCAAGGTGATGTTATTGGGAGGCATGGCTTTTGGAGACATAAGAGAGCAGGGTTCTCACAAATGAACTAATGTCCTCAGAATACACCCAGGGAACTGCTTTGTCCCTTCCACCATGTGAAGAAGAAGCAAAATGATACCATCTGTGAACCAGAAAATGGTCGTCACCACACAATGACTTCTCCCTTGTTTGGATCTTGGACTTTGCAGCCTCTAGAATAGTAAGAAATAGATGGCTCGGTGTGTGAGCATCCCATCCCACAGGGTTTGGTTATAGCAACCTGAGCAGAACGAGGCAGCAGGGGTGTGGCCTCACCCTCAGGCCTTCACAACAGGAAGCTCTCCCCAGCCTCCCACCTGTCTTTCCTGCTCAACCTTCCTGCTTGCCTTTCTTTTGAGCTCCAGTGGATCCCAGAAGAGCAGTGTGGTGGTAGGTGTGATCGCTCCTTATTCCTGTAGCACCAGGGTCCTGTTATCTCACAATAGTCTGCATGGGCTATTTGAATCAGTGACAGAATGTTATCTGAATCCTACTTTCCAGATTATACATAACACCTGGTATTCCCATCCGGGAAGAGTGTGCTGAGGTCCTGCCTCTTCTTAGGGAGCCAGGGTTTCCTAGGACACTGAGTAGACTGGTTGTCTACAACCACAGGTCCATGCACACTACAAAGAGAATCATGACTTCACTTCCACAGAGGAGCCTGGGAGGAGCATCATACCTTCTTAACAATTATGCAGGATGATCGTTCCCGAGGCAATATTTCATGTCTCTCCGACAAGTATTGCAAAAGATGTCCAATGAGAGTTTATGACTTAACTGCTTTTAAGAAATGACACACAGAGGCCTGGCAGTGGTGGTGCACACCTTTAATCCCAGCACTTGGGAGGGAGAGGCAGGTGGATTTCTGAGTTCAAGGCCAGCCTGGTCTACAGAGAAAGTTCCAGGACAGCCAGGGCTACACAGAAAAACCCTGTCTCAAAAAACCTAAAGTAAAATAAAATAAAATAAAATAAAATAAAATAAAATAAAGTAAAGTAAAGTAAAGTAAAGTAAAATAAAATAAAATAAAATAAATGATAAAAAGTTTCTAAAAAAGAAAAAAAAAGAAATGACACACAGTTTCCCAACAAAGTGAAAAGTCATATCCTACGGGAAAAATCTTTGAGAAATCAATGATTACATCAGGGGTAACTGGATGTCCAGGAGCCTACACTGACATGCTTCCTAATGAGAACACTTTCTATATAGTTGTTGTTTTAAGAATGATTTATTTTTCATTTTTCTATAATCTGAATAGAAACCAGAGATCCATTTTACAGTTTTTTGAGCATCTCTGAAGTTGGTTTCTTCTCCTATGCCCAAGAAAACATTTAGAAAAAAAAAATAACAATTATTTCTTTTCTTATTAGTAATGCAAAAAATGAAAAGATTCAGTTATTTATGCATTACTCTTGTAAATTTTTTCTATAAAACAATCATCTAAAAGCTTAAAGCTATTCCTACCACTTAATGAAAAAGTTGGCTTTGAAATGTGTATTTAATTGTGTTTCCCAATAGACAACCATTCTTGCAGTCTTTCTGATCTATGGTGATATGGTGACATTCTTTCTCACTTCCCTTAGTCATAGAAGGAAGTCTGAAAGGCTTCATTTACCTCTGCTGAACTAAGGTGTGGGCTTACTTACTGAAGGCTTTTAGCCAGGTGATCTACACTGAACATTCTAGAAAACCCTCAAGTGTTTGAAAGAAAACTACTGGTTATGAGGGAAAACAATCCTTTATGATACAGAGACACAACTTCCTTCATTAACATCTATAAATAGAGTGCTTACATTAGGAAGCATATCAGTGTAGGCTCCTGGACATCCAGCTACCCTGAATGTGATAACTGATTTCTCAAAGATTTTCCCTTAGGATATGCCTTTTCACTTTGTTGGGAAATTGTGTGTCATTTCTTAAAAGCAGTTAAGTCATAAACCTTTATTGGAACACATTTTGTGATATCTGCTATAGAGATCTGAAATATTGCTGAGAAACGAAACAATCACCCTGCATGACTGTTGAGAAGGTACGGAGCTCCTCCCACGTACCTCTGTCTGAGGGTAGATTTCCCAGTGATGATTCTCCACTGCATTCTAGTATCACAGTGTTTTTTATTATCTGTCCTCCCTTGTGATGGATAATAAAACCGAAGTACCAGTTTCCTTTGAATGCTCTTCCACAACCTTTTTGTCTCCATTGCACCTGGCCAGGGGTCCTTCTGGACCTCTTGGCATAGACACCAGTGGTCTGAGGCATCACCTCAATATTCCAAAGCTATCTTCTTATCAAGTATCTCATTGAATCAAGATGCCTTCATTTGTTTTCACAAAACATCAGAGGAAGTAAGCTTACACCATGTCCCAGACTATACATTTAATATATGGATTTTTCCCTTTTTAATTAAAACAAACATTAGTAGAATCTCAGGCAGTTGTCTCCCTAGGGTCCTCCAACATCTCTCTCTCCCTATGGGCTGGCCCCCTAATCTATAGCTAGTCAGAGATTTCTAACCTCCAGGTGAGGCTGATACCCACTCTCACTGGAGGCTATTTTCTGGTAAGTATGAGGTTGATCTGTGATCTCTACATTGCTGTATGCTATTGAACATGGTACGTGCGTTATCTGGATCGTACCAGTTTCCATGCAGAGTTCTTGCCCTCTCAGTATTTCCAGATTTCCCAGTGTAAAAAGGGAATTTGCTCTTGATTGTAAACTGAATGAAATGACTGTCAGTGACTCCTGAGAAGCTGGAAGAGGATCTCAGCCTCCCAGGGTGAGTCATCTCAGATGTGTCCAGAGTTTGCAGTGTAACACAGATGTTCATTTGTGCCAGGCTCAGTGTGTTCCAGCATTAGGCATGGCTCAAGGACACCAAGGTAACAGTCAGGGAACAAGTTCTCAAAGTTTGCCCATTCTAAGGAACTTGCTTATATAAAGCAAATTGGATTTTGGAGCCAAGAATATAAGATTCTACACTTGCAATTTATTCTAATACCAAGGAGCACCTAGAGTTCAGTCACAATGTGCTGTGAGATACTGACTCAAAGCAAAATGGACATGGAACCTCTCCTTTCACCCACGATTGTCTTTAAGCTAGTCTGAGGTTGGGACTGGTGTTAGAACTTTTACTGTGCCCACTGATGAGTCTCTTGAGGGTGATTACGATACTTTTGAGAGCATGACAGAGGGAATTAAAATAGTCCTGAGAGTCCAGTCAGTATCTTTTCTACTTTTCCACAAACATATCACCAACTGATCCAGAATTAAGTCGGGATTTGGAACAAACTCCTAGCAGCATAGTTACTATGACTTTGGGATTTAATTGTGATTATTTCCATTTCATATTCTATACCATGATATTGTTTATGCCCTTGTGTGTTTTTGGCAAGAGTGTAGGGTGGGAGGGGGGACCAAAATCAAATCCTGCCTGTGGGTATAAATGATCAGAGGTGAAACTAGCAGATTATAGTCAATTATATAAACAGGTCCTTAGCCTTGAGGGGGGTGTTGTTTTATTTTTTTCCCATTATTAATATGGGCTTTTAGCATACTATAAATATAGGAAAATACAAAGATAAATGGAAACATTAGCTATTTGTAAACAAGTAACTGTGCCCTTAGCTTTAGTTCTGTCAAGATAGAGGCATCTATACCTCAAGAATGCTAGCAAACAAGAAAGCCTATTTCTCTCTATCTGTATCTACATTTATACTACCATCCTTAGTAATTAGGTAATGCTGGAATGCAGTTTGGGAGCTGCAATCGAGTTTCTAACTCCTTAAATATTCTGAGTTATTCTGAGGAATTAATAAGAACGCCTCTTTCTTATATCTCATGTAGGGGGAACAAGGACCTCAAGGGTTTCCAGGGACCAAGGGCACAGTGGGACTTGGCCTGCCCGGTCAGAAGGTGAGTGTATCAGCATCTTAAGGAAATGCTTAGGCTCAAAGTCTCAATGGTTTAGCCTAGATATGGACAGAGCCCTCATGTTTCCTGCCTGTCCTGCCACACAAAGAAACCTACCTGTGATGGAATCCAGTGTTCTATTTTCCCTCATCCTTCAAAGTCAGCCAATAAAAGAATAAATCCTTATGATACAGATGCAGGAGACACCAGAAACCTCAGGAACCTGATAAATTACACAACAGTTGTGTTTCCCGAAGCCACCGAACTGATCAAAAGGTGTCTCAATACCTCTTAAGTGTAAATGGTTTTTTTTCCTCCTATGTGTATTTATATCAACAGAATTTCAAGTCTTTAAAGGGATTTTGGCATCAACAAAGAAAACTGAAGGATTGTTTTTTTTTCCCTGAAGCTTAGTTGGCTTTAATGTTCATGGTCTAAGGTTCTCTTTTAACCATATTACACAGGGAGAACACGGAGAACGGGGCGATGTGGGGAGGAAAGGCGAAAAGGGAGAAATCGGAGAGCCTGGATCACCAGGGAAACAGGCAAGATGTGATTTTTTTCAGGCCTTACTGCATCTTTGGTTTTATCCTCCAACAAGGTCCAGCCTAACCTGACTGTTACTCTTTTTCCACTAAGTAGGGGTTACAAGGACCAAAAGGAGACCTGGGACTTACAGTGAGTATTTATCCTAGATGATAATTGAGGGGGTCATAATTGCCTAATTATTACATTCATGTTGTAGCTCTAGAATTGACTCCTTTTTTGGATGTTGGGTTGTTCTATTTAAATGATGGTGCCTGCTATCAGGCCAGCGTTGACTTGAGCATATCAAGATAATTGCATCTGGATGAAGGGGAACCTCACTAGGAAGCCATGTGAACAAGTAAGGATGCTTTTCTCTAGCCTCTCCTGGAAATGATCAGGTTGCTATTATTGGCAACAAGGAACTGATCTGCTTAAGAGAAGTGGCAGAGACCAAATGAGTTTTTATTTCATGTGGCTTTTTTCACTGATGTCAGGCCGGGGGCTCCTTTTCCTTAAGCTAGTTCCTTGAGAAAGTGCTGTGAAAGAAAGCAGTTATTTCAAAGCTGGGATTATGTTTATGCATGTATTTTTTGCCAATCTGTTGAATCTCTACAGTTTTCTACTGTTTTCATTCTCTCTTTAAAAAAAAATCATTTTAAAAATTCTAATGGGTAGGAGGGTTCCAGAATTTTCATAGCAAATTCAAATTCCTTTCTAATTTGAAATCACTTCACCCCTTCTATATTAGAAAAGGAGACCTTTAGTTCTTTTTTCTTTTCCTTCAGTTATCATATGGGATGCCAATCTTATATATAGTGGCCAGAAAACCTGGAAGAGAAGGGAGTCTGTCTGGTCATGACCACAGCTTCTGTCTCTTGTCCCCCTAGGAATCGGATCCCCAAAGATGTGTATAGTGAAAGAAAAGCCATGTGTGCGGCAGCTACCTGCTAACAGTAGCAGAGTCTATGTGTGAACTATGGAGGGAGCCTCCCCCTGGCTTAATTCCTGCCTTGCTGTTCTAACATGGGGGTGGGGTAGATCTATTTTCTTTCACATAGTCATTTGTACATTCATTTCATAACATTCCTTGGGTATTTACTGTGGCCAGACTTACAGAGATGCACTATGAAATGGGAGGATGTGGAAAATAGGAGACTATATGTCCCCGAGTTCAGGAGAAAGAGACATGAGAAGTTCATGTGATGAATATTTGGCTAGAATTATAGGGGAAAGGCAGTCCAGAGGAAACAAAATGTTATTGGTAATATTTGGGGCAAGAGAGACTATCTCTTCAACAGAAGGTTTTGTTTTATAAATTTATTCATTCTTTGACAGCTTTATGTTGATCAATCTATAGTTGGCTTCAGTAAGCTATATATAGTGGGTTTCTTTTACTCAATTTCTGTTCAGCTGAACCCCTTCTCCCAATAAGCTCCCCTTCAAACTTCTATGTTATGTGTATATGCATGTGTGTGTGTGCAATCACACATACACACATAAGAATTTAGTCACAGTTGTTTACATGAGCACAGATGGGAGGTTGTTTATTGAGCATAGCCTACTTTTCAGATACTTCTGATGGAAATAACAACCAACCTCTGATTGTTTGGGCCCCAGGAAGGAGTGAAGACTCATCTGCCTCTCCCATTGTCTTAGGGTTTTGCTGCTATGAACAGACACTGTGACCAATGCAAGTCTTATAAAAAACAACATTTAATTGGGGCTAGCTTACAGGTTTAGAGGTTCAGTCCATTATCATCAAGGCAGGAAAATGGCAGCATCCAGGCAGGCATGGTACATGAGGATCTGAGAATTCTACATCTTCAAATGAAGGCTGCTAGCAGAATACTGGCTTCCAGACAGCTAGGATGAGGGTCTTAAAGCCCACACCCACAGAGACACACCCACACCAACAAGGCCACACCTTCTCCAACAGGGCTATACCTTCTAATAGTGCCATTCCCTGGGCCGAGCATTTACAAACCATCACACCCACCCCCATAAGTCATGGGCATGTCTTATTCAGGTAGCCATAACTGCAGTGAGTTCATGAGTGAATAACTATGTCGTGCCCAGGAGATCTTTTCATGGCACATCACTTTATCCTATTATATTTTTGTTTCTCTTTCTCATGCTACATTGTCTGAACCTTGAGCGAGGAGATATAAATATCCCCCTTAGGCCAGGACACTCCATTATTCCTTATCATTAGCACTTTAGCCAGTTATGGGCCTCTGTATTCATCATATGATTTTGTTTCTTTTTTTTAAGATTCAATTCCATCAACCTCTCCTCCCCTTTCAGTGTTGGTATTTCCTATTGTCTGAACTCGGGTTTCACTTTCCTGTCCTTAAACTCAACAGGGAAGGTCAACTGCTAAAGGCAAGAGGGTATATAATTCAAAATGCTAACTGAATAGCATAGTAAACTCATGGGGTAAGTGAAAATTTTGCTATGAATATTGAAAGCACCCTTACAGATTGGGGTAGGTCCACTGGTTTATAATGGGCTAAGAGATGGCCAGTGAGATGGCTCAGTGGATAATGGTGTTTGTCTTCACACAGTGTAAGTCTAATGACCTGAGTTTGATTCCTGCAACCTCCATAAGACTTTCCATGTATACTGTAGCAAGTGCCATCCCTAGCTCTCCCTACCCCTATCTTCTTGGGATACCAACACTGTGTCTCTGTTTCTCTCTCTCTCTTTCACATACACATAAGCAAAATAATAATAATAATAATAATAAATACATAAATTTAGAAAAATCAAAAGGCTGAGCATTCTTGCTTTAGACAAACTGGCTTGTGGTCCCTGTTTAAACAGTTACATGTACACTGTGGTGTTTTGTAAATCTGCCTATAGTTTGGATCATTCCTTAGAGCACCAGAGCTTACATCCTACAGTCATCTGAGCATCTTCAGATGGATGTCCCAGAGATGCACCAGACTTATTGGGGATCAGTCACTCAGATCCTCCCTGCCTCTCTTTATTCCTTCATAGCCCAGAACAAGCCCACGTTCATCTGCTTCCACTTAAAATCCCTCTTCCCTCATCACCTTCTCTTAGCTACTTCTCAACCCTATTTATTCACCATCTAGAGTGTGAGTGTGTAGTAATAATAACCTTAAAGTACTATGCTTTAAAACAAATGAGTTTCTAGTTAACTATTGGAAGTATCAGTACTTACAACCTCTCTAAAACATAGCTTTGTACTGCTCATCAAAGAACCTTAAAAGTGACCATGCCTTTAATGAAGCTTTTCAGGATAATTAATAATACAAAAAAACAAATTATGATAGAATGTTGCATGAAAAATATAATCCTAAAGCTTGATATATGTATTTTTCCACAAGTGAAAAGTTAACTAGAAGCTGCATGTGGTGGCATATCTTGGGAGGAAGACTAGAGATTCCAAGGGAGCCTGGGATACTTAGTGAGAACTTATTTCTAATAAACTAGAAGAAATACTTACATTTCCCCTTTCTAGATATATTTAGCATGAATATATAACTTTCCCTTTCAGCATATACTGTAGTTTTAGATTTCTACTTTGAATGTAGAAAAGTATGGCAATTCCTGATGAAGAGAGGTCATTGTTGACAATTTCCTCTGATATAACTTAATTAGTGCAACCCAGCATCCCAGTGAGAAGAATAATTGCATTTACTTAATTTGTAATAAAACTGTTAGATGAAAATAACCTCAATAGTCTCCATTAATACTGCTGTTAACTAAGCTGTATCTCCAGTTACATATATTGTCTCCCCCAACTCTGTCATTATCGATTTATTCTTTAAAGTTTCCCTTTGCCTCTGTTAGGATTTCCTTCGTTGGTTGACTCTGCTGTTCTTACCTATTGAGATCTATGGTTCGTGTGGTTACCATTTTCAGCTCCATGTCTTTAGCAAACACAGACTCTGGTCTCTGTTATCTGTCTAATCACTTGGACATAAGCACCAAGCAATGTTGTGGCATTGGTAGACTGGGGCTTTTAGAAGCATGGGGACATTTCATAAAGAATCAAAAAGAATAGCAGGGAACTGAGAGGGGGACTTCTAAGAGCTGAGTGTTGGAACAGATCAAGCATGAAGAATGGGCCTTGGCATGGGCCTTAGTGGTTAGCACATAGAGTAAATTGTTTTGCTGATTTGCAGCATCTTTGCAGAGACAGTACCTGGTAGGCTCAGACCTGTGCATATTCGCCTCATATAATCTGCATCATCACCCTAAGAGATGGAAACTGTTGTGTCTGCTGATAGTCTGGGGCTCACAGCTGATGTATATTGGAGTTGCAAAAGGGTCTAAAAGTCCAAGCTATTGATTTTCACTATTCAGCCTTATTGGTGTATGACATCATATCCAACTTTCAGCTTTTGTGCTATGTGTTTCATTTTCTTCAATGAAGGAGTGAATCAAATGGTCCAGTGACAGGTATAGGATAGATTGCTCATGATTACAGGAACCATGATATAGTCATAAATTTAATGCTAATACATTTTTCTTTTTCTCCAGAAAGAAGAAATTATCAAACTTATCATTGAAATATGTGGTAAGATTTAATTATCAAGAGAGTAAAATGCCCTATACAATATCAGCCCCACTGTGTGCTGTGTTGCTAAGCTAATGGGGGCATTCAGGAGACACATGGTCATTGTTGGGGGTGAAATTTGAGTCTTATCAGAAAAGTCAGTGGAAAATGGAGAGGTGACATTGAGGGAGGCTGTAGGCACCTTAATAAACAATTGTTTTCTTGTTTCTTCAAGGCTGTCTGCACAGTGGGGGGCTCTAGAGTGTGGGGATCAGGGCATTAATACACACTTTGTTCATCTATAGTCAGTGGCTTACCTGAGTCTGGGAAGAAAACTGGCACAATGGACATTTGGTTGCAGAAGCCACAGGCACCTAGAGACTAGCTAAGTGACTGTCACATGCTTTCCTCTAAGCCTGGATTTCTTTCCAAAGTGAATTTTGAATGTGATGTCTGCACCTGCATTCAATCTCACAGGCAGGAAGACATTCAGGGGTTCATCTTGTTTCACAAGGATATCTAAATTCTTCCATACCTGACATTTTAGACTTAAAGCTACCAGACAGAGAGGATAAGGAAAAAGCTTAGCTTAAGGCAGAAGATGGATAAGATAATTATGACTTCCCTGTTTGAAGCGGACAGAGGCAAGAATAGCACCAAGTATGTCTCCTAAGAACCAGCCCGAGACCTCTGGTAATAGGACAATTTAGACATGGCTTCTGGATTAGATTTTTGGGAATCCCCATCTATGAATAATTGCTTATTGACCAGTATTTTCTGGAATTCCTCTTGTCAAAGGATTCATGGTACAGATGAACTGCTGGCCTCCTTGATAGCATGGAATTCATGGAAGTTGTAATAATCCTCACAGTGGTGAGGTGGGTGAAGGAGTCACCACATAGAACAGTGGCACTCATGTAGAGTAAAGGGCACTAATATTCCCACCAATTAAATTTTATTACCCTGCCACTTTATCTGTTTGCCATACCAGTGAACAAATCTCAGGTTTTCCTTAAAGATATGTCTGAAAGTTAAAATAGCAGCATCAGGCTGTATATTAATAAAATACAAACTGTAGAATGAAGAAAACAAACTCAAGACAGTAGTCACCTCTGAGAGAGAGAGAGAGAGAGAGAGAGAGAGAGAGAGAGAGAGAGAGAGAGA
>NW_021620899.1:648916-656416 GCF_004785775.1 Grammomys surdaster | reverse complement strand
TATTTATCTGTAATGGTTTATTTTCATTTCTTCGGTGTTTCTATTTCTACATTCATCTTTTAGGTTGTGGGCCCAAATGCAAAGAGACTCCACTGGAGTTGGTGTTTGTGATAGACAGTTCAGAAAGTGTGGGACCAGAGAACTTTCAAATCATCCAAAATTTTGTGAAGACTCTGGCTGACCGGGTAGCCTTGGACCTTGGCACAGCCCGGATAGGCATAATCAACTATAGCCACAAAGTAGAGAAGGTGGCTAGCCTGAAGCAGTTCTCCAGCAAGGACGACTTCAAGCTGGTGGTTGACAATATGCAGTATCTGGGGGAAGGCACCTATACAGCTACTGCCCTTCAAGCAGCCAATGACATGTTCAAAGAGGCAAGGCCAGGTATAAAGAAGGTGGCCTTGGTGATCACAGATGGACAGACAGATTCCCGAGATAAAAAGAAGCTGGCAGATGTGGTGAAGGATGCCAGTGACTCCAATGTGGAAATATTTGTGATTGGGGTGGTGAAGAAGGATGACCCCAACTTTGAAATTTTTCACAAAGAAATGAATCTCATTGCTACTGACGCAGAACATGTATATCAGTTTGACGACTTCTTTACCCTTCAAGGTAAGGTTGTCTGCACCGGTGGAAAGGAATATATATTGTTCTTTGAAGTGTTACAGTGCCTGCAGTCAGGGAGTTAAAGACGATTCTGTCAACATTACATTATAACCTATAAACTACAGGAAGTTAAAAACCAAGTGTGATCTCACTGAGTGTAGAGGACACAGTCCTGAACTCATTCATGTGTAGTGAGTGAGTGCTTAGCTGGCTGTGGAGTTTAACCAGAGTTTTCCTGCAGTGGATAGGAATGAAGGGAAAGAATGGGGCTTAGGATACTGTTGTCATTGGTTACTGTTCAAAAGTTCCCTAACTAGAACAAAGGATGTGGCTGCAAAAAACAAAACAAAACATCCTAAAATTGAAAAGAAATACAGACAAAACCTTGATAAAGTTATGGAAGTCTAAAGCAATAAGAAATGAAAGAAACTGGGATCCGGGGTTGTGTTCTGGTTGCCTACTTTATGCTAGCAATTTATCTTAAAGAATAACCTTCGGAAGTATGTCACTATGCTAACCTAGTGGGTGTTCTTATACCAAATATCTTTTCATATTAATTGATATTTACTAATGAGACAGACTAATACACTGATTCATCTGCATTTCATCTAGGGCAGTAGAGTTTCACAGTAAACGTATATTACAATCCTTGAAGGAAAATGACTTATTTTGTCAGGACCCAAACTTAATCCTTTCTTGTCTACCAGCCTTGTGTAGCTAGGTACTACCTCACTACCTCAGGCCCTTCCTACACCAATGACCAACACTGCCAGCCATAGGGTAACTTACTATACTCAGAACCTTTACTAATCTGGGGCTCCATTGTCTCAGTGTTCTGCTGGCTAATGGGTAGGTTATGTGATATACTTAGTTTCATTGGACTGTTCATGTGTTAGAATGATCAGAACTGTCACACACTTGAGAAAATGGTTATATTTTAACAATTGAATTTAGGCTTTATCAACTTAATAAGAATGTTTTTAATTTGTTACAACAATGATGGATTTATTTTTTGGAAAAACTGACTTATTGTTAGCCCTAAAACCAGATCATTGACCTATTTTATATTGTAGTAGGGGGCTAGCACTTTTTACAGAATAACACAGTGTGCTGGCACTTGGGATAAATGGGCAGTGCTATTACTTATGCCTGCTGTGCTATTGTGTATTATTAAATAAAGAGATTTGACATGATCATTTACAGGCAATATAAAAATGCTTCCTACTGTAGTTAACTTGGCAGTGCTTTTCCAATAGTGGGAGGTAGCTTGCTTTAACGACAGTGCTGATCTCCTTAAGGAGGTGTTGAGTAAAGTTTCAATGCTTCCATTAACCCCCTTTTCTGGTTTTTTTTTTTTAAAGATACTCTGAAACAAAAATTATCTAAAAAAATTTGTGAAGATTTTGATTCCTATCTCATTCAAGTTTTTGGATCATCATCTTTTCAACCTGAATTTGGGGGGTCAGAACGAGAGGACAGCATATCCACTCCAAAGCCTGCAAAAGAAATTTCTAAGTTGGTAAGTAGCTGTGAGTTGGTAAGTAGCTTTGACTCATTCCTTGCACTTAAAGGGTGTAGTTTGATTTTGAAGACACTATGCCTGCAACTAAGTGCTCACATTCAGCTGAGAGCTATGTGTAGTTTTAGGTCCTCGGTTCCAAGCATTGCCACTTTGGTGATAGATTCCCAGTTCTGAAATAGCCCTGGAACTTATAGCATAAATGTGGGATTAATTTTTCTGTATTTGATAATAATTTATTAAATGTTGCAAATGTGATATTTATGCTATTCTATTACCATGATTATAACCATGTACCCTGGAACAGATTAATACTACATTATATAAATTTACCCCCTTGGTATAATTTGTAGATTCTTTTCTATCTCTCCTTCAGTAATTCATTGCTGCACCCACCTTGTACCCTCTCAAGTTTTCACATAGTTTACAGGTATGTCCTAGTGCCAACCTACTCCCTACCGTGTTCTTTTCCTTGGTGCTTTCTACTTTTGTTCATGGAAAGAGAGGGGTTGGGGTTGTGCATGATAATGGTACAAGGTGTGTTCTCAATGTTGGAGCTCTTCAGTGAGGGTAGGTGCCTTCTGAAGATAGAGACAACCATGACTGTCTCCTTAGCAAACTCCTGGGAACTGACTTAAGCCAATCAGATCCAGAGAAAACTGAAGAGTCTCCCATAGTTACGTATAAGTATTGAATACAATCTCTTCCTCATCAAGTTCCCAAGTAAAGTTGGTCTGTCTAGACTGGCTTCTCCTACTTCTTATGGATCGTATTCAGAGAATGTGGAGAGAGTCATGATATTATTCTTTAAGTCAGTGAAACGCTATCCTTTTATTGAAGTTTCATTAAGGCCAATCATCATAAGCATGTGAAATAATATTCTAGCACTGGGATGTGGCTGACTAGAGAGACTAAGACCCCAAGAGACGTCAGTATCAGGACTCAGAGCCAGGTTTGTTGAGGAGTCCTGCCTAGGATGCCATTCCTAAGGGCACAGATTGCAGAACCCACTAGATTTTTATTCCTTATTCAGAAAGGGACAGAAATCCTCTGACATGCTTCCATCTGTTGAAATACTGACTCCAAATCAGTATTTCTATTAGAGCAAGAGACTTACACTGAATTATTTTGAAATCCACACATATGTTTACACCATCAGATGTAGACCAGATGTTAACACACTAATTGTCGTATCTTAAATACTTTTGACTGACAGGCCATAGAATTTCTGTTTCAGTTTTTCAGTTTTATCTTTGAATTGCAAAAGTAGTCATAGAAAATGCTCAAGTGAATAAGCATGATTAAATAAAATTAATAAGTTTATTAAAACATTTATTTTGTAAATGTTCACTTGGCTCAGTGATAAAGTGTGTTTTCAATCCCAGCATTCAAAGCAAAGTAAAACTTATTTATAAAAGGTGGTAGAAACTAGGATTTTGATCACAGAGTTTTCCTGGCCCTTATCTATCTAAAACTTTTAAAGTGAATTATCAACAATACTGTATGACCAGGGACATATTCTTTTGACTGTGACTTGACACTGTTGCTGTCTACAAGATCCATACTTGAGAACCCCATAACTGTGTCACAATAAGTAGATAGATAGATAGATAGATAGATAGATAGATAGATAGATCTTATAATGCTTTACTCTTACAGAGAAAAGCCTTTAATTGGAACTGGCTTAAAGTGTCAGAGGTTTATCAGCATGGTGGGAAGCACAGCTGCATATGGGCTTACATGGTGTTAGAGAGGAGCTGAGAATTCTACATCTCGAATTGCAGGCAGGAAAGAGAGAGAGAGAGAGAGAGAGAGAGAGAGAGAGAGAGAGAGAGAGAGAGAGAAACAGAAGGAGAGAGAGAGAGAGAGACAGAGACAGAGACAGAGAGACAGAGAGACAGAGAGAGCAGACAGGTGGATAGACTAGGCCTGGCTTGAGCTTTTGAAACCTCAAAGTCCACCCCTAATCACATACTTCCTTCAACAAGGCCACACCAAATCCAGCAAGGTCACACCTTCTAACCTTTATCAAGTAGCTCCTGTTCCCAACAACCAAGCATTGGAATCTATGAGCCCATGCAAGTCATTCTTATTCAAACCACCACATAAGCAGTAAAACTTTTGTGCTATCCCCATGCCTGACCTTGGTGACACTTGTCTTGCCCTCTAAACCATGATTCCTCTTTGTGTGACTTATCCCTTGGATATCTAGCTGAACTATGTGAACAATTTTCTTTTCTTTTTCTTTTAATTTATTTATTTTTATTTATTTTTTTTAAATCAAGTCGTAAGTTTTACTTATTCACACAGGGGTTATAAACACAAAAAGGCAGGATGTGAGGAAAGGGATGACACCGCAGCGTAGGTGTTCAGGAGGAGTACAGATATCTTTCAGAACAGGGTATCAGCTGGGTGAAGGTTCAGGGACAGGTCACTGTGACTCTGCCTATGATTCACTTCTTATCTAAGTTGGTATTATCCACAAGGTCTATGATTACTCAGGCTGGTAAATTTCCACAAAAGCTGCCTGTTTACAATGGCTTATAGCCATCTGTTTCAATGTTTTTCCATAGAGACTCAAGACTTGGTGTTAGTATACATGTATGACAGGCCTATTGCTGATTTTAGGCCTATGGCTGATTATAGACCTTCAGTGTATAAGCAGGGCTGCCCCTGACATCTCCTCCCTTCTCTAAGTATAGAAGGGCTGTGGCAGTTCTAAACTTGCGAAGGCAGGGATAGAGGCCTGACCTCCAGCAATTGAAGGGGACTTTGTAATGGCTCTGGTCCCCCTGTTGTTGTCCAGTGAGGCATGAGGGCCATACCCGACCCGATGTCTTTTTCCTGGAGAGAGGATACTTTTGACATCAACCCCTATGCAGTCAGGCTTGTCCCTCAGGGACCCCAGAGAGATATTTTTAACTTTTATTTATATTCTCTTATGGTGCTTAGCCTCGCAGCCTAAGCGAGAATTCAGATCGTCAGTCAGAGGGGGTTCTGGGTGGCCCCTCTCTGCTTGGTCTAGGGGCAGAAGTCCCCTCTTTTAGGTTGGGTGGAGATGGGTTTTGGGAACACCCTGGATAGAGTAACAACCTCATCTTGATTCTCGTGGTCCTCCATAGCTAACTATGATAATGTATCCAAATAGGTTTTGCTACCAAATTATTTATTTGTTGTTTCACAAAGTTAGTCAGCCTACTTAAGGCCCAGGGACCAAAAGAAATAAGCAAAAATAACCCAATTAATGGTCCCAAGATGGGAGGAAGTAGGGTTGACAACCATGGAGAGGTTGAAAACCAATTCTTGTACCAGCTCTCATCTTTCTCTTTCTCTGTCTGTTTTTTTCTCAGGGCCTTCTCTGATCTTTTTCATGCTCTCTTTAACCATCCCTGTCTTGTCTATGTAATGGCAACCTTCTTCTTTAAGGGATGTACACAGTCAAGAGCTGTACACAGGCTTTTCTATTGTAAAAGAGTAAATCAAGTCCAATAAAGTCGTTTGCAATTTTTGGAGGTCTCTTCAGACAGCAAAATGAGGGATTTCTTCAGATTAGTGATGTCAATCTCTAGCTGTTTGATGTTTTTGTCAATGGCCCGCTGAAGGTATGAGTAGTATAAGTTTAGATCCAGGCCAGCATCTGGATTAGAACTTCTAACATCAGACCTCACGGGTGATTCATTTTTACCTGAAAAGGAAAAAGAAGGGAATTCTCAGGGAGATTCCTCTTCCCTGGATGTCAATTGTGAACAATTTTCTAATAGGCATTTTGATGTTTTCTAAAGTCTTCTTCAAAAGAAACAAGCCCAGGTTTCATTCAGCAAGCAGTATATGAACAGACCCTTTTCTACTCCCTGAACCATGCTTTGTTTATGTTAACATCAGTGATTCCCAATAGCACATCTTGGAAATTTCCTGCCATCTTATGTGTTGGCTCTGATTTCATGTTTATTAGAAAGCTTGGAAAGTACCAGGATGCAATGATGATCTCAGAGTGGAAGCAGAGGGATGGCTGAAGCACAAGAAGTGGTATAAATTAGTTTAGGAAGGGAAGTAGAAAATGTCTTGGTCTTCTGAAGCTAAGGGTAAAAATAAGATGGACAGGCTTAAATAACAAACATTAGTTTTCACTGTTCGAAGACGGGAGAGTCTGAATCTGATGTTAGGTGACAGCTCAATTCCTGGCTTATAAGCAGGTATTTCCTTGTTATGTATATAAATTCTGGAGGAAAACAAAATAATGGGTTGATACTAGTAATTTCTTAAAGGAAGAGTAGAGGGAAAGGTGATTTTAGCACAGGGATCATGTACGAAGGGCAGGGGTGAGCTCCAAAGTCCATGAATGGCAATTAAAGAGAAGAGACAGCTTCAGTCTGGTATCAGACTAAGGTGTATATATAGTACAATGGAACTTGAGAATGAATTATAAATGGTTTAATGTCTCATGCCCAAAGAGTTTGAACTTAATTTACAGACCAGGTAGTATGGTGTAAAGCAAAGGTCATATGATGAAGATTGGTTCATAAAAAGAATAACTCTGGTATGGTGTAGAAAATAGGAGCAGAGGGTGAGGAGGCTGGAGGCTGAGATATGAGATGTGTGATAGTCTTGGTGAGAAGTTATGAGGTTATAGATAAACTAAGCAAGGACCATAGACATAGAAAGAAGGTATAGAGTGGGAAACTTTTTCTAGGTAGGATTAGCAGGATTTGGTGATTGGGTTGGAGGTTAGAGCAGGGATATGTTTTCATGGGATCCTGGAGATTTGAGCTTACAGACACAATAGCCTGAAATACCGTAGACTATAATCAAGACTACTACTGCTGGGAGTGTGGCTCCTTTTAAATTCTTTTATTTAAAAATTATTTATTTCTTTTTTATTGGATATTTTATTTATTTACATCTCAGATGTCATTCCCTTTCCCCATCCCTGCCCCAGAAACCCCCTATCCCATCCCCCCTTGTACTTCTTGCTTTTTTATTAGTATTTTAAGTTAACATACAAAGTACTGTGTTTTATTACAGCATCCTCATACATGTGTCATTAGAGTTCTGATTGTTTCCCTCTGCCCATTCCCTTTCTTCCTCCAGCTATTTTCCTCATCTGATTTCCTGTCACACGAATTCCATCACCCTCCCTCCTCATCCTTTTTTTTTAATTCGTAACTTTTTTAAAAATATTAATCACAGGCTTTATAAGTTTTGTAATGCTCAATAACAAGATGCCCATACAATCAGAAGTGTAACCCAATACCCAAACTAGATGTATCAACTATCTTTGACTGGCAGAGACACGCGAACATCTGCCTCCATGTTCTCCTTTCCTTCCTTCCTTCCTTCCTTCCTTCCTTCCTTCCTTCCTTCCTTCCTTCCTTCCT
>NW_021620899.1:614772-648816 GCF_004785775.1 Grammomys surdaster | reverse complement strand
CTCTCTCTCTCTCTCTCTCTCTCTCTCTCTCTCTCTCTCTCTCTCATCTTCTAGCTCCTCTTCTCCTTTTCCTCCTCCTCTCCTTACTTCTCTTCCTCTCCTTACTCCTCCCACCTTAGCTCCTTCTACATATCACCCTTCCTGTTAAAATAAAACTTTTCACTCAAAATACAGTTAGAGCATAACTATACCAATTTGTATCAGTAAGGTACAAGATAGACCTAATAATACCCAGTCCAACATTTTGTTCACTAACCTAAACCTCTGTTATCTCTCCTAATTAAAAGACTTAGCTCTGAACCTGGTATTTTTCTTGGCTTCAGAATGAATGTCAGCTGAAAACCATCCTCTCAAATATTTTCTCTCAAACTAAATAGCCAGGATTGACTATGAGACTGTAAGTCTTCAACCATGTCAGAAATCCAGAATGACTGAATTAACTGAAATTATAGGAAACACAAAGCACAGCTTCTAAAACTTAGCCAATTTATAGAGACTGCTGAACACCTGGACAGTCCCTATACTACAAAACGTTGGAGCATCGGATCTTCAGCCTTCTGGCCTAGGATCATCTGATAGACCTAGTGATGCAGAATTATTAAGGGCAGGTTACTCTGTCTTGGCAGATATAATCAGTTGTCTATTCCACAAGTGTGTCCTTTTCTGGACAGTAATTTGTCTGTAGATGGAAAGAGGCAATTCTTGCCTAGTGACTGTCTCACCACCATTGGAGTAACTCCAAAGATGCTCAATTTCTTCTTAGAATCCAAGACAGGAAGCTGTCAGGAGCAGACAGATCTCTCATCAATATGAACATTAATACAGAAATGTTTGTAATGTCAATTCTGTGGACTTCTGACATTTTAAAAACCAACTATCCATGTAAGGCAATCTGGACTGTTGTCTGTTAACTCCTCTCAGCTATTTCTAAATAAGATATAGAAAACACCCTAACAATAAACTCAGAGCCATGAATTTGCTATAGGCTCTTAACTCACAGGCTAACCATCTCAAATCAGTTAAAAAAGTTAAAGAAATACTGGATCTAAGCCTTGTATTCCTAAATGTGTTTTATAGGCACAGTGCCTATGAGAGTAACAATATTAATCTCACTTCTATATTAGTAAGAAACTCGTACCAATGAAAACCTTAAATTTGAAATCAAAGTAAATTTTGTACCATTTAAGAAATTATAACTTCAGCTTAATAACAATTATACAGATTTCTACCAATAAGTTATGGCTATGCAGTAAATCCTAGCTATTCCTCCCTGTTCCAACAAAACCACTACTTTTTCCTAGAAAGACAGTCCAATATTAATCACCTCAGTCCCCAAGCCCAGGGAATAGGGGCGTTGACTCTTCATTAACTTCTTCAAGCTGGTTACGGGCATTGAGATATTAGAAGAGGGGCAGGGGAAAGAGTAAATTGATAAGCCTCTGATGTCTGTATCTTCATTGCATCCTGCTGAAATTCCAGACATCAGAGGTTCAAGCAGGTCTGCTCAGCTTGCTTGATGAGTAGATATACCAAGGCTGTGTATTCTGCAATATACAATTCTCAAAACAAATTTTAGTATCAAGATAATTTTTTTTTGAATTCTGGAATCTAGTTTTCTGGTGACCTGCCTCTGTCATGTCTAATCCATATAATTATGGGAGTTTCTACGAGTGTGTGCTCCCACTATCCTCCCATTCCTGCCTCCCTGCTCTCGAATTCCCCAACACTAGGGAATCCAAACTTTCAGGCACCAAAACTCTCCACTTCCACTGATGCCTGACAAGGCCACCCTCAACTGCCTGTACGGGTGGAGCCATGAGTCCCTCCCTTTGTGTTCTCAGGCTGGAGGTTTTAGAATGGCTACTCCAGCTTGTTTCTTAGGAACGTTTGCTTGAGAGATTGTTTTCCAGCTTTTTACTCTAAGGTAGTGTCTGTCTTTGTCACCGAGGTGGGTTTCCTATATGCAGCAAAATGCTGGGTCCTGTTTATGTATCCAGTCCATTAGCCTATGTCTTTTTATTGGGGAATTGAGTCCACTGATGTTAAGAGATATTAAGGAACAGTGATTGTTGCTTCCTGTTATTTTTGCTATTAGAGGTGGAATTATCTTTGTGTGGCTATCTTCTTTTGGATTTGTTTGAAAAGGATTACTTTCTTGCTCTTTCTAGGGTATAATTTCCCTCCTTGTATTGGAGCTTTCCTGTTATTATCCTTTCTAATGCTGGGTTTGTGGAAAGATATTGCGTAAATTTGGATTTGTCATGGAATATCTTGGTTTCTCCATCTATGGTAATTGAGGGTTTTGTTGGGTATAGTAGCCTGGGCTGGCATTTGTGTTCTCTTAGGATCTGTATGACATCCGTCCAGGATCTTCTCACTTTTATAGTATCTGTTGAGAAGTCTGGTGTAATTCTGATAGGTCTGCCTTTATATGTTACTTGGCCTTCTTCCCTTACTGCATTTAATATTCTTTCTTTGTTTTGTGCATTTGGTGTTTTGATTATTATGTGACAGGGAGGTATTTCTTTTTTGGTCTTGTCTATTTGGTGTTCTGTAGGCTTCTTGTTTGTTTATGGGCATCTCGTTCTTTAGGTTAGGGAAGTTTTCTTCTATAATTTTGTTGAAGATATTTATTGGCCCTTTAAGTTGGTAATCTTCACTCTCATCTATACCTATTATACTTAGGTTTGGTCTTCCCACTGTGTCCGGGATTTCCTGGACATTTTGTGTTAAGAATTTTTTGTATTTTGTGTTTTCTTTGACAGTTGTGTCAATATTTTCTGTGGTATCTTCCGCACCTGAGATTCTCTCTTCTATCTCTTGTATTCTGTTGGTGATGCTTGCATCTATGACTCCTGATTTTTTTCCTAGGTTTTCTATCTCCAGGGTAGTCTCCCTTTGTGATTTCTTTATTGTTTCTACTTCCATTTTTATGTCCTGGATGGTTTTGTTCAATTCCTTCACCTGTTTATTTGTGTTCTCTTGTAATTCTTTAAGGGATTTTTGTGTTTCCTCTTTAAGGGCTTCTGTTTACCTGTGTTCTCCTCAAATTCTTTGAGAGTGTTATTTATGTCCTTCTTAAAGTCCTCTATCACCATCATTAGAAGTGATTTTAAATCTGGTTCTTGCTTTCCTGGAGATATGGGGAATTCAGGACTTTCTAGTGTGGGAAAACTAGGTTCTAATGATGCCAAGTACCCTGGGTTGCTGATGCTTATGTTCTTGTGGTTGCCTTTCTCCATCTGGATCTCCTTAGTGCTACCTGCCCTGTCTCTGACTGGAGCCTGTCTTTCCTATTATCTTGGTTCTTTCAGAACTGTGTGGGGTCTGTGTTACTACTGGGGTTAGAGCTGTGGCCCAAGATCTGCTCAGTGCTCGGGCCCAGACCTGAAGGAACTCATGCTCCGGGCCAGGAGTGAATTCCTGGCTCCCAGTGGGTCTCAGTTACTACCTATTTAGGGCAGGTGTTGCTGTCTCCTTACCTAAGATACTGCCCAGGTTAGAGTTCCTGGGAGGCCTGCTTCCTCTGGGATTTGTGAGATTGAGTGCAGAGCTGCTGCCTAGGATCTGCTCAGTGCTCAGGCCCAGACTGGAAGCCATGGCTGCTTTTTAAAAGGGAGATAATGAGTTTGTTTATACCACAGTAAGTGCTTTAGTCTAATCCAACAATATGTTAATCCGAGAATGAGGAACAATAAGGCTACATACCTTTGGTATGGTATTCTAGGAATTCTGATCGCCCAGAGAGACAAGTGGTTTTAACTGATCATCACAGATGAAGCAGTTTAGCTAAGGGTAGGGGTAAGGAGGATTCAAAAAAGTATATCTAAAATGGTTTGGATTTATAAAACAGCTGTCACTTAGACCAGAACTTAGTATTGGTTAAGTTTCTTCAGGAGAACTGTGAGACAGTTGAAGGTTGCAATGATTTTGAACTTTGTTGAATTCCCCTGTGTCAATAGGCTTTCTTAGTAGACAAATTTGTAGGCAACCAATTTCCCAGCAGGCATTTAGTCTGAGCAGACAACTGTACATTCATATTCAATTTAACCCTTTGAGATCCCTGAACAATTATTATCTATGATTATCTACCTTATTCTATCTCACTCCTTAGGATAATTTATATTTGTTCTTGTAATTTATTATACTTTATTATTAATAATTACATATGCATGCATGCTTGCGCCTTAACGTTCCTAATGGATTGAAATCCCTTGAGGACACAATCTACATCTAATTAAACATTGTACTCTGTACATGTCTTAAAATTACGTTTTGTTTTATGTATTGTAGACATAAATTGGTCAACAATTGCATCCAGGAAAGCCCTATTAATTCCATAAACATCTTCAGTTCCTGTGCAAAGTTACCGTCCATGACTCTAAATGTATTAATAATTTTGTTTGCATGCATGGGGTGATGGGCATCAATCCATTTCAACTAGTTTTTTACAGAATTCTTCACATATATAGTTTTCTTTTTGAAGAAGTAGAAAGGAATGAAACCTTGTCTTTTGTATTTAATATTTTGAAAAATTCTTCCTCAACCACTTATAACTTAGATAACTGACAGCCAGACCACTTCTTCCCTGGAGGAGGAGGATGTGGGGTTTCAGTACATAATGGTTTCCTAGCAACCAGATGAGAGACATAGCCAAACTAGTGTGGGTTGAGCCCCAGGGGTAGCACTGTTAGCTGCTAGAGGAGGTGTGGTGGAGAAAGTTAGGGGAGAAAGTTTTCCTCTTCCTGACATCACCCTGACATTGAAGAATGCAGCCTCCAGACTATATGAATCTTCTGCACCAGTGTGCATTGCAGATGAGAATGCATCTTATTTTTGTAGTCTGTGCTGACCTAAAACTCACTATGCACCCTAGGCTAACTTCAGATTCACAGCTATCCTCCTGCTTTAGTCTCCTGTGTGCTGCAATTACAGATTTGAGCCAACATGCCTAGCTTCTACTGAAATACTCTCAAAGAACTGCAGCCCTGAACAGGTTCAAACTTGACACTGGGACTGAACGTTTGCTTGATCTCAGTCTCTGCTCAGACCTCAGCCTATTTAATCCTCCACCTCTGTTCTTCAGTGGTCCCTTCTACTTGGTCCACGTTGGGACCTAGCTTTTCCACCCCACCAGACCTCTAGCTCAGTAAGTAGGTTTCAGATTTGCCCATCTTAAGAATAAACCAACTCTTTCTGAATTAACACAGTTCATTTGCTAATATCCTATTTAGATCTACCTTCTCATAATAAAATAATCCCCATTCTAATGCCTTCTATCTTTCTCTTACTTTTTGGTCTTTTATTTTCTCTATGTCTTGATCTCTTCTACTCCTTCATTCACTCCCTTTTCATTTCCCTTTCTTCCTCCCTTCACTCGCCCCTAATTCTCTCTCATACATAATTCTCTCTCACGCCTCACCCCTCTCCCACCTTACTGTAGTTGCTTTACTTTGTAGCAAATTCTCTGAGATCAGGTTACAGCCTCCAATATGTCTCTGCAGAGAGACCACCGAGGACTGGCTAGTCAAATCCTTACTTGATTTCTCACTTGTGTGTCTCACATCACAGCCACTGTCTGAAGGTGAATTGCCACCTCTCTGCCTCCTCTTTTCCAGTTCCTGAAGTGGTTCTTCTCTTTCTCTGTCAGCCTTTTAGATACTAAACACCCACCTCACCAAGTCTTTCTTGCCTATTCTTTCTCTTCTGAGATTCATTTGTATTTTCTTTGAATGCTCTATAGAAGTAAACTTTTGTAGGCTGCTTAATCACATAGTGATCATGACCAAGTGCCCTATCTAAAGGCTATAATCAGAGGCATTGAAAACTTCAAGAGGAATCAGAGCAAACTTATTGTTGTTTAGTTTCTCTGATGTGGGCAAAGTTAAGTTGGCTTCCTGAAATCAGAACTAATTATCTATAAATGGCCATGAATAAGTTACATCTACATATGTGTTCATATTGGCCAAATCCCAATTTACTTGTTTATAAAATAAAATTAATATTCTCACTGTGGTAAGAAAGTCAAACCTCAGCAAAACCTATGAAACACTCATTATTAGAATATGAAGTTGCTGGGCAAGTGCTGACTGTTGCTGATGATGGCTTATTACCCCTGGAGTGAAAGGTGTTCTGTCCTACAGGATAGAAAACAAGGCAATGAGCATAGTGAAAACTGTCCTAGAAGAATTATTGCGGACACAGAATCAGAAAACTTGGTATTCTAGTGCTGAAGATAGATACTTTATTTTCTCTCAGCTCCAAAGTCTATGTTTTTCCCCAGTTTTATAATTGCTAATGTGGAGATACATCTATTTGATATATGTTGTATTTTTAAAAGACTTCTGACTTTTCTTGTGTTGCTTCATGATGAATGGCATTCTAAATATAGGAGGCTTTAAGCTGAGGATAACCCTGTATTCTACCTCTGTAAAAGTCCCAGTCAGTCTAGGGAAGGGCAGGCCAAGCTCAAGGTGGTCTGGAAACCTTGGAACACAAATAAATTTCAGTGTGTAGATGCTGATGGACCACCAAAGAAGGAATAGTACCTGGGATAGTCCATTGAGAGGATTCCAGTGAAGCCAGACACACAGCTTTGAAGGTTTTGACTGTGGAGCCAACATCTACCGTGTGACCTACCATGCTGGAAAGTGCTAAGTCTAAACACAGCAGTCAGTATACTTGCTTTTTTGGGGAAAAATAGATGTATTTATTTTATTATTTTATGTATAAGAGTGCTTTGCCTGCGTGTGTGTATGTGTACCATGTGAATGCTCAGAGCCCTTGGAAGTCAGAAGATGACACTGGATCCCCATGTGACTGGAGTTGTAGATGGCTGTGAGCTGCCACATGGGTGCTGGGAATTGAATCTAGGTCTTCTGTAAGAACAACAAGTACTTTTAACCCCAGAGCCAACCCTTTAGCGCCTCACTTGATTTGAACAGTGTAATAGAGCTAAAATGGACAGAGTGTGGGCAGGCTTATAATTTCAGGTTTAAGCTTTATAAATGGGACAAGAAAGGAGCAGAAACAAATATCTGTGTGCTTACTCACAGACTAGCCAGCATTTGTTACCTGTTGCTTTAGTGTCAGTTACAACCTAAGCTCAAGTCCTCTGAGCTGTCCTTCTGTTCCCTCTCCTGTGGCACTGATTTGATTCTGCTAGTTAGGTTTGGGTTGCTGAAATCCTCTGTCAGATGACCTTTTTTTTTCTATACTCTATCTTCATTAGAATGTTCTTGACATCCCTAGAGAAATTGGATAACCCCAACCGCCTTTTACTATTCCCCCCCTTTTGTATTAAATTTAACTTAACAATGTGCATGAGGGGAGTTTTCTAACCCATTGTGAATTTATTTAGTGTCTATCATTTCCCTGTTCAATGTTGTAGAGATTTTAGAGGGGAAAAAAAAGAGTAAAGTAGGGAAGAGAAACAGGAAGGAAGGGGAAAGGAGAGGCGGGAAAGAAATGGCATAAATTAATTGCCTTTCTGGTGCATATGTTCATCCATATTGTGATGGTTAGATTTGGTTGTCAACTTGACATCATCTAGACAAAACAGGGAAGGGCCTTGGACAGAATGCAAAGGAGTGGGTAACTCCTTTGAGCCCTAGCATGTATGTATTATTAATTCACTGTCCTCTGCTCTTGCCTGTGATATGACAAGACCAATTGATTCAAGTTCCCTCCACCTTGCCTTCACCTGGACTACCATAGAGTGTACTTGGCATTGTAAAACATTGTCTTCCTTACATTGCTCTTGTCAGGTATTTTATTACAGCAACAGGTAATGATAATGAAGACACACATGAAACATGAAATGATGTAGAATTGTGAACAGAAAACATTTTTCTTTATCCTGTATCTTTTTAGGCTCATGGGCTGGGGCTCTGAAAATCTGATTGACGGGAGATAGACTAATAAGAGTAGAAATAGAGGCGTATTAACATGAGCAACATACATGCACAGAGGATCGTGCAGTCAGTGACTGACTCCAAGGGAGCTTAGCATTCGAGCTTGAGAAGCTTCCTTGAAAAGAGTAACTTTGGAGAGGAATGACGAGGGCAAGGGAAAGGACTGAGTTTCTAGAGCAGAAAGTCATGGGCAGGTGAAAATACGGGAGCTAGATGGAGTAATAAGCTAATTAATGCCTGTTACTTAGTCTTCTGACACTATCCTTTTGCTAAGGATCATGGATCTTCACTGATAACTGTCCTTCTGATAGAAAAGGGAGCAGGAGACACCTTAATATGTCTTGTTTTTAGGCCAATGAAGAAAGGAAGAATGATCTTCTTGTATTTACTTCTAAATACCTTCACCTCAAAATAATTAATATCCCAAGGTGACATATTTGGGAGTAGCATATTCTCTTTTGATGTGGTGTGGTTAACGGTTGAACTCTGTGTGGGCTACACTGTGTGGGCTGAGCACCGGGTAGAAGAGGAGAGTTGGTCCTGATGGGGCTGTTGGAATCCTTTCAGATGGAGACTCATGTTTCCTGGGCTGTGGTAGGAAGGCTGATTTTGAGATATTGTGGCAGAGTGAAAAGGACAAAGGAGCTGCAGTTATGGTGGGGGCTGGGAGACGTAGAGAAGACAGATTGCACCACTGCTCTGTAGCCAGCTGGAGAATTTTTCACCTGTCAAACTGTCAGTCACCTACTCCTCCATTCTTAATGGCTAGCAAGTGATGATTACTTAAGAATGATATTCCCAGTGAGTGTGGAAATTAGTAGAAATTCATTTGGAAAGGACGTTGCCTGAAAAGCGTTAAGTATTTGTGTTTAACTCAATTAGCCATGACATTTAGAATAGAAAAAAATTTCAAAAAAAAAAAACCATTGTAAACTGGACCTTCTGATCCAGTTTATAAGCTGGGTACTTTGGAAACTGAAGCAGGACAACCAAAGGGTCACACCTTGCCTGGGCTGTGAAATGATTCAAGGCCAGTGTGGGCGACTTGGTGAGACCTCTTGAAAGAAAGCTGGGATATGGATTAATGGTAAGACTGTTTGCAAGACCCTGGCTTCAATCTTTAATATGGCACATGTATACACACACACACATACACACACACACACACACACACACACAGGGGGGGGTATAGTCATGTATTTTAAGTATTTTAAATTGTGCATTGTCAGCGTGAAATATGTGCAGTGTTGATACTATATATTAAGAAAAAATAGCATATAGCATAGAAAACCAAATAGAGCTTATTGTCTTTTGGATCTCCTGTGCATTAAACCCAGAGCTTCAAAGACACTGAGCGAACACTCTCCCAACTGACTTACAGTCCCAGCCTTCATTTTTTGTTGTTAAAAATATATTCACATAGGAAAAAAATAGAACAGGGAAAAGATATCAACGGTAATTATCTGTGAGTAGAATTGCTTCTGATTTCTATTCCATTCTTTTTGCTTGCCCATTATTTTCTAAAACCCCTTTCAGCAAACATGTTTGCTTCTGTAAGAAGGAAGAACAAATTTTAAATTGCCACCCACAACAATTATACATTTGTTTAATGGTCTCAAGCTTTCCTGAGTCAGAAGATAGATGAAATTATTTTCATTTTTAGAAGAAAGTTAATTGTGTTTATTCTGAAATGTGGTATAATGTTACAGTTGTGAACATTCCAAAATGAGCGTGTGATTTAGAAAGCAGACAGGCATTTCTACAGGGAGAAAAGAGGAACTTCTCAGGCCCCAGGAGTTGAGCTCTGAAAAGATTCAAAAGCAGAGGTAATTCCTTTAAGGAGACCATGCTGCCCAGAGCAAGTGACACTTACCTTAGAGACACATCTAGACTGTTGCCTGTCTCTCTCCTTTTGATATCCAAAAGGTATCTTCTCCTTAATGAAGCGATGGGCAGAGAACAGCAGAACATCTTCCCTGGGTCAGGACCTTTCTCCCTTCCCACTGGAGGACTGCCACCTAAAAATGTTGTGGTCTAAGATAGTAAGAGATGATAATACTCAAACCATCCTATACACACAGGCCCGCTCTGAAAACAGGAATTGCAAAGGATATGCAACTATACCAAAGGCTATGTTTGGAGCCAGGGAGAAGTTACCATTGTATTTGAATTGAGAGCTATGTACAGGACTAAGGACTAATTCTAACGGATGTATTTGTATTTGTAGTCAGATTAAAGTGCCCTCACTTGATAGGGTTGTGAGTATGTGCGCATGTGCGTGCATGCGTGTGCATAGGGATCAAGCACTATAAAACCGGAGATAGCAGAGGTCACGTGATGGTGACAGCTGGCTCTGCTCACTGTCTGCTGGCATCCCTGCTTAAGAAAGTATCAGAAAACTACTTTATTTAGTTTATAAATTTGTTTACTGACATAAACAAGAAGCAAGAGAATTAGACAGCCATTATCAGAATATGGGGTGAGGACTAAGGTTGAGAGGCTGACTCCTTCATAGGGCTTAGCGTCAAGAAAAACAACACCAAACAAAAACAAGATAAAACAAAACACAAACAAAACCACTTTCACTTCCAATTAATCCTATAGTGACTTGCCTAACTCCTGATAATAGTCAGAAAACTAATATGAATTTTTCTTAAGCAACGTACCTTGCCCGTTTCATTATCTATCAAAACTTGAGTTGCAACTTGAAGATTTTGCTTAAAAAATAGTTTTGGAGTTATGATCTTGTGTACTTTAGAGATCAAGTGTTTCTCAGAACTTCTTAGAAGCTAAGCACCCTATAACAGTGGGCATTATTTAGGCTCTGGGTAACAGACAGTAGGAGAAGGGGTGAGATTTTCAGCTGGGATTAAGCAAGCAATCCAATGGGATGCCAAGTTGCTTTCATTTAGGTTTTGTTGTCCTCTGTCTGTCGTCCCAATTCTCTGGCTCAAAATTCATTGAATTCTGGGTAGATATTTTGGAATATCTCATTAAGAGCTCTAGTGTTAGGAAACAAAATGAAAAAGATTGTAAAATGCTAAATTAGCGTTGATTTTTCTTATTCATAGCCATAACTAAAAGAAGAATGAACACCATCCCTTTCCAGCTTTACATATTTCATGCCCTGTATGCAATTCTCCCTGGAAGTTCTCAGCAGAATCACATCTGTGCCCAGATGTAGGCAATGAGTGTGTATACTAGAACCCACACAAAGTGGCAGGAAAGTCACTTTTTATCTAGTCAGGGCTGGGAAGTGATTTTGTAAGCTTTACTTGAAACAGTCAGCATTGGACAGCTGGGGAGACACAGCAAAGAAAAACCTCTTCTATATTTTCTAAGAAATCAGTTGACATTATTAAAAACAAAAAAAAATTGTAATGGTATTTTTTTCTTTCTTTTTGTGTGTGTTTTATATGAATGTTGTATGTATATGTAATGTTTGTATGTATGTGGTATGTATGTGTGTTTGCATGGTATGTTTGTTGTGTGTGTTAAATGAATGTGGCATGTATATGTGATGCGTTGTATGATGTTTGTGTGTGTGTGTGTGTGTGTGAGTCTGTGTGTGTAGTTTAATGTCTCTAGAGGCCAAAATGAAGAGACTGAGCCTTTGGTGTTGAGTGAGGCTGATACCTTGGCTGTCCCAACCCCACCTGAGGCCACCAATACACCTGAGCCATTGCTCAGCCCCAACAGAGTGGAAACAAGAACTCCAAATCCCAATTTGATTTTACAGTCAGAAAAATTTCTGTACAAAGGTAAGAGACATCTTTTACTCACCTGCTGTAGAAAAGTGGTCTCTAGAGTCTCCACAAGAGGAAATGTGTAGCTTAATAGGGAAGACAAGAGCTAGTTCTGCTTGGGTCACATGGAACTTGAGAAGCAGCTGTCCTGAAAGTAAATGCAGCTTCAGAAAAATTAACAGTACAGGTTTTAACCTGAATGTTTTGGAGGTGATTGTTTTCCCTGCTTGCCCCAGCCTCAGCCCCAGCTGCTCTGTGTTCTTCATAAATGTAGGTATTTGAGGTTTTGTCCCTTGATTGTATAACTCAGATTCTGATCCAGCACGGTTTCTATAAGTTAATGTATGTACAGAGAGAATTCATCCCTGTGCGTATTTTGCAACATACACAAAAGTGACAATATCCAAGTCCAATAGGAGCTTAGATGGACTTGAAAACGGGTTGCACTATATATGCTGTTTATTCTAGTGGTAGCAGTTGTGGAAATCTGTTCCTTTCCATTAGGTGTAAGGAGTTTTCATGGTAGAAATAGATTTAGAAATCAATTTTAAAAACATATTTAGACACTCTCCAAACCCGAGGAACCGATTGAGGGAGTTGGAGTGAGGACTAGCTCTGCTACAGAGATGACTAAAGCTTACGATACATGAATCATCTCTGAGAGAACAGGTCTTGGGCAACTGGATTCTGTTTGCCAGACTTCTTTTACCTTGGGATAATTTCTTCAAGTAGAAAATAAGAATCAATGCTCTCTGAAGTATTGGTCAACAGAAAGCATCTAATAAATTGGAGGCTCTGATTAAATTAGCACAATATAACCCTACTGTTTTGGCTTTCCTATAGGGAGTGCACTCCTGAAGTTCTTTGTAATTGACATTAAAATGGCTTGCCCTACTGTCTTGGGTACTGCAGGAGTTGTCCTTTTAAAAGAGAGCCATGATATCAAGACTGCTCTTTGGTGTGTCTAAATGATTAAAGTCCTGTGCTAGGCACAGTACTACATCTTTGTAATATCAGTCTTCAGGAGGTGAAGAGTGGATCATCACAAATTTAAGGCTAGCCTCCCTACCTAGTGAGACTATTTTAAAAAAAATTCCATCTTCTCCTATCAGCTAATCCCCCAGAGTTATTAGTTAACAGATTCTTAGTTATGCCTTCTTGGAAATGTGCAATTTAGTGGGGTTTCATAAAGATGAGAGACTTTTGATTACTCTGTTCTAATGCATAAAAAAATAAAACTTTATATTACTTCATAAAGTTTTTGTTTTCTCTCCTGTTGTCTTCAGTGAGAGAAAAACTTCTAGTAACCCCCACCTGTGTTTTCTCCCTAGATCCAAGATGCGAGGAAGCCCTGAAGCCCGGAAACTGTGGTGACTATGTGGTTCGCTGGTATTACGACAAACAGGTCAACTCTTGTGCTCGCTTTTGGTTCAGTGGCTGCAATGGCTCAGGAAACAGATTCCACAGTGAAAAGGAATGTCGAGAAACCTGCGTTATACAATGAACAAGCACACTAACGGGCTTCAATCAGAGGTTTAGAAAGAGACTGATACAAACAGTGCACCTCATCTGGGCATACACTAAGTAGTGATGGTTCATAAATGTCATAGAGCCCTCACAACGACCACCTAGGGATACAGACTTATTAGCTGCCCACACAGCTGAAGGGTGGAAGGACTAGGGATCTGGACTCAGCTGTGTAACACAGGCTTTATCTGCTTCACAACCTGTGGTGTGGCCCTGATTCCTCATCATTCTGGTATACATACGATGACAGGTCACACCCCACACTCCCTGTGCCCACACTGTTACAGCACCTTCACAGCCCATCAGTGAAGAATGGTTTGTGAGGGGAAGGACTTTGGTTTGAACATTGGAAGAATATCTACGTGTGAGTGCTGGGATAGTGGTGAAGGATGTTAAGGGGGAAGTTTAGCCCAAAGTGATAGGAGAGAGAAATACACCTGAAGTAAACTCACTAACTGTATGATAAACGGACTCTTCCAATTCCTCGTTGGTGTCAAAGCCTTCACTGTACACTTAAGCTATATATTAAAATGAAGCAAGTCTTACACTTTTTCTTTGAAAGTAGGTGAATAAGATTGGATTTTATGGTGAAGGAGTGAGGATTCAGACCATCATTTTATAATAATTTTGTTATACCAAGTGTAGGAAGACAGAGCGTTCTGAGCTGAGATAGTATTTTAACATATCATCTACAAAATACTTTCTCCTTCTCAGCCTGCTGCTCTCATTCAAGTTGGACTCCAAAAAATCTCCAGTCTAAGGGAATGGAAGAATAGCCATCCCAGAAAAAATAACAATGCAGGGGGTTCCACAGCATAATTAAAATTTTACTATGTAACATTTTTATTAAAAAACACATGCAACTTGTCAGTTTTAAAACAGGATGAGACAAACAGGAAACACATAACCTGGACTGGACCAAAGTGCTGACTCTATGGAAGTTACGGTATGCCCTTCCCCCATCATATTTCTATGACAGAGAAATCCTACTCCAGATTTTGTGTTGCTATTGGCTTTTCTATGTAATTTTACATGTAAGACCATACATATCTCTATGGATACCTAAATAAGATATAGTTGGTCTTGCATAACTTATAGATTTGTAAGAATGTTACTGTTTGTATTCTAGTCTTCTATCCCTTAATGTTTTCATTTGGCTTCATAATTAGCCCATGATTTACAATATATAAATATATGCACAAGTAATTTATTACTTAGATGTTGGAATCCTAGAAGAATTATGCTATAATATGTACTTCTCTATGATTTTCTAGATGGCACTATTATTCATATATATATGTCATAATCATGTAATATTTGTGATGATATGTAACAATATATTTAATCATTACTTTGGTTATGATCAACTGAGCTGTTTCTATTTTGTTTTCTCACTCCTCCACCAACATGACTGCGGGGTTTTCACATTTGTGTCTCTGGAGATACACATTCCAGTTTCTTGAGTGTTTATGTTCTTACTGAAATTGCTTGGATGCATATATATTCAAAACCAGTATACATCATGTCAAGTTTCTCTCCAAAGTGAACGAGTTTATTGTTAAGTTCCCACCAGTTGTATACTGGTGCTACTGTTGTTTGATGCATGTCACACCTACAGTCCTGTGAGACTTACCATTATCAGATGTCTTCCTTTCCTTGGGTGACTATTACCCAGTACCATGTTTGAATGGCCCTTCTCAGGGACACCTTAGCAAGCTTCATTCACATCTGTGTCCCTGCTTCAGTGAACTATAACCACAGATTTGTTTTTTATTATTGTACTATTTTCTTTATTGAGTTATTGGAGTCTTTATGTATTTTGGGTTCTATTTTGCTTGATGTTCATATTGCCAGTATGTTTATGACTGCCCTCTTGTCTCCCTGCCTCCTTCCTCCTTCCTTCCTTCCTTCCTTCCTTCCTTCCTTCCTTCCTTCCTTCCTTCCTTTCTTTCTTTCTTTCTTTCTTTCTTTCTTTCTTTCTTTCTTTCTTTCTTTCTTTCTTCCCTCCTCTTTCTTTCCCTCTTTCTTCTTTTTGTTTTCATTTCTGTTTTAATTTTTAGCACAGTGAAGTTTGCCTATCTTCATTTGTGTTAGTCAGCTCCTCAGCCACTTTTCCTGTGAGGAGTGACTTCCCGAGAAGTCTTCATGTGCCGCAGGTACCACGTGCCTGGTGCTGTCACCCTATATAACTCTTGGGTGATTTCAATTTTCGTCCTTCATTTTCTTTAGTTGGACTAAAGGTGTGAGCTTGACTTGATGGTAATGATTTTATCACATTTTTTTTCTTTTACTGTGGTGGACGTAGAGTTTTGAGCATTTTCTTATTTTCTAGCAATGCATTAAGAAGTGTGTATTAGTCATCATATGTTGTAGAAAAAGTCAAAGGATTTCAGGATGTCTCTGCTGCAGTTTTGACAGGAACAAACGTATTTGTATTCTCTTCCCATGGCTTTGATCCCACAGAGAACTGAAATGTTGCAGTGTTGATTTGGCTGTTTCTTCCTTTGTCCAAGCAGTCTTTTCCTCCGTCCCCAGTAAGTCCTAAGACTTCAAAGACAATCTGAAAACCACTCTTTGTGCTTCTTCTACATCCTGTTGTTCATGTCCAGCACTGAAGACCCAACCACCTACCTTCTGTCTTCTCCATTTTGCACAGTGACTAGAAGCTCAGCTGCTTTGCACATTGTAGGACATCTCTGCTTCTTGCTACCATAAAAACTGACCACAGCTTTGGTGACTTACATAATAAAAGTGTGCTAATGTACAGTTACATAGGCTAGAAGTCTCATGAACAAAAAAGTGTCTGCTGTCCAGGATGCTTCTTCTGAGGACCCTAGGATATTTCTCTATTTTCCTACATGGAAAGATCATTCCTTGGCTAAGATCTCTTTGTATTTCTGTCTGTCTGTCTGTCTGTCTGTCTGTCTGTCTGTGGCTAGGCTTGTGATTAGATAGCATCCATTTGAATAATACAGAGTCATCTTCTCACTACAAGGTCCTCCACCTGGGTAAAGCTTCATCTGTACGTCATCTACCAAGTCTCTTTTGCCATGTGAAATGACAGACACATATTCTAAGGATAGAGGAGTTGGTAGGGGTCTCTGAGGCCACTGTGCTGTGCACCATACCACCTATTTCCTGTACTGTCTGATCTAATCAGGACTAATGACATCATAGTTCAGTCCTCCTCGGACCTTACAAGCTGGAAGAACTCAGAAAATTTAAAAGCAAATTAAATTTTTTCATGAAGGTCGTTTTATAATTTTTTTTTTTTGCGAGAGAGGAATGGAAAGGATCGTGAAAAAGTTATGAGTTTTAACAGAGAATATACCAATAAGTTAAAACGACTAGTTTTGGATCCATTTTGTCAGTAAAAAGTCTCCCATTCCATCATTAGAAATGAAAGGAAAAGCCACAGGTCTGGTTGTCTGGCTGTATTTTGGATCAAAGACAATGAACAATCTGATAATTAACCCTGGAAAAGAGGATTATAGTTCATTTTTTTATTTCACATACTTGATGAGAGCATTTCTCACCAGTCAAACCATCTTATGCCATCATTTTCCCATGCTGATTATTTAGTGGGAACTTCAACTTCACTGCTACTCAAAGCTCTCCTCAGGTATTTGATGTGCATGTAACATTTATAAGAGGACAATTTATAAGAGGTTTTCTGACTTCATTTTTTGTCTTGAACATAGCAATAAGTAATTTGGGAGAATGAAGGAAAAACATTTGGAACTGTAATAGATTTTTTCCCACAGATCTGAAAAACCCAGAGATCTTATAAATTAAAAAAGAAAAAAAAGAAAAAAATTTTAAAAGAAATCTAAGAAATTTAAGCAAAAATAGTAATTCAAATATGATGCCAAGTCAACATTTGGAAAGACACTGAAACATCTCTCAGAAGAACTGGAACAGAGGAACTTGATAAAGAAGCAGAGGGACAACAGGATTCTAACAAGAACCCTTTCTGAGAGCCGCCAAGAGGATGCCTCTTGAGAGAGATCCCAATTGCCCCAGAATGTTAGATGTTTAACTAACTGTGCCCTTTCCCTTACAAATCTATAATTCAGTGTGCTCAGTAATAGCAAAGACTTTTTCCCCCTTCCTTATGGTATCTTTAAATGAAATGTCACTAAGATACCCAGAATAGCCCAGAAATGTGTGTGACTATTAAAGCTTGAACAACTGTTACTTCACAATACATTCCTATCATTTCACTTTTTTTAATTTTTAAAAATATTAGACTAATTTGCATTTTAAAAGCACTCATTACTTCTTATCATTCAACATAAATTTGCCTTCCTAGGGGAGAAGCCTTAAATTAAATTCATTTAAAATTACCTTGAGCTCAAAAAAATTAGAGCTGTTTAAGCCCTGTTTAAATTAGGTTCAGATATAAGGGCTCTGAGATTCATCAAAAATCCTTAGATCCTGTCTCTTCTAGTTATATAAGTTTTAAATCAATGGTTGGCTCTCAGCCTGTGGGTCAAAACCTCTTTGGGAGCTAAACAACCCCTTTCACAGGGGTCACATATCAGACATCCTACATGTCAGATATTTACATGATGATTCATGACAGCAGCAAAAGTACAGTTATAAAGTAGCAACAAAATTTATTTTATAGTTGGGCATCACCACAATTATATACAAGAACTGTATTAAAGGGCTGTAGCATTAGGAAGGTTGAGAGCCACTGTATTAGACAAAACACTGTAAAGAACTGATGGTACTGGGTTATTGATAGGATACCATGTTTGTCTGACACACCCCATTCCTCAGATTTCACTGCTGTAACTGGACCTGCTGCCTCTCTGGATTTGGCTACTACATCACCATCATTATGGTGATGTTATTTTAGGACAGACAAGCTATCCGCTTTCATTCTGGTTACATCAGATACTTCTCATCTTTCCATAGCTCTTCTCAGCCCTCTTCTGTAATTCTGAGCATCCCCTCAGCTTCTGAGGACATACTGGGTGGCTAGAATGGAACAGGAACAAGTTATGTTCTTTGTCCTAAATATATGTTCCTACGGGCCTCAAAATGGCTGCCATATTGGAAAAAGACAGGAAAAGTTCTCCTCCATCTTGGAAGCAAAAACAGAAATTGCACAATAAGAAAGGATTGTTTGTTTGGTTGTTTGGTTGTTTGGTTGGTTGGCTGGCTGTCCTTCAATGCTGGATATCAAGCTTGGGGCTTGCTCATGCTAAGTAATCAGAAACACAGTCCTATGAAAGGAACAGGTAAGTACCAAGTAGGAATTGTGGGTTGCAAAGGATTCTTTCCCTGGTCCCTTTAAAATCAACTGGAGGCTTGCATTTTATATTTGTCATCCTTCAAATTTGTCCTTATGTGCCACAATCATAGTTTCCTGACATTCTTTTTAAATACTAATGGAATTCTCCAGTTATTCCTCCATGGCATATTATTAGTTGGTGCTATGTTAAATTTATCATTTGGCCATTTCCTTCTCTTGCATATTAATGAGAAGTGCTATGGTTTGCCAGTGTTTGCAACTTGGCATTTTTCTCAGACTGATTCTATTATGAATAAATCACAGCTCAGAATTGCCTTCAGCTATTTAAAAAGTGATGATAACAAAAGCCAGAACACATCTGTACTGGGAAACAAAACCAACTCTCCTTTAGCTAATTGTTTCATCTCATCTTTGAAGAAATAAATATTTGGCATTAACATAGACTTTCTCCTTTGTTTAGTACAGCTTTGCTGTCATAAAAAATTGAAAAATGCAACAATGTCAATTTAAATGGTATTTCTCCAAATATTGGGATATTATTCTTGCTTTTCCCATGTTAAAACTTAAGACAAAGCCTATTACATTTGCTTTATGCCCACTCCCTGACATTGGCAGACAATCAATAATTCTTCCATAGTCCATTCCTTTGTGAATGGCATATAGTACTCAGGCTAATGACCTCATCTTGTCCTTGAGAAATATCCCAGACTTTCTCCTCACGTCCCATACCTCATTGCTCAAGGGATCAGGTCTAGCTTAACTCTTCCTCTCCACCCCTGGCTTTCCACTTCTTACTTCAGATGTGGGCTCCTCACTTACAATCTTATCCACTTGGAATCTACAGTTTCTAAGTGCTAGGAAGGTACAGTGATTTCAATCTAGTCACTCTCCTCTCTGAAGTGTATTTTATTGACTCTCTATTTTCTTTAAAATTTAGGGTGAACATGTAAGCATAGTATTTAAAGTTCTTTAAGCCCTTGCTACTGTTTATGTGTTCAGCTCATCTCTCCCTGAATTTTTACATGGACTTCCAATTTTGTTCTATTCAGCTATTTGCTATGTTTTAAGATTATCATTGTGTTTTCCTTCCATGTCTTCTACTTTTCAGTCCCTTCTTTCCTCCTCCCCCCTTTTCCTTTACAGCATATAGACTATCCCTTTTTCATGTCATGAAATCCATACCTTATCCACAGTCAAGAACTACCTTATTGCTTTTAAGCACCTCAAAACTGTATCTTTTATTTTATTGCCTTCTGTTTCGGGATATCCAAATATGCTTCAATACTTCACAGTGATTACCAAAACTCAAGTATCGGGCCTTTTACTAGGCCTACCTGTATATATTTGTAAAGAGAAATTGTAAGGACAAAGGGTTATGTCGCTTGTCCTAGTGAAAGCAGACCAATTTACATCCTTGCACTTCTTGCAGTTTAACTTTTGTCTATCTGGTGGATGAACAGGGAATTTTCTTTAGTTGTAATCTGTAATACTTCTACTTTTCATTTTTAATAGTACAGGGTTTTTTTGGTATATACAAAAGAAATCTATTATGTAGAAGTAGGATTATATAACAAGCTAATGTTATAAAAAAAAAGTGTGTATCTGCCACTTAACTTAAGAAGTAGGTCACTATTAGTACTTATAAGACTCTGCTAAACCAACTTGGAAACAAATGGCCATTGAATTTGAAATACACAACTATGTACGTCTCCAGGATCAGCAAGATGTTGTGTGGATCCTTAGGACACATCCCCAAGGAGTCTCTAGGGGGCTTTCCAGAGGTCACTACTAATGGCACAAATCAAACACTGACTATAACCCAGAGCAGTGAACTGAGGTTCCTAGAGCAATGGCCTGGGAGAGATGAAACAAAGTGTAAAAGGAAGTATCAGGGAATGGGGTACTTTCACTGCAGGCTATAGCATTCTCTTTTTCTGCTAAGAACAGTTTTAGAAGCACAAAAATAAACTATGAAGAGATGTTAGTTTTTTGTTTTTGTATTTTTACTTGATGTAGGAAGAGGAAAGAGTTGTATTTTGGACTATTTAGAAAATTTCAACTATTAACTCATCTGTGTAAGAAATAATTCTCATGGTGATAAACAGTGCTCTCAGAAGGAGATCACTAGCGACAAGAGAAACAGTTATTTCATTACACAGGCCAGTGTGTCTAAAGACCTACTGAAGTTTCTATTCACTATTTTTGCTAGGTGCACATTATGAATCATTTGAATTCAAGTCCATCAGTGTGTGGAAAAATCAACCTGATATAAAAATGTGGATGAAGAATCAAGTTTCATATCTCCTAAAATATTTGCAAGTGACTCAACTGATTTGTCAAGATTACACTTCTATAAGATTTTACACTTAATTTTGTAGATAATGTTAGTATTCCCACTATGAGTAAGTGCAAGCAAGCACATTTTTGGTAGAAAGAAGCTGAAAGTTTTTACCATGATGTATTTCTTATCTGCCTTTATCATGTAGCTATTACTTCCAAATTCAAGACTATCCTTTTTACATATTCCCAGATACAAACAATGTTCCTCCATCAAGTTGCTTTTGTTTTATGGAAAGCTTAGATGAGCACCCAGAATAAATGGTATTTTCATTGCTATATTTTAAGGATCTATAAAATCAATTTCTACAGGGAAGTGGATGGTATCACTTGATTTTCTGAACTATTGACTACAAAACAGAATGGATTGTGTTAAAAGACTGAAGTCCTTTTCCAGATCTTTCTGTATATCCCCTTGAGTTTCCACTTCCTCTATGGGAATCCTTGTTCTCTTTCCAGTTCGAACAAGATCATATGGCTTTTTTTAAAAAATTTTTTTATTGTATGTTTTATTTACATTTCATATGTTGTCCATCCACCACCCACCCAGGAACCCCCTATCCCCTCACCCCTCCTACTTCTTCTCTGCGGATGTAACCCCTACCTACCCCCCCACACTCTCACCTCCCCACCCTCAAATTCCCACCCTCTGGGGCATCCAGGCTTCATGAGGTCAAGGATCTCTTCTTCCACCTATGCCCAGCAGGGTCCTCCGCTCTTACATATACAGCTGAAGCCATGGATCCCTCCCTAAGTGCTCCCAGGCTGGTGGTTTAGACCCTGGGAGCTGTGGTTGGTTGGTATTGTTGCTCTCCTCATGGGGCCACAAACCCTTTCAGCTCCAATGGTCTTCACTCTAACTCCTCTATTGGGAACCCCATGATCAGTTCAATGGCTAGTTGTGAGCATCTGCCTCTGAATATGTCAGACTCTTGCAGACCTCTGAGGAGACATCTATATCAGGCTCTTATCAGCACTTCCTGACTTCCACATCAGCATCTACCTTTGGTGACTGCACATGGGATAGATACTCAGGTAGAATGGTCTTCAGACGGCCCCTCCTTCAGTTTCTGTCCCTCACTTTGTCTCCATATTTGCTTCCTTGAGTATTTTGTTGCTCCTTCTAAGAAGAACTGAATCACCCCCACTTGGTCTTCCTTCTTCATGAGCTTCATGTGGCCTGTGAGTTGAATCTTGGGCATTACTGCATATGGCTTTTTAATAGGCCCATTCTTGGCTCTATGTTCTCAACATTTTAGAAACAATACTTGTCCTTTTGGAAGATCTCTTTACTTAATATAGGGTTTTATTTATTAACTGAAGATATTTAAAAGTTATTTGAAATTAGATAGTTCTGTGCCTTGCAATATGCATAACTACCTTATTTGGTAAATTATATGATGAAAACTATTTTCTTGGTGACACCAGAATATATTTCTTAAAACATCTTTTCAATATTAATAAGCTTCTTAAAAGTCAACTAATGATAGGAAGGATTATAGAGTTGAAATCTGAGTGAAAGGGAGAAGCCAGCGTGATCAGCGGATCACCAGGCTCCTGCTGCCACCAAACAGCTGTCTGCAGTGTCCCCTCCTTCCAAAGATGAAGACAAAGCTTAAAGCACAGAATTGAAGCAGAGTCTCCCTACCATGGCAATGATGCTAGGAAGAGGGTATGAAGGGTGACCAGTGCTATGAAAATAGTTTATACTTGGAAAACAGGATAATCTCAAACTAGTGAAAAAAGAACTTATAGAACTTAGACACTAGTGTGCCTCACACACAATGAACACAAAGGAATGCAGAACAAATAAATAAACCCCTGCATACTGTAGTCAAACAACAGATAGTCAGAAAAGTCTAGAATAGTAACCAAAGAAAACAGATGCAACACATACAGGGGACAGTAATGTGACTAACAATTGACTTTTCATCAAAGACATAAAGGCCAGAAGACAAGGTCTCATTTTCAGAATGCTATAGGAAACATCTGGACTGCGGGTATAGACGAGCTGGTGGAGTATTTAGGTCTGATCTTCCACACCTGACACAGTGGCACATGCCTGAAGTCCCTTGCCCATGGGTGGCAAAAGCCAAAGGATCAGAAGTTCAAGGTTATGTTTGGCTACACAGTGAGATTGATGCCTGAGCTGTTGAGGTAGCTCAGTGGGTAGAGACTTGCCACTAAACTTGACATCTTGAGTTCAGTCCCAGAGAACCACACCTTGGAACGGAAGAACCAACTTCTGAAAGTTGTCCTCTGCCCTCCACACACATGCCATATGCAGTCACACACAATAAATACCTAAATGTGTGTTCATTGGATTGAAAAATGTAGCAGTTTTGAAAACCTTGGCAAGAAACACTCTCAAGGGGCTCTAAAGACTTGTATGGGACTGAGGTGCCTCAAGGACTAAATAGGAAACAGGTATATGTTTTTGTGTTTTCAGAAATGTAGCTAAGAAGGAGGAAAGGTAGCTTAAAGGGAATTAGTTAGCTATTGTCAGGTAATAACCCCAAACTCGGGACTTGAAACAAACACTTAGCACCACTAAAATGCTAAGAGGAAGCTGGATGGTTTGTGAATGTGACCCTTGCTGAACTCTCTCATGCATCTCGGGATTGGCTGATGACTGAGTAACTGCAAGGACCCTACTCACAACTTTGAAAATCGATTTTCCATGGATTGAGTCGAATGGACCAAGTTTCCCTCATCACCCCTCACACTAATTCATGATGCAATGTTAGGCATCTACGGCAGAGCAGAAGGCTGCAGAATCTCCTTGGGCCACGTCATAAATTAACATAGCATTCTGTCACACAGCTGAGATTCACTGTTTTGGGAAAGAGACTGACCTTTTAATGGACACTATAATTTAATTGTATATACCAGTAGGTACAAAAAATGAGGGCCATTTTCATGCAATCATGAAACAACAATTAGCTTTTTATTGCTTGAGAACTTCATACATGAATATATACTGTGTTTTGATCAAATCCGTCCATTATTCCCTTCCTTCTGCTTCTTCCTCTATCCATCACTACCCCTTTTCCCTTCCAATTTCACATGATTTTTCTTTTAAAACTCATAGGAAACACTCAGCGCTGCCTATATGTGCACGTGAGTATAGGACCATCTATTAGGCTTGGGTAGCCTCTTGGGGCCTGGATCCCTGAAGAAAACTGACTTTTCCTCTTGAAGCAGCCATCAGTTCCCAGTAGCTTCTCACATGGGGTAGCATGTCATAAACCTTTCCACTGTCCATGTGGAGACTCTGTTGGCTTATTACTTATTGTACATGTCTTGTTGTGCAGTCATAGCCACTGTGAGTTTGTGTGTAATGGCACAGTCAGGTCTGTCTGATGCTGTTTCTTGACAGATGTCCACTGTCTCTGGCTTTCGTAGTCTTTCTGCCACCCCTTCATCTAAGACCCTGAGTCCTGGGAGTAAAGAATGTGATATAGATGCCTCATTCTGAATTGAATTATCCATTGCCTGCCCTCCCCATTTGCTAGCTGTGGCTATCTGAATTAATTGCTGCTATTGCAAAAAAGAAGCTTCTCTGATGAAAACTGATAAACTTGCTAGTCTGTGGGTTATAAAGATAGGAGCCTAGGTGGGAGTTTATCACTGTGACCATTTGTTATGTTCTTAATGGGATAGACTTACTCATATTTAAGTGATGTAAGAAAGGGGTTTGTATAGGATAGGATGAAGACAGGAGAGAGAGCAGATCATTGGAAGAAGGAAGTTCCTAAGTGAGGGTGAACATAGGCTACTCAACAGAAGGTGAAGGGCGAGCCAGCTTCCTATGCAGGTGGAAAGCAGGAAAGATGAGCAGAGGGCAGAGCCATGTGCTGACTTGTGGAAGAAAGTAGAGCAAGCTGGGCTGTTTCTTCAGTACGGATGGGCGAATCAAAAGACTTTATCAAGAATGGGAGGAGAACGGGACACTTAGAGGAAACCTAGTGAAGAAAATAGAAGACTTGATTGAGATTTGAGACAAGACTCTGATATTACATCAGATCATATGCTGTTAAAATATTCCCCAGGCACATTCCATTGTTCAAAAGCAGACGTGAATGAGATCCATGGCGATATTCAACTAGATTCCATTTTTGCTAGGCCAATGACCTAAACTGAAGTAGTGAGGAAGCCGAAAAATCAGTGACTTGTGGAAGATACATCAGAAAGAATGAGCATGGGAGGCAGGTGTACTGGTCCCTATGCCTGCTGTGGAGCATACTGCATACAAACTGTGTTGGAGAAACAACAGAGGTATGTTTTCTTGTAACTCTAGAGGCTAGGTGAAAAGCCAGTCTTTCTACATACTTTATTTCTTCTGAGGTTTCTCTCCTTGGCTTGACATAGTCTTCCCCAGTGTACACACATTGCAATCTCTTCTTCCTTTTTGCACGTGTGTGCAAGTTGCATACGTGTGTGTAGTGAGTGCAGAAGCCAGATGGCAACCTCAGGTGGTCTTTGTTACGTGTTGTCAACCCATTTTCTTCTGTTTTTTGAGACAGAGTCTTGCAGAAATTAAGAGATCTCATAGACGTCTGCTCTGTGGTAGACGCCTAACATTGCATCATGAATTAGTGTGAGGGGTGATGAGGGAAACTTGGCCTGTTCAACTCAATCCATAGAAAATCGATTTTCAAAATTGTGAGTAGGGCCCTTGTAGATGCTCAGTCGTCAGTCAATCCCAAGATGCATGACAGAGTTCAGCAAGGTTCTGAGTCACAAACTCTCAACATCTTAGTAATGTGAAGCACTTGTTTAAAGTCCCGAGTTATGAAGCGTTTGCGTGGCAATAGCTAACTGAAGCACTCCCAGTCTCCCTTAAGCAGCTAGGTCTTTTTCTCTTTAAGTCTCAGCTAAAAGTTTGAAACCCTGTCTTAAATATTGTCCTGGAACTTGCCATGTAGGCTAGGCTGGTAGGTAAGCTGGGATTCTCGTTTGCCCACTTCCCCACCAACACCTTTTAAAAATTGGGTTCTGGAGATCTAACTCAGTCCTTGTCTAACTTCACATCTTGATAAACCCCATATCTAACCAGCCACATTCAGAGGTACTGGGGTTCATGACTTTAACATATGAAATGTGCAGAGACACAACGTCATTCCAAAACTGGTAAATAACTGGGAAACAAAAGGATTCGGTCACTTGCCGACAGCCAGTGTCATAGAAACAGATAAAGAAAAATTGAAAGCATGATGCTTATGGGTAATCGTCTGATGCCTAAACTTATTACTTCAGAGGCATGGTTGCTTCATTAATTATGGCAAAGCAGGGTTGTGAAAGAGTGTAGCTGCAGAGAAAAGAACTCAGCAGCTCTCAAGGCCAGTGGTCTGGTAGGGATTTCATCTCACTCAGAGAGTTCCTTGGCTGAAGCAGGGCTGATGATAGACATGGACCATGGTGGCTGCAGCACCATAAGAGGATCTGAGCCTTGAAGGCCTGTAAAGGATGTGGAGCTGCAGAAATGGGTCTGTCTTACATAGGATGGGGGGGAAAGGGCAAATATAAAGTTGATGAGGCGCCTGGTGCTTCTGGAAGGAGTCAGCTTCAGATTGTTGTGGGATAGAGTTTGGAGGAAAGGCTTTAAGCTCAGGTGTTCTGCCAGACCCTAGGGTTTTGGAAAGAATTTCAGAAAAAAGAAGCTTCTGAGATGGGATCTTCATGCTTTTCAGTTCTTACTTCTATGTTGAATTCAGACTGCTCAGCTTCAGAAAATTGTGACAAATACTGAGTGACTGGCAAAGTGAATATTCTCCCTCCAACTGTTAAGTCAGGGAGTCTGAGTTCTAGAGGTTTACCTTACTGATACTTTGTTACTATGGTTTCCATACTTTCCAAACTAAATACCTGAACGCATTGGATGAAAAAAGACAGAACCACAGAAATTGTGAACAGAAAGGCCCTTTCCGCGTGGTGAAACTTCGTTCTGATCATCACTACTCCTGACGCATCAAGTGCATCTTACGTGCCAAATCTTACCCTCGACTTCTGTTGTCATTTACCTCTCAGAACAATCTGCCTTTTGAGTTAACCTTTAGATATATGTATATGTTGGAAACCCTGTCTGCTCTGTGGATTGCTTGTTCATTCTCTTTATAATGTCATTAAAACCTTAATCTTTTTTTTATTAATAGCATCATAGTTGGTATATTATTCATTGCACTGGGTTTATCGTGGACATTTTATAATATATATGATTTTATGTGTCTACATAAAATTTAGGATAGGGCTGGAGAAGTGGCTCATTGGGTAAGAGTACTTGCTGAATAAGCACAGGATATGAGTCTGATGCCAACACTAAGACCTCCACCCACCCAAAAGAAGGTATAGTCACATTCTCCTGTAACCCCAGTATTTGGGGGTGGAAAAGATTACTGGAACTTACTGCCCAGTCATCCTAGATGAAAAAATTAAAATCCTGGTAAACTCTGGGCTCAGTGAAAGCCACTAACTCAGGCAGATAAGGTGAGGATGACTAATTAAAGTACACAGTATTCTCCTTTAGTTCCCATGCACAGGAGCATTCTCCCACACACTTACTTGTACATACACATGAAAGCAGCACATGATGAGCTAAGGTCCACAAATGAGAGTAAACATGATATTCGTCTTTCTGAGACTAACATAATCCCACAGTATGGTTATCCTCACCTTTCGTCCATTTTGCAAATGTTATTTCTGCATTTTAAATTTCATCTTACTTTATGGCTGAAAAAAATTCCAGTGTGTGTGTGTGTGTGTGTGTGTGTGTGTGTGTGTAATATTTTCATTATCTATTCCTCTGTTTAGTTGGTTCCATTCTCAGCTACTGTCAATAGTACTATAATAAAAATGCCAGCAAGCATATCTGTGATATGTTGACTTATAGGCCTTCAACTAGATGCCCCATAGAGGAACAGTTGGGTCATGTGTTAGACCTATATTCAGGCTTTTGAGAAAATTTCATCCTGAGTTCCAGGGTGGGTGGATTAGTTTAATTTTCTGTCAGCATTGTGTAAGAGTTCTCTTTGCTCTGCATTTTTACCAGTTGTCCTTTCTTTTATTGAAAATAGGTTCTTTTCTCATGCAGTACATCCTGATTACAATTTTCCCTCCCTCTATACCTCCTAGTTTCTTCCCTTCCTTCCCTCCCCTCTGTATCCTCTTCATTTCTGTCTCTCTATAGAAAAGGACAGGCTTCTGAGAGATAACAACCAAGATAAAGCAAAAACCATCACATCACAGCTGGATAAGGCAACCCAACAGAAGGAAAGGAGTCCTAAGAGCAAACACAAAAATCAAAGACCTACTTGTTTTCATGGTCAAGACTTCTATAAATATACGAAGCTAGAAGCTATAATATATACAGAGAAGACCTGGTTCAGGTATAGAATCTATTAGGGTCTGTGCTTGCTGCTTCACTCTCTGTGAATTCACATGTGCTTGCTTAGTTGATTCAAAAGGCCTTGTTCTCTTGGTGTCCTCCATCCCTTCTGGTTCTTACATTGTTTCCACCTCCTCTGCCTTGGGGTTCCCTGAGCTCTGAGGGGAGGGATTTGATGGAGGCATGTCATTTAGACTCTCTGTGTAATGGCTGGGTGTGGGTCTTTTCATCTGTTCTCATTTGCTGCAGGAGGAAGCTTTTCTGATGAGACTGAATAAGGCACTGATCTATGGTTAAAGCAGAGTACCATTATGAGTCATTTTATTAATACTTACTATATTTTTTAGACCAATTGTGATTGGTTTTACCTAGGTCTCTTGTTATCTGGTCTCTGGTGCTTGGTCGCCAAAGAAGTGTTGGGTATGGGTTCCATCTCGTGGAGTGGGCCTTAAGTCAGATCAGACATTGGCTGGCTAGTCTTGAAAATTCTATGCCATTATTGCCCTAGCATATCTTGCAGGCAAGACAAATTGTAGGTCAAAGTTTTTGTGGCTGGTTTGGTATTTACAGTTCTCTTTTGGTGACCCGCAGAGTACTTTCACACATGAAAGACACAAGAACATAGGGGCAAAGGGTCATGTAGGTACCAGTTGGACTTCTCCATATGCAATGAGTTGTGTGGGTGGTGTTCTCGGCCATGGGGTTCCACTGTTAGTATAAGGAGAGCAACAGCCTGAGTTGTTTGAGGGATTTTCGTGTGATTCCCTTGGCCAACAACTCAATGGAATGCAACCCAGTCTTACTACTAGAAGTCTCTCATTTGGTAGCAAGAGATGGTTGAGAGTTCAGACCCTCTGTATCCCATCATTATCATCAACTTCATATCTTTTAGGACATTTCCACTGCACTAGGTTTCCATATCATCCCTCAACTGCCCCTCAATTCCAGATGTCTTTCCCTATATCCACTCCCTGTACCCTATCTCCTCTCTCCCTCCCCACCTGATGCTCTTCTTCCTGTTCCCACTCATCCCCAGTCCACTTGCAAAGTCTACTCTATTTCTCCCTCCTAGGAAGAGCCATGTGTCCATCCTAGACCCTTCCTCTATAATAGCGACTCTCAACCTTCATAATGCTGGGACCCTTTAATGCACTTCATGTTGTGGTAACCCTCAACCATAAAATTATTTTCATTGTTACTTCATAACTGTAGTTTTGCTACTGCTGTAAATGATAATGTAAATAGCTTATATGTAGGATGGGCTTAGGTACCTGTTTGGAAAGGTCATTTGATGCCCTAAAGGGATTGTGACCTAAAGGTTGAGAACAATTACTCTAAACCTAACCTCTCAGGATCTACAGATCATAACTTGGTTACCATTTATTAATGGCTAATATCCACATATAAGTAGATACATACCATATTTATCTCTCTTGGTCTGGATTTCCTCATTCAGAATAATTTTTTCTAGTTCAATCCATTTGCCTGTGAATTTTGTGACACAATTTTTATAAAACACCTGAGTATTTACAATTGTGTAAATGTACCATGTTTTCTGTATCCATTCTTGGTTTGGTCTTTCAAGAATTTTCTTGAGTATTTTTGCATCTATATTCATATGAGGAATTAGTGTGTTATTTTCTTTCTTTTTTGGGGGGGGCAGTCTTCATGCGGTTTGGATACCAGGGTAACTGTGGCCTCTTAACATGAATTTGGCAGTGTTCTTTCTGTTTCTATTTTGTGGAATAATTTGAGGAATACCAGTATTAAACCTTTTTTGAAAGTCTGGTAGAATTTTGTTGTAAAACTATGTGGCCATGGGTGTTTTTGGGAGAGTGGGGGGTTGGGAGATTTTTCAACGACTGCCTCTATTTTAAGGTTTTAGGTCTACTTAAGTTAAATAGGAAAGAGTTCTAAGAGCAAACATAAGAATCAGAGACCTACTTGTTGTCATGGTCAAAACTCCTATAAACATATCAAGCTAGAAGCTATAATATTATATACAGAGAGGTAAGTGGCACCTATTGAGAAAAGTATCCATTCCTTTTAGATTTTCCAATTTGATGGAGTAAATGACTTAAAGGTTTTAAAAGTATGTCCTTATGTATTGATATTGGTGTTGGTCGTACGTGCCGTAGTAGAGAGAGAAGCTTACCAAGATGCTAAGCCTTCAGTTTCTCAAAGAGCAGAGGGGTTCAGCCTTCTTGGAAAAGAATAACACCCAGCTAGCTCACTCTAGTTACTTTATTCAAACATTATAAAAGTTAATTGGAGATGTGAAAGGTTCCAGCTATCCATTTCTTCTATTGTGTACCTCATTGCCTGAGATTCACTCTTTCATATCTTATATTCTGTTGGTGGAGCTTGCCTCTGTGGTTCTTATTAGAATCCTTAAGCTTTTCATTTCTAGAATTTCCTCACTTATGTTCTCTTTATTGATTCTATTTCCGTTTTCAAGTTTTGAATAGTTTCCTTTATTTGCTTCCACTGTTTGTGCTTTCTTGGATTTCTTTTTTTGTTTGTCTGTTTTTGTTTTTTGCTTTTTGAGACAGGGTTTCTCTGTATAGCCCAGGCTGTCCTGTAGACTAGGGCTGTATAGCCCGGGCTGTCTGTAGACTAGGCTGGTCTTGAACTCAGAAATCTGCCTGCCTCTGCCTCCCAAGTGCAGGGATTAAAGGCATACCACTGCCCGGCTTGCTTTCTTGGATTTTTTAAGGGATTTATTCACTTCCTCCAATTGTTTGCATTTTCCTGCATTACTTTAAGGAATTTATTTATTTCTTGTTTAAGGACCTCTATCATATTCATATAGTTGATATATAGTTCTGTTTCTTGTGTTTCAGCTTTGTTGGAGTATTCAGGCCTGCTATGGTAGGATAGCTGGGCTATAGGGGAGACATGTTACCCTGCTTTTGATTGTGTTCTGGTGTCTAGGCATTTGGGTTTGGGGTGGTTATAAGTCTAGGTGCTAATTTCCGGGTTTGTCTTTGTTGAGTGGGCATCTTGTTCTTTGGTTTCTGTTTCCTCCCTGGATTTTCAGAGTGTAATGGCTTTGTGCTGCCTGTTTTCTTGGCCTGCTCAGCTGGTATGTTCAAAGGGAGTACCTGCTGGTGTCAGAGGCTAGGATACTCAGATGAATTGGGAGAAGGAAAATTGGAGTAGAGGGTCTTTGTGATCTGTTGGGGACAGGGTCAGAGAGGAAATGGAAATCACAGCAAGTTTTCTGCTACAGGGCTGGGGTAAGACTGGTGGAATTGGAACTGAAGAAGCAAAAGATATAGGTCTGCCTTCAGCCTCACTTGTTTCCCTGGGAAAAGTGAGGCAGTGGGTGCCTGCTGGAGTTGAGAGCTGGGAAAAAGTGATGAGTTGGGTGGATGGTAAGAAGAGAAAGATCTGTGTGGGCTACAGGAAAAGGGGGTGGGGTGGGGTGGCGGCAGAGCGTGGCATAAGGCTGGGGATTGGATTTGGGAAAATAGAGGGAGAAGAGATCTGTGGGAGGCTAAGTGTTTTTCTGTCCTTATTTGTTGTCAAAAGGACTGTCCTGGTGCCACAAGTCACTTCCGCTGTGGATAGATGTACCAGCTCGTACATCCTGATGCTGAAAGACATTTGCATCAACCCACTAAACCTTCCTGCTCCAATTTGGAGTCTTGAAACCTCCTTCTGATTATTATTCCCACATCTAGGAGGGGGGTGGATCTGACTCTGTATTTTTTTATTTGTCTACTAAATGAAAGGAGGGGATGAAAATTTTCATGTCTGTAATTCTTTTAAAGACCTGAGCCAATGTAATTTCTCTGAAGAACTGGGGGAATGGAACATAAAAAGAGAAGTGCAAGATTTGCCCAGAGTCACACTCCAAACTGATTAATATGCAGAAGTTATCTACGTAGGGAAAAAAATCATTTAATTTCAGAATGAAGAAGGTATGAGAAGCATCTTAAAATACAGGAGAATAGGTCTGACACTAACCATGTTTCTTCCACTCTGAGGCTGTTTTGTAGCTTTATTAAGTGATATTGCCTCGGGCTTTGCTTTTTAATAAGCCCATTTTCTCAGGGATTCTCACTTTGAAACACGTTAGGATGCAAAGGTGCTTTAAAATTTTAAGCAGATGAGGAAAATAATTGAGAAATGAAGCTCTATTTACTTCCCCCAATACTTGAGAAAGCAATTATAGACATGTCTGACACTATCTAAAACTCAGAGTCTGGAATAAGAAATTTCTCAACCTTTGTACCTTGTTAAGGAAATGAACGAGGCATGTGCCTAGGAGCCAAGAAAAATAAAGGAGAGTGGGTGGGGTGTTCTGAGTTGGCACAGGACAGACAGACCTTCCTTGGATTCAGCTTTGACAGAACTGGGGATTGCTTTCTTTGTTCCCTGGACAGAATCTAGGTCTTAGGGCCAGAAAGCAAAAAATACTGAGATGTAGAACTAAAGAACTCTGAGAATCCTCTGTCTCCATCCAGGATCCTCTCTCCCTTTCTCTCATCTCCAGTTCTTTTTCTCTTCCTCCTACAAGGTTAAGGAGGAGAAAGAAGGCCTACCAAAACCACTGTCAAAACCACAAAATTCCAGGAGGCCTATTTGTGTGCTTGCCAGTTCCTAGAATTCACTTCCTGTTGTTGGTTTACCAGGAGTTCCTGGAGGGAGACGGCTTAATTAAAACTCTGGGCTTGTTCCACACCTCCAGTCTCTTGCTAAAACGAGAAAGCAGATTTTGTCTAAGTCTCGGTGATTTGGGATAGTACCCTTGTCTGCCCATCCCCAGATACAGCTCCAGCTACATCAGATCTAGCTATAAATTCTACTTTTAAAATTTGGGGCTTGGTGAACATTGAAATATAAATGTAACATTTCAAATAGAAGTGGAGAGAAACTGCCATATCAAGAATTGTATTTCTTTTACAGAAACTGAATTTATTTAGCTGATTGTGTATGGGGGATGGGATGATGGATTTAGAAACTTGCCAGGTACCCTGAGACTCAGCTCCAGGACATGAGGTTTCTAGCCATTGTGCATTGAGACTGTGTGATAGGCAGGGCTTGGAGGCATGGGAGGCACCTGTGTACTCAAGTGCTACTGTGTGCTGGCTTCCTTATTACACTCCACTGTTTCCCGAAACTCAGGACAGCAACTGGTAACATGGGTGACATGGCAATGTTTGCTATGCTCATCTTTGCACACACTGAAGGGCCTTTGAGTTAGAAAACTGCCCTTTCTTCTGTGTCTCCTGAGCAGGAGCATGTAATAGTTATGGGGAGAATAAACAAAGCCTGAAGCAGGGTTCAGAGGGAGGAGGCAGTGAAAGACCAGAAAAAAACTGTCCCTCTAAAAATTAGAAATATCATCAGCACACACACTATTGGGTATCTGAGGAATATGAAAAATGCCAAATCAAGCCAGACACAGCAAGAGAACCAGGAAGGTCAAAAGTTCTTTGTTTTATTATGCGACGTGGCTAATGCTTTGTGTCAATCTGAGTAGGCTCCAGTGTCCAGATGTTCTGGCCCCAAACCAGCCTGGCTGTTTGTTATGGGAACAGATGAGATTAATATTTAAATTAGTAGACCTTGGGTCAGACAGATTACCTTTCTGTGATGTGAGTGGGCTTCATCCAAAGGACTGCTGGCTGTAATAAAAATAATCAAAACCCCTTCTAGACTGTCTTCAAAACCGCAGATTGCCAACTAGTCTCTGGTCTTCAGCTTGGCTGATGCATGATTTTCCAGTTGCACACTGTGTGAGCTGATTTGTGAAAATCACTCCTCCTCCTCCTCTTCCTCCTCCTCCTCTTCCTCCTCCTCCTCCTCTTCCTCCTCCTCCTCTTCCTCCTCCTCCTCTTCCTCCTCCTCCTCTTCCTCCTCCTC
>NW_021620899.1:613209-614672 GCF_004785775.1 Grammomys surdaster | reverse complement strand
TCCTCCTCTTTCTCCTCCTTTTCCTCCTCCTCCTCCTCCTCTTCCTCCTCCTCCTCTTCCTCCTCCTTCTCCTCCTCCTCCTTCTCCTCCTCCTCCTTCTCCTCCTCCTCTTCCTCCTCCTCTTCCTCTTCCTCCTCCTCTTCCTCTTCTTCCTCCTCTTCCTCTTCCTCCTCCTCTTCCTCCTCTTCCTCTTCCTCCTCCTCTTCCTCCTCCTCTTCCTCCTCCTCCTCTTCCTCCTCCTCTTCCTCCTCCTCCTCTTCCTCCTCCTCTTCCTCCTCCTCTTCCTCTTCTTCCTCTTCTTCCTCCTCCTCCTCATCTTCCTCTTCCTCCTCTTCTTCCCCCTCCTCCTCCTCATCTTCCTCCTCCTCCTCTTTCTCCTATTCTTCCTCCTCTTCTTCCCCTTTTCCTCCTTCTTTTTCTCCTCCTCTCTCCCCTCCTCTCCCCCTCCTCTCCCCTTCTCCTCCTCCTCCTCCTCCCCCTCCTCCTCCTCCTCCTCTTTTAGTAACACAATATCTGACAGAGTTGAGAATGACCATATGTTAGGGCTACTCTGCAAACATTAAGACTCCAGAGCAGCTCTCAGCAGGCGCCTGGTCTTTTAATCTCCTCATTGTGTGCATGAGAATCTTCCAAGTGTGTCCCTCTGGATCTCATTTTCAGCCACTGACCTTCTTTAAGGGGGAAAATCAAGTGTGCTCGAAGCTTAGTTTGCTGACTGATTAGCTGGTAAGGCAAAAGTGACATTCAATCAGAGAGGCCAGACCCAGACAGTAATGATGTCCTTTTTCTGCCTGATTGCCTGAATTCAGTCAATAGCAAAATTATTTGATGCTAGCTATATTTAGACTATAATTACATGTTATAGGGATTAAAAAGAAAGCAAAGACATCATACCTCTGTTCACGACATATACTACAAAAGACAATTAAGATTAAATCCACACACTAGAGCTAGAAAATCAATTACAATAGCCCATAGCATAATCATTTGTAGGGGATCCCAGAGCCTAAGCAAGTGAATGATTCTTATAATCTAAACTGTATCTAATATTTAAATTTTATTTAACTTAAACAATATCAGGGATTTAATGACATGTATAGTTTGTATAGTATTAAGAAAATTCAGGAAGCTGTGTCAACCAAGAATCATTTAACTACATGACAGTTTCAATGGAAAGATTTGAAAAATATGGTTTGGGAATTCTAGAAAAATCAAGACCTAGACTTTCTGTTTTAAAAGTCTGTATTTCCTGTCATAAATCTTCATAGAAGTGTGTGATTTACTAGTTTGGTTGAGTTGAAAACTTTTATTTCCTAAATGTCACGACTCAGTTCCTAAAGGTAGAATAATTTTCTCTCACAGTTACTTTAGTTAATCCAGATGATTACTGAAGTTACCACTCAACACCAACTCTAACACACACACACACACACACACACACACACACACACACACACACACAC
>NW_021620899.1:598902-613199 GCF_004785775.1 Grammomys surdaster | reverse complement strand
CACACACACACACACACACACACACACACACACACACACACACACACCTGGAAATAGGGTAGCTGACATGCCAAGAATTCTCCTGAAACACACTTAAAGTTTGGCCCAGGCGCAGGTGCTATTTACTCTGTGGTTTGTTAAGACCTTAGAGGCAAAATGAAGAAGCAACAATTCCTAGCCTTTCTAGATCTGGGTCATGCCTGGGTCACAGGTATCTGAAAGGGTTAATTAGGTGTGAGTCAGCCCTACAGTGTGTTTGGCTCCAAGAAGCCCAATTACTTGAATAGATACTCAACTCCTTTTCATATGGGAAAGACATTATCTGCAGCAGCTGCTTCCAGAAGTCCTGTGGTTTGGAAGCAGAATGTGGCTTAAGGAGTCTCTTGACCTTGAGTATGGTCCAGAGCCAAGTATCTTAGTATTTTAAATCTACAAATAACCAAACTCTTAACTCCTTTTCTCAAAATAGCAAGGTTGTATGGGTGTTCAGTACCTGAGCCTGTGTTTCCAGTTTTTAGTGTCTTGTTAAAAGTATTGAAATAAGCACATAGAGATCTGTGAAGTAGCAGGGACATTTTCTTCAAATCAAAATGATAGTATATGCAAGAGAGCAGCAGGTCACAAAAATCAGAGTTTTCAAGGGCTCCTCTGAATATTATCTGGGGCTTCCTTTTGTGTGGTTCAAGAGGAGGAGTTTGGTTGCTAAGGGACATAGTAATAGTGTTTCTCTGATTGATAGATTATGTTATAAAATCATTTTTATTGACCATTTCCCTTCCCATAATGCATTTCTTTTCAATTGTAATACATGCCCAATTATGCATAAGATTGTAAATATAGAGTTCTCTCTAAAATTTTATTTAAGGACAGTTTGCTTTATTGTGCTTCCACTCAAAACCAGTTTAGGCCATATCATCTCATTGTATATAGTTTCAAGATGTGATGGAATGGAATGGAATGGAATGGAATGGAATGGAATGGAATGGAATGGAATGGAATGGAATGGAATAGAATAGAATAGAATAGAATAGAATAGAATAGAATAGAATAGAATAGAATAGAATAGAATAGAATAGAATAGAATAGATTTGTCTTTGTTTAATGGTCTTTACTAGAATTCCACTCTTCAGGGTGGTGTCAATGTAAGTAGGGGGCCTTAGGTGGCTAACAGGTGCAGGATGAATTGCTCAGAGATGGATATGAGTGAATTGTATCTGCAGATAGAGATCTTACATTGCTAATTGCATTGTTAGTCAGGGGTCTGTGTATAACCAAAGACTAGCAAAGTCTCAGGGTCCTAAGCTTTTCTATGTCTTCCCTTGCCTTACTGTTAACATGGGCCCTTCTCTGTTCTCTGGAAGGAAACAGCAATTAGAAGGGCAGATTTCATTACAACTTATACACATCTCCATGCATGACGTTCTACAGCATTGTTTTGCAATTGCCATTGACTGTTATTTGTAAACTACTAGGTCCCCTTTACACTATTACTGAAAGTCATCTGTAATTTTTGCCGTGTCTGCCCTAATTTAGTAGTCATTTCACACTCCTTAAGTATTGGATTAGTGAGTAGCACTCCAATGTTAGGGAAAGAAAGTGAGATCTCACAGAATGGAGCCGAGAGCCTCAATAAGTTATTCACATGATTAATGAGTGTTCTCTAGCTACTGACACAAGTACCAGGAACAGCACATTCTCACTTAACTTCAATCTCCTGGCCCACTTAAGGCATGGGAAGCTGCAACCTAGCCATCACAATGGATTTGTCTTTAGCCAGGCTCCTCTGTTGGGACCACACTCAGATATGCCAGAGTTATAGCCTCCCAGATGCCTGATGTCTGGCCACCCCCTTCCTCTCTAGGTGGTAAGTTACATGATGCATTCTGTCCTGGAAGACAAAGCATTTTGTCCTTTCTACTGGGATACAATTTCTGCACCAGAACCTGCCTTTGTGTGAGGTGTTACTTGAGAAAGCTTGTGTTAGGAGAAACAAGGGCTTGCCATGAGAAAAAAAAATGAGGTTTAGCCCTCTGTATCAAAAGTAGATCAGTGCTGTCTGCCTGGAGTAGGGCTCATTTTTAGTCCTATTATTAACTGTGCTGACCGATCCACACTCAGGACACTGACTTGCTCTTGGGTCTTTGATTTCCTTGGAGGAAAGTTCACACAGAGGCCTACTGTCTTTTGTCCTCACACGGCACCCATTCCAACTCTTCTTGCCCATTGATCTTTCCACTCTGCCTTGATGCACCAGGGTGCCACTCATAGGCAGCTCTCCAGTGTTGCAGAAACCAAGAGAACAAAGCTCCCAACACACGCGGATATTTGTACAACAGCATCATATATGGGCAATACGTGGAAATACTGTGTCCACTTTGTCTTAGAAAAGTGTGTGCATCTCTGATGCTTCTGGGTTTGTTTTCATTTATGTGTTCAAGTTCCTCATTTGATTTTCTGTTCCAACTTATCTTATATCCCCTCTAATTATACTGCTATGAACTCAGTCTTCTTCAACTCTTCTAAAAAGGTTAACAGAAAGCCATGCTTTTTTTTGCATTCCACAAAAGATGCCTACTTATTTGTGGGATATTTTCTATCCTCTCCTTATGTACTGGGGAGCCTCTTACAAATTAGGATTGTCATTTTTAGTTCCGCTGAATCTAGTTCCTTAAATCATATTATTAGACTTTTAGATTGGCAGGAAGAAGCTTGCTGGTCTAAGTTTTTAGATTATAGCATCCACAGTGAAGAAGGCATTTCTCAGCCTGGCGTGTGCTCTAATCTCAACATTTCCAAGACAAAGATGGGCAAGGAGTCAGAGAGAGTAGAGGGTAAACCTTGTCATTTGAGATACAAAAGTAGTGTGGCTGCCCCCAATGTGGTAGAATCTCTCCACTCATTTCTGTGGTTCACTGAGGAATGCTTCATGTTCAAGATGAAAGTATGAAGCAATTAGTGCTATCTGAAGAGTAATTATGAAGAAATGAGGAAGCTTTTGCAAGCCATAGATCCTCACACATTATTTTTATATGTGTGAAATAAAGGCCACAGCCTAGACCTCGTTTTCATGTCTGCCTTGGGAATTCTCCAATATCAGGGCAGATGGGAATCTAACTGGAAAGGGAACTCTCTCTGACTCCTGGGAGAAGGGACAAAAGCAACCTTGAATCAAATAGTGACATATTTAGAGGTGGGCAGAAAATACACCCAGGGAAGTCTTCGGATCTTTCTAACTAGAAAATAGAGCCCAGTGAAAAACAACTGAGAATGGACATACGTGCCACAGGGTCAGGAGCATGCCAAGTCAAAAGAAATTGATGTCAACACATCAGGGGCACCATCCACAAATGGTGGCCAGCAAGGGCAGAGTCTGGTATGGCTGCTGGTCAGCCTGAGAGCAGGAGAAAATGTTGGATGGGCACAGGGCCAGTTGTTGAGGCAAATCTAGATTGTTGGTTGTTACGCCAAAATAAACAGTAGCTTGATTGGAGCAACTCAAAGAAACGTAGGCAGAAAACTCCCCCAGCAGAATACCAAAATCTTTGTCTGACTTATCCCTAGAAACTCTCAGCATGAGCTGAACAGCAGAGCACAGCAGCAGGAGGAGGAGCAATGTGCGTGTCCAGATGGCTGAAGGGATAGCTCGGTGGCACACATACCTAGCAGAAAAGACGCAAAGACCACTGAGGATAAATCAGTTTCATCAAGCTCTTTGGCAACATGCCAAAGGGTTCCAGCCAGAAAACACACCCTGTTTCCCAAAGCTGTAATTCTGCCGATGTCTGCTGAGGGCTGCACATCGGGGCTGTGGAAGAATTCCCTCAGTCTTCCTTAGCCATCTCCAACCCCCTTCCGGCTAGCGTCGGCACCGGATATGTTCACCTGAGGCAGCCTCTGCGATCTTTATTTATCGAAGACATATTTAGCCATCTTAATGAACCACATCCAATGACCTCTCATTAAACATACAAGACAGGGCACAGTGTGACACAGATGTTGCTACCGTTCCTTTCATTCGCCATGCCTGTTCTCATTAACTCAGTCACTACAAACAAGACCCCTTCCTTCAGAGTAATTACCTTTGTCTTCCCTCAGCCTTAGAGGCTCCTCTTTAGCTCTTTGCATAGCTGGTTTGCTCTGCTCTTCATAACTTACCTCTCTGATTAAGACAGGTTATGACCTTCCCTGACTGGGCTATCTAGGGTCATTTTCCCCACAGTGACTCTGTCCCACATTGCTTGTTTAGTTTTGGTTGCCTTTTCTAAAGTCCAATGCTTTGTATTTCTTGCTCACTATATCCCCAGAAGCAAGCACAGTATCCCATGTGTACTAAAGTGTCCCAGTGCGTTTGTCTGAGTTATGTGGATGAGTGACTAAAATGTCTAAGGGGGTGGGAGATATGTTGGGAAAGGCAGTGGGTCTAGAGTCCTCGGTTTCATGGATTTCAATCAGAAATTCTTCTTGCTTATTCTCCTCCCTTGGGGTCATCCAGCTCCTGCTTTCTACTGTCTCTAATACCTTTAGTGATGGACAATCACACGGAGACAGTTTATATGTGGTGGATTTCAAGTACAGATGAAACAGCTTCCAAGATTCTGCATCAGGTAAACTGCTTCTTAGTTCTGTGTCAGGTAGACAGCTTTTCTCCACCCTTCCTAGGTCCACAGCCACAGCTCCTGTAAGGACAAAGCAACAAGAATAAAGAACAAAAGCTTGCTTGACATAAGCTCTACTTGACATGGGACCTCTCATCAGTAAATGAACACCCCTCCTCCTAAACCTAGGCAACTTTGGATATGTTTTATGTAGGCCAGGTATTCCTTTTCTAAAATGCTTGGTATTAGAAATGTTTTGGATTTTAGATTATTTTTCTGGTTGTAGAATTTACAGATGTAAAAAAAAAATTACCTTGTAGATAATAAGTCTAAACACAACATGACATTAATTAATGTTTAGTTTACGCCTTATACATTCAGTCTAAAAGTAATTTGAAACATTTAAAATAACTTTGTACAGGAAACAAGTTTTTATGGTGTGAAATTTTCCACTATGATAAAATGCTAGTATTCAAAATGTCTTAGACTTAGCTGAATTTCAGAGTCTTGATTTTTGGTTTAGGCCTACTCAAACTATAATGAATTTGGTGAAGAATGGATAGGAAAGGTTTTGGGTGATAAACAGGAATACTTAGCAGAGTTCCTATGATGGTTTGTATATGCTCGCCCCAGGGAGTGGCATGATTAGGTGTGGCCCCGTTAGAGTAGGCATGTCACTATGGGTGTGGGCCATAAAACACTCATCCTATCTGTCTGGAAGCCAATATTCTGCTAGCAGCCTTCAGATGAAGATGTAGAACTGTCAGCTCCTCCTGGACCACGCCCACCTTGATGATAATGGACCCAATAAACCTCTGAACTGTAAGCCAGCCCCAATAAATGTCCTTATAAGGGATGCCTTGGTCACGATGTCTGTTCACAGCAGTAGTACCCTAACTAAGACAATTCCTTTTGGCATTTTTGCATCTGTGTTCTTAATGCCTTTCTTCCAGGAAATGCACCACATGAGGTTCTCCTTTTTAAAATTTTTAGATATTTTTAAAATTTTTTTAGATTAATTATAGTTGTACTCCTCCTGGTCTTTTCTCTCTCCAAACCCTCTCATATTTCCCCTATGCACTTTTCTCAAAATCCATACCTTTTTTCATTATTATTGCATGCTTATACATATATGTATACATACATATATATCTAAAAATAACCTGCTCAGTACATATAATGTTACTCCTATGTATGTTTTCAGGGCTGACCATTTGAAACTGTACAACCAATTGCTGTGTTCTTCCCTGAGGAAGACCAGGGAAACTGGGCCACTGCCAGTTTTTCTCAGTTGTCTGTAGTTCTTTGTGTAGAGTTGAGGTCTCAGGAGCTTTTCCCATCCATTTTGGCTTCATATGAGCTGGCTCTGAATCCAGCCTATGATTTATTAAGGGGAAGGAGAACATTGTATGTGAGGAACTGCAGAAAGAGAACTGCTCACATGACTGCTCCATTATTGGGGAACATTTTTATTGTGCATAAGAGAGAGAACATCAAGAGGCATCTGGAATGCTCTAGAATAGAGAGAAGCAAAACAGACTGAACATGGCCAGATCTAGGGAAGTGAGAGAGTGGCAGAGAATACAGACAGCAAGAGATAGCATAGTCAGACAAGCAAGAGACAAAGAGAACAAGAGAGACTAAGTGTTGGGATGGTAGAGTATTGGGTTATAAGGAGAGTGAGTAGCAGTGAGGAAAGAAGGGCCCTGAGACTGATGTGCATGTGTGTGTGTAGGGGAGGCCTTGAAATGTACAGTAAGTACTTGTAAGCAGGAACTGAGGGGTCTTGAACTGACGTGGACATTGATATTTAACTCAAGTGTATGTGGATGGAGCCATATGTCCCTCTGCCAGAGGAAATGACGCCTTTTGGCAGGTGATAACTTGTTTCACAAGTTCCTGAGGAATGTTAGCTTTTATCTAATCAGCAGAAATCCTCTTATAGTTGAGGTTGAGCTGGGGCTAAATGTAATTTTGGACTGAGTCAGTGGGTCTTCTCTTTTGAGGGAGAGTGGAGTGCCCTTTGGACAAACCTGTGGCATGACCTTCTTGTTTCTGCTGTTTTCTTAATGCCAAGATGCCATATTTTGGGTGTTGCATCCTGAATAGTGTGAGTTCTTTAACTTGAAAGGCTTGGGAAGTCTTCTGTGAACTGGAAATACCTGTTCTGTTTATCTACTATTTTATCAAAAGGCATTTTGTAGTTGTTTTTTTCGAGTTAAATGTTGCCTCCTGCAATCTCCTGGTCCAAATGTAAGCAGCTGTGGTGAAGAACTACAAAAAAATTGCTACTGGCTTCCATCAACTACAGTCTAGGTTTTTGCTCTACCTAGTTCTGGAGTTCTCATAATCCAGTTTGAGATAAAACCTGAGCATGCAGTTCTCCTGTAACAGGTACAGAAAGTCCCCAAAGGAGGCTGGGACATGTCCCAGTGGATAAAATGTTTATGGCCAAGAATGAGGACATAAGTTTGAAGCCTCAGAAGTCAGTAACATGCAACTAAGTAATTCCATTGCTTTCACGAGGAGATTGGAGGGAGACCAGAGAATCTTTGGAAGCATGTGGGATAGATAGCCCAAAGAACACAGAACTGAACAGAAAAGAAGAGATCATGTCTCAAGTAAGCTGGAAGGCGAGGAGCAAGGACTAACCAAGGACTGACATCAGGAATTATCTGTCAATTCCCCTCCATCCCTCTTTAACACACACACACACACACACACACAGAGAGAATCACACACATAAACAGGTACACACAGATAGATAGACACAGACACACACAGAGACAGACACACTCACATACACACAGAAGTACACACAGACAGGCACACACAGAGACAGACAGACAGACACACACACACAGATACAGACATGCACAGAGATAGATATACACACACAGAGAGACGCACATACCCATACACACACACACAAATACCTACACATACATGCAGAGACAGACACATACACACAGACATACACAAAAACAGACACATACTCATACACATACATAGACAAATACACACAGAGATGGACGCACAGAGACAGACAGACAAACACACACACTCATACACTCATCCACACAGATGGACATATACAGAGACAGACAGACACACATACACGTTTACACACACACAAATGCACACACATACACAGAGACACACACAAACACACACGCTTCCATGATACCACCATTTTTACTCCAATGACAAAAACAAACACTTTCAGAAGAAACCAAAAGATCATTTAAGAAAACAAAATGTTGGAACAGCAGGGAACAAACAAGCAAAACAATAACAAAAAGTCCATTAAGTTCTTAGTTGGAATAGAACTAATTAAAATAGTTCAGCAAGAGGAAACAGAGGGTTCATTATGTCATATGTTTCATATATGTGAGACAGAAATGAACAGTTCTTAAGATGATGACTCTGAATTTTATCATCAGAAAAGAACAGGGAATTTTTAAGGAGGTAAGAAGAAGGTTATGAGCTCATGGTGGCAGCTTGGGGTAAGGAAAATAAAAGGCAAATAAAGGCTGGTTAGTTCCTGGGTGATGTAAATTCACCTGGTACCATTACGAGGCCCAAAGAGTCAAAACCTGTCTTCCTGGTTAATCTTTTATCTGTGGCTAGAGGTGGGACAGGGAAGGTCAAAGTCCATCTTCGCAAATCTAACTTCTGCTTTTAGTCAAATACAGAGAAGATTGAGAACTCTTCTAGAGCCATTTTTTCCTAATTACAGGCAACATAATGTTGCTTCACATCTTGGGGAGGCACATTTAAATTCCCCAAAGAAACAAGTAAAGGATAGAATCCATTCCATACCAAAAGGAACCCAGAGGCAGCTCACCTAGAGATGGGTGAAGAGAGGGGCTTGACCAAAACGAGAGTCACCACTGAAACTATCACTCGGCATTTGGAGCGCAGTCACATCTCTCCTCTCTTATATATTTGCTCCTTGCAAATATAAGAGTGACATAGTCACACGTCAGATAAGAGCACTGGGCCTGTTTAACCTGCTTCTCAAGGTTCTTAATGAGAATGGGCTGAGATAAAGGCTGATCCTTGTCTTGGGTTAGAAAAAAACAAGCATTGATGACAAAGCTCTTTCCTGGACTGAGGCTTTGCCTCTTAAGATACTATGGAAGACTTTGAACAAGACATTCAAGTTGTTCTGGGACCACACTGCACCTGAAATCAGCTCTAGATGTGACTTTTTCTGTAGGCAACCCTTGAGGCTCATCATCCTTGAGAGATTAACATCTTTCTTTTCTTATTCTTATGCTTCTATTTTTTCACTTTCCTCCTTCCGGTCCTCCATACTTCTGTGCTGTCTCACACACACACACACACCTCTCCATAGTTAACCCTGTTGATCTGACACAGTCGTGAGGCCACTTTCCACTAAAGCTGACCTACATGATCCCTTCTGTTCTCTGGAGCTGGTGAGGTCTCAGCATCTCGAGTAGTTATTAATACAGTTTGCTGCAAACTGAACTTAGACAAAGCACCCAGGCCTTTAACCCAGTCTCCTAGGCCTTTAAATATGTTGAGCCTCTATTTACACTTGGAATTTTTATTCTTGTGTGTATTTTCTTGTTTTACCAGGCAGCCATTAAAAGGCACAACATTTCCTATTTTAGTATACCAAGTTTTAAAGAAGGATTTTTAGTGTAGCTTGTAGCTGCCCCCCCCCATGCCTCCTCCCAGTCTTGATCTAATCTGGACATGGGGATACATTCCATTCATATTAACTTCAAGTAGCATAGGCAGTGGAGTTTGCTGATAACCAAGAAAAATAATAACTGAAGAAAAATAATGTGTAGTAATAAAGCAAGGATAGGGGTTATATCTTCTAACACATATTTTACAAAGTAAATGCTGAAGAACTCACAAGCAACATGACCAAAGTGTACAGAACAAGCTAAGATGGTTCTGGAACCAGGGTCTGCCATTTTGTTCCATTTTATTCCCATTGTGCAGGATGAGTGACACAGACTGCTTTCACAGGGAGCACTGTGGACAAGGGATGTACAGTTAGCATCATCCAGGACCAGATACAGCTACTGTGCACCAAGAACTAAACGCACCACAGTGTTTTGTGAGAATTGGGAGTGTTACTGGGAAGTCTAGGTTCCCTCTAACACCCCAGCACACTTTCTTTAAGTCATGTCTGATGTCAGGATGGATTTTTAACCAGATCAGACATGTTTGGAGTAGAAAAAGAGGAGCTGAGAGAAGTCAGTACTTTAGGCCAGATGAATAAGCTAGTCTCTTAAAGAATTTTCCAGACTTCTGCACTGTGTCCCTTTTGTTTTTAATTCCCCACCCTGGGGGAGATAGGTGTCACATGATCAATTCTAGCTCACAAGCAGTAGAGCCATGTCTTCTTGGGTTAAACAGGATTCTTAAGGAAGAGAGCAATATTCAGTAGGCAACATGCAGTTGGCACTAACTGTACAAAGTTGACTCTAGGTGCATTGAGATGCACCGAGTCTATCAGATGGAAAGAAATGTAGGGAACAGCCTAAGACAACAGAGGAAATCAGTTTAACTGTGCTAAATCTTTCAGCAGTATTTGGAGAACAAATAACTCCCCCTTCACACGTATTTAATTTTCTCTTCTTTTCCAGGAAATCATCTCCTGGTTTTCTCCTTTGAGACTCAACATTTCTTTCAGTCTCTTTGGTCACATCCTCTTTCATTCCTGACCTCTGACACCAGATATCCTATGGGCTCAATCCCCAGAGAGCTACTCTATCTTTTCTTTTTCTCTGGATGTCTCTTCTAGTTTCATGCCTTCATTTATTCTTTATATGATTTTTACCAGTTTTTATCACTACCCTCTACCCTCTAGTCTTGAGTATCTGTCTGCTACACAATATTTCCATGTTTAATGGGCTCCCCAATTTAATGTGTTTAAAAATCAAACTTTATTATTCAGCCCACCTCGCAGCCTCTTTTGTGCGTCTATAATAGATTACCACATATGGGTACGTTTTTAAGAGATGAAATGTATTTCTCAACATTCTGAATCCCAGAAAATCAAGAGCAGGAGTATAATAAAGAGCTTCCTGTTGCACCACACATGTATGTGTGTGTGTATGTGTGTGTGTATGTGTGTGTGTGTGTGTGTGTGTGTGGAGAGAGAGAGAGATTGAATATAAAACTCACTTTTATAACAAAAACAATTCACAATACATGAACCCACTTCTACTACAAAAACATAAAACAATCCTTAAAACTGATTCCTATCCACCCTCCCAGTTTGATATCTCCATGATGCTACCATTCATGCTTCTGCCCAAAGCCACATTCACACTAACTTCTTCTGGCTTGCTCTTACCCAGTGTGAGACTATCATGGCATATCGAGATTTTACTACCTTTTACTGGTTACCTTTCCTTTTACAGCTTTCCAGAACTGTGTTCCCTGTTAGTAACTAGCATTTTACATAATTATAACTCACAACAAATCTCTTCGCATCTATTCCTGCTATTCTGCTTAGTTTGTGTGGTATGAGATGTATTCTTGCTGTGTAGCTCAGGCTGGCTTTGAACTCACCATTTTCCTGCCTCTACTCCCTCAGCATACATTATAACACTCAGTCCATGCCTTCTGTAGTCTTTGGTATTCACTTCTACAGTCTTCTACAGAACCCTCTTCTTGTAGTCAGCTCTTCATGCTGCAGTTAGAGCGAGCCTTTGACAATAGAAATCAGGTAGTCTTCATGTGTAGCTTCCATAGTTTGCTACGAAAGTTAACATACTTTAGGAAAAGACCGTGGAGTGTAATCCCCTTCCATGAGAATGCCAGGCACACCTACACGAGTGACTCACAGACATAGGCTAAAGCAAAGATTTTACCAGACCTTTGGAGATCTTAGGCTGTAGTAGGGCTGCTGTCTGGCAACATCAACTACTCAGCTTACCTGAGCCACTCCTTCATGTCAGAGGCATGCTTCCTGTTGTAAATGTCCCTGAGTTCATCAGTTCTTCTCAGTCCAGTCTGTCTTCTAGAAAAAGATGCCTCAGGATGTTGACTTTGCACTCACAGAGGCCAGCTTGCACCCTACGTGCACAACTAGATTACAGTGTAATCGGAACTCATTCTCTCTGTCTTTAATGTACCTTGTCTGTTCTGTTTATTCCACTCTTTAGTCATGGAAAAGCATGCTTTGTGAAATCTGTCTTTGATCTTATTCGGCTGATAAAAAATAGGCTTTTTGAAAGTTGGCTAATGGCTTGTAAGATCGCCACTGGCTTCTGTAACTTTGTCTTTTTTCTTCATCCTGTTTGTATATGTCTAGCCACACTGGCTGTTTGCTTGTCCTTAACACACTAACCAGAGTCTTCTCTCTTGGCCCTGGTTGTTCCCTATTTCAGAAGTACCCTGTTCATGGCCTCCGTTGGGTTTATTCTATGTTCCAATATTGCACTTTCCTTTGAAAGGTCTTCCGAACTAATGTAATAGCTATATTCCTTACACCCTTAGTCAGTATTATTTGATTTTCATAGTGACAATTTTCTGCCACCATGGCATACATTGATAAATATCCGTTTTCTTTCAGTCTTTCTCTATGAGCTTGTCTTCTCCATAAAAGCTAGAATTTAGCCTTCTTTTTTTCCCAATATTTTACTGTCAGCACTTGTGATGGTTAATCTTCTTCACTAATTTGACAAGATTTAGAGTCACCATGGAAACAGAAATGTGATTGTGTCTATAAGGATGTTTCTGGATAGGGTTAGCTAAAGAGAAAGACTCCCTCTTTAATGTGGGTAGCACTATCCAATGCGGTGGAGTCTGAAAAAAAGGAAAAGTAAGCAGGGCATCAGCATTCACTTCCCTGCCTACCACTGTGGATACAATGTGACCAGCTACCACACACCCCTGCCACCATGCCTTCCCCATGATGATGGACTGTGTCCTCAAACTCTGAGCCAAAGAAAATCTCTGCCATTCTTCATTCATCAGATACCACTGCAAGAGTAACTTCCCTGGCCTTTATAATCGGCAGGACCAGAGATCATGGACCTCCACATAGTTTCTGGGGACAGCACTGACCATGGACATCTATGTGGCCTGTGGCATCAGCATGTGCTATGGACCTCAGCATGGGTCTCTGGTAGCAGTACAGACCACTGATATTAGCAAGGCCCTCTGCTGCAGCATGAGCCAGGGATATTCTCATGGCCCACAGCAGCAGCACAGACTGTGGATATCAACATGGTGTCCAGGGAATAATGGGTCATGGATACCAACTTAGCTCCAACATAGCTCACAGATACCAACATGGCTCAGGTGGCAGCATAGGAGACTCACATCAACATGGTCCCCAGAAGCTCTATGGCCCAAGGACATTGACATGGGTTTAGGAAGCAGCACAGACCAAGGACATCCTCATGACCTTTCATGGTAACACAGGCTTTTGAGATTTTTAAAGGGAGTTTACCTCTAAGTATTGTATTTTATTCCAAGAGATAGACAGATTAACACCCTTATCAAAATCCTTTGAGGAAACATACTACTTGCCTATTTCTATGAGTACTAATTCCTTCTACCTTGAGAGGCACTTTGTCTTCAAACTGAAATTGAAAAGATAATCCATGTTTAAACTGAAGAAATGTTAAGACTGCATTGTGGTGTTCAGAGGCTCCTATTGAAGTTGATAATTAGAAACTGACTGGACCAGTAGCATCAGCCTGTCCCTTGCAAAAGGGATAAGCATGGTGACATTCTGTTCAACTCGCTGCTTGAGTATTTGAAAGAATGATAGGAAGACAGGTGCATACATAACATAGATCAAGGATGGGGTTGGTAGTGTGACAAGGTGAAAAAGAAGAGCAATTAGCCAGGTGGCAACGGTCCAAGAACACCTCTGAAGGCCAGTGGCAACTTTGCATAGTAATGACAGGGATGAATAGAAAGAGTCCCAAGAGCCACAGGACAGGACATGCTTCTAAAGATGTCTTCAGATTTCTCAGATGCAAAAAGATCATATAGAAGGAATCCTAGAATATATATTTTTACTATTATTTCATGATAAGAAAAGTTCTTAGCAGGATTATAGGCACCAGAATCCACAAAGAAGAAAATAACTTAATTGACGTACAATTACATGCTACAGTAAAAAAAATATATAATGACATGAATGGCAATCAAATGACAAACTGAGATTATGTGTTCAACGTATGAACTCTCAATTAACTGGTGGATATAGACAACAAGGTGAGAGAAATGGATCAAGGGAAAGAAAGAAAGAAAGAAAGGAAGAAAGAAGAAAGAAAGAAAAAATAGAGAAAGAAGAAAAAGAAAAACAGGCAAAGTTGCTCTTAAATATAATAACTGTGAGGACATACGCTCATTCCTTGGCACTTAATAAAAACGTGATTTTTGTTTCCTAAAAGCCTGTCTAACTGTGATGTCCTGCATAACAGCCCTCCTCATTTTGGACCCAGCTTTCCAGGTTTTCAATCATTAAAACCATCTCATTCCAAGTCCAGTATCCATACACCTTCAGTAGCATCTGAGCATCTCTGTCCACTGGAGCCTCTCTCTAGTACAACCTGGAATGGTTGTAGGAGTGGAGGCAGGGCATCTTCCCTCACCCATACCATCCTGTTCTGTGACTGGTTACTCAGAAGCAAAGCTTCTGCACAGTGAAGACTATCCCTTTCTCTCCTGAATTTGTTTCTTTATACCTTC
>NW_021620899.1:563163-588902 GCF_004785775.1 Grammomys surdaster | reverse complement strand
GGGAGGGGGAGGGGGAGGGGGAAGGGGAGGGGGAGAGGGAGAGGGAGAGGGAGAGAGAACTGACAGCAAAGCCACAGCTAACAGCCCAGTTAGGCTTCATGAAGCCCAGAAAGGCTTCATGAGTTTCCTGAAAATTGGGTAGAAGGCTGCAGCTGCTGGAGGTATCAGCTGGCATACACACAAAGAGAAGAAGAGGAATGTGAAGTTGGAGATGGGAAGCAAAGTGGGGAAAATGGTCATGATCTTTTGTATAGAAAATCCTCAGGAATCTGGACAATCTATTACAATGAAGCTTAGCAATATTAAAGAACAGCTGATCAGTTTATAAAAATAGGTTGCATTTCTGTAAACTAGCAGACAATAAAGTTTCAAAAGGGAGAAAAATACATTTCATCAAAGAAAGTATCTACTTACACAGCAAGTACATAAGAATACAGTTGATGTCGTTATCCAACAGAAGGTGCGATTCACGAGAAACCACTTCATATCCATGGGATTTACTGCAGTAAAGACGACTTTCAATACCAGCTGTTGGTGAGGATGTAAAGAAACTTGCCTGAATGCAACTGCACTGGAGCAAATTTTTGAATGTAAAGGATAAAAGCCACTTTAGAAAAACATACTAATAATTTCTTTAAAGTGAAGTATAGACATAGCATGGGAATCTGCAACTCACTCCTAGGTAATGAGCCATAGAACGCTAAATCATGTCATCACTAGAGATGCACAACAAAGCTCGTGACATCATTGATAGTAGGCCTGAACTGGAAGTAATTGAACAGCCCAGCCTTAGGCAAATGGAGGAACAAACTACGGTTTGTCTCTGTGTAGAATACTGATCTTCTATAAAAGGAACAAATACTAATGCTTGCAATAATATGGATCAATCTCAAAACAATATGCTAAGTAAAAGACACTAGACTTGACAACTACATATTGTGAGTGGTCCTATTTACCCAAACTTCCTAGGAAAAGCAGGAAGATGGAGACAGAGAGCAGATGGGAATATGGATTGGCTGCAAATGAGCATGAGAGAACTCTCTAGATGATAGAAACATTCAGAAACTCAGCTATAATGGTAACACAAGTGAAAAAAATGCCATAACGGTTTGAACTGTATGTGCTGCTGGGACGTGGCTGGCAGCACTGAGTTCACTAGTTACAAAGGAAAGGTTCCTCTCAGCTCATCTGCTATGCACTAAAGAGTCTGAGAAGTCATGCGTTCATTGAACAAAGTCCAATAACTGTTTATAGCCCTTGTGGGTGTGGAGAGGCTGAAATGTTGCCGATCCAGAGGCACATACTTCTGACTGTCTCAGCCATTAATTAGCCACTTGCTCCATACCTTTGTGTGAAATCTACTATCCCGTGACTATTTGGTAAGTCATTTCGGAAGCTTCCACCCACAAGTTAAGAGTATAGCTTAAAAGCATTCCTACTTCCCTGTATACATACCAATGTATTTGGAAAAGTGTTTTGATTTCTTGTTTTCTTTGTTCTGATACTCTACAAACTTTATGAAACCATTAGCACATTGTAATGTGGAGTTTAGGATAAGCTAAACCTGTGTTTCAGGCTACTGTCACATTCTAAATGATGTCATCACATTGATATACCTGAGTTGCCCTTATCCAACAAGGTCACACCCACGGGCTCAAGTCAACACCCATGGGCTCAGAGCCCATTTCTCAATAAAGGTCTTTCAAAGAGTATAGGTGTGAGCTTCCTCCAGATTCCAGCAGGTAACTGCAAACTGTTTGTGCTTGCTTTGCCATATCTTTAAGTTTGTCAAAATTAATCTGAATTTTGTCTTCACTTCGAATAGTGAGGTTTCTAGATTAATAATTATCTTAATGAGGCTAAATTATGTGATTAATTCTGTACACTTGGCATCTGCCATGTAGCCATTGGCTAGGTGTGGTCCACATGGAAAGTGTGTGAAGCTCAACTTCATTATGGGCTTACTAGTAGGAATGTTTCCACATCCTCAGTCAGTATGACAGAACTCCCAGGAGCTGCTGGCACCTCATCATTTACATATTCCTTAAAAAGGAAGAGAATACATGCTTCATTTTTTCCAAAGGTGAATGAAGAGAGGATTATGATAACTCAAACGATTTTTTCAAGGTGTTCTCTATATGAAAAATGTAATTTAAAGTATGTTGCCAAATGCGTGTGAAGACCTCCGCAGAGGGGAGACCCTCACTCGAGTCTCAGAAAGTCGCGGCCACCCAGTAATCTGCTCGAGACACCGTGTACCAGAGCAATTGCGAGGTTTATTAGGGCGTGACAGCTAGCTGCCGGTCAATTCGTATGGCCACGAAGGAGCTGAATTGACCCCGACAGCCAGTTTGAGAGGGGTTTTTAAGGGGAAAACCCACAAACCAAGGAATGAGGAGGGGGTGAGGGGGTTGCTAGGGTGGTATAACATAAAAATAGTGAAACATTCCAAAGGAACCCAACCTACGTGAGTCAGGATCAGGTGAAAACTCTCTGTATGCTTATCTTTCTCAAGAATGTGGTCCTGCCCTTTTACTTTGGCCTTGCCCTGTCACTATGATTCTCAGCTTGGTTCCACCTGGCTAAATTGCATTCTAGCCAGTTCCCGTAACTAGTTTGTCCACATTCTTAACTTGCTTCATGCCTCGGTTTCTCCATGTCTTTATAAAGAAAGCCTAAAGAATATTTTATATGTCTAAAAAGGATTCTATATACCCAGTATCTATAATTTTTCACTCTACACGTGGACATATGTGAAGTGGGCACCTATCTGTCTGTCCAAGGAGATTTAGAATAAGGAAAATATGTTATCATAATTGCTAATTGTCTAATCATTTGAAAAAAATATATTATCATACTTTTGTTACGGTCTAAAAGCAGTCCTGTGAGCTTTTTACTGTCAATCGTTCCATTCTTGACTAATTTCTTACAATACCGTGGCTCAAAATTCAGACTGATTTTGCTAAACTTGCAAAGCAAGTTTGCAGTTGTGACTCTGTTGAAATTAAAGCAGGCATAGGATTGTAGATATTTTGTTGCTATCGTTTTCTGATAAATTGAGCTGATGTTGGTTATGTTGTCACCCAGACGAGGGATCATCCATCATCCTGCCCGTGCATATTGATTCCACAGACTCTCAAAGGCCATTGGTATGCTTTGTCAGTGACAAGCAAGCTTTTCCCAGGATATGCACGAAGGTGTGACTAAGTCATCTCATGGTTATTTATACTATGTTCATCATCTAAAATTTTATAATAGAAATGTTTAAGAACACATCTGTACCTCCTTCAACTGTAATTACCATGGTTTTGGAATGAAAATCTTTTTCAACATTGACTGTACCGTTTCTCTCCACATGCCACCACCAACAGGGGAGAGAAGAGAAGAATCTACTGATCAAAGTACAATGGGAAGTTACATCTGTGTGGAGAATGCCCTTCATTCATGGGATCAACCTAAGTGGAGGATATCACGAGACTGTCTCAGACTTGTCAGCTGCCCAATATAATGACACAGACACAATTATTATTTATTACAGCTCAGGCCTTAACTTAGGCTCTTTCCCAATAGCTCATATAATTTAATTACCCATTTATTCTAATCGCAATTCTTCCATGTGGCCCATTAGCTACCTCTCCTTCAGTCCTGGCACCTGTTTCTTCCTCCATGTATGGCTGGTGAATCTCCCACCTCTGATTCTGTCTCAAGTTCCTATCTCTGCCTGGAAGTTTTCCCTATTTTCTCCTGCATTGCTATAGATTATTCAGCTCTTTATTAAAACAATCAGAAGGTGATGGAGAAGATGTTTACAAAACACCAAGACAGGTGATGCTTCATAAAAATAACAATACCATCATCCTGGTCTGTACTCAAATATCTGCCTGCACAGAGTCAGCATTTGAATAATACAAAGACGGTCTTTACATAACGCACAAGAGAGCATCCCAACAAAGGGATGGTGTTACTGCACCAATTGAAGACAAGAGAGGACACTGAACAAGAAATGATCATTGGTGATTTGCGTCAATGTGTCAAAAGTTGTCAAGTGATTATGAAAGCTATCCTTAGGGTACTGATTATATGACTGTGGATGCTATAGGGGGCATGAAATATCTGCTCTGGGTGACAGTGGTAGAAAGCACATAGGGCCAATTCCTACCCTTACAAGCTGGAGCTTAGAGTCAGAGTCATAGAGCACTGCTGGGTAGTGCTCAGGATAGGTCTTTTAAATATGGCTTCTTACCACTGGTTAAGTACCAAAAAGAGGGGTTTTTCAGGGTGAAGCTGTGGTCTAAACTCTCTCTCTCTTTCTCTCTCTCTCTCTCTCTCTCTCTCTCTCTCTCCCTCCCCCCCCCTCTCTCTCTCTCTCTCTCTCTCTCTCTCTCTCTCTCTCTCTCTGTGTGTGTGTGTGTGTGTGTTTGCCCCACTTTTACTCTCTCATGCTCTAACCTTTTAAATATTACTGAAAGTACAGTGTAGATTTCCTGTGCCTCTCTGTTTCTTATGCCTCACCCTCTGCTTATGTTGCTTATGTCCTCCCACTCACCAGGAGGATAGCACTCACCTCTACTTCACTCTTCTAGTCAGGGCTAATCCTTTTGGAATGGATTCTGACCCGTCTCCTAGTCTACTCTACAAAGCTTCTAAGTTTACTTTCTGAATGAAACTAGTATTTTTCTGCTCTCACCTGACTCTTAGGATGACTGCACACCATCTCTCCTTTTAGTGTTAGAGAATCTAACAGTCTGTGCAAGGCCACCATCTGCCACCCTCCAAAAGGCTGTCTAAGTAGAGGAACCAAGATAAGCAGCATCCTTCTGCCAAGATGCCCACAGTTGTTTACAGCTGGGAGTGGAGGTGAATAAAAGGTCTTGGAATCTTTAGGAGAGATCTGACTGAAGATCTAGTCCTCTGCTACTGTTGGCATAGACTCCAAAAGAACTTCAAAGATTCTTCATTGCGTTGCTACAGTGAGAGTGTATTTTATCACACGAAGGGAAACAAGTGTTTTAAAACGCAAAAGAGATGTTACATCCAGATAAGTGGCAGGTTACACTCCAGCAAACCTGTCAATAACTTACAGTGCCTGGTTTTCTTCCGATCTTAATAGTTAGGGTTTTGAATAATATTCATTGCTGTTATCATAAATATAGAATTCTAGCATATTGAGAAATGGTTTCTTCACTTAGAAAAGTTAATTTGGACTGGCAAAATGGCTCAGGAGGTTAGCACACTTGCTGCCAAATGGGACATCCTAACTTCAATCCCCAAGACCCATATTATGGAAAGAAGTAAAGAATCAACTCCTTCAAGTTGTCCTCTGATTTCCCTGTGTGTTGTTTGTGTCATCTGTGTGCCACATGTGCACACACACAAGTACAAATAATTGTGTGATTTCATGCACAAAAAAATCCCATCTAAGGGATAGGGTCACAAACTGTGTATCACATGCTGAACAACTGTATCAACCTTGAATCACAGGGACCATTGGGACACACACACACACACAGAGAAAGGCGGGGGGGAGGAGACTTGCACACATTATTCATCATTATGGTCTTGATTTACAATGCATTCTTTCTTATTCTGTCACCTCTGTCTATACAGTCTACTGAGCCTCAGGCTATGTATCTTTCTTTCTTACTTCACTTGGCATGAATGTTAGTTCAATTTAACTTTCTGCCTGAGATCACTAGTTCTTTGTGAGATCTTTCGCCTCCAGCTGTGTGAGGTGCTCAGGCAGCTTCAAGATCAGTCCAGATGCCTTTGACTTCATATGGCTCCTCAGCTTTGGGCACAAGGGTATGCCTGTGAAGGAACTAACATACCTTTTATTTACAGGAACAGTCTCTGTTAAACTGTGGATTGAAAAAAAATCATTCATAATAAAACCAGTACATAGGCAAGCAAAACAATAACAAAAGTATTGCTTGGAGTGGAATATGGTCAGATTCGGCAGATAATCCTAGACCATGTACCTTTACAAAAGGAGTAAACTTAAAACCATTTTGTTGCTGCTGAGGAGACTATAAGAGCAGGCATTAACCAGGACCCTGCTTGACTATAAGAACATTGTTTTATATGTAGCGACACTGCCTAAGGGGTTGCAACCAGATCGCATTGCCCTGAATCTCCTGCCTGTGTCTGACTGTGTGAAAGGTGAGAAGGGAGTCTGAGCTGCCAAGTTCCCTGATGGGCTAGCTTGACACAACAACGTAAGCCGCACAAATTAATTTTCTGGGGGCAGTTGGAATGGAGTACCATCAACTGAGTGATTTAGAACAACCAGAATTTATTCTGATCAAGGTGCTGGCAGGGCCTGATACCTCCAAAGACACCAAGAATGATCCTTGTTTCTTTTAGGCTCTGGCACTGGCCCAAAATTCCTCATGCCCTTGAGCTTGTCGATGCTGTGTCCCAGTCACTGTCTCTCATGTCACATAGCATTCCCTCATGTGTCCATGTGTCTTTTTTCTGTGACAGAATGTGATCTCTTCATGTGAGGACACTGGTTGAGGACACTGGTTATATAAGATTTACGGCCCAGGCTAATGTAGTATGACCTCATCTTAAGACGATTGCATCTACAAAGATCCTATTTCCAGTATGTCTGGTTCATTTTCCCCAGGGGTTCGAAATTGAATGTGTGTTTTTTGAGGGACACAGTTCAGAACCTCCAGCAATGTTTTTCTCTGTGGAATTCAAACAAGAAGCATATGCAGACTGTAACTGTCAGGCGGAATTCACGGAAGAGTGATGTGATGAGCCCGTGTACAAGCAGAGGCACAGAAAAGATGCAAGATTCAAGCCAAGGAAAGGAGGAGACAGGCCAAAGCAGTCAGGGAAGAAAATAAAACCCTCAAGAAGTGAGGATGGTTCTGAAAATGGCCCTGCCCTTTCTTGCCCCATCCTTCTGACTTACCCCTGCTCCTTTCTTAAGAGTAAGGGCTTTAATAAGAGTCCAGGAAGAGGCTTGCTTTAAAGGTGAGGAAATGGAGACCCTGAGAGATCCAGTGGTTCTGGCCTTAGGTTCTACCTTTTAGTTTGGCCATTGTGGATGTTATAATCTCTTAACCTCTGCAATTAGGAAGGGAGCCCGAGTATTACTTGTGTTCAGCACCTCCCTGGAAGAACAATCATGACTCACAAGCCATCAGGAGCATGCTCAGGCCTATCCAGAGGCACAGAGGGTGAAAGAGCTGGCATGTTAGTCCGATTTAAGAAGTGTGAGCCAAATCTTAGGTAGACGTGCAGAGAAGGCTGGGCTGACTGTACCTTGTTCTGTCAGCTTCACATTTGGGTGAAAGAGAAGCTGACAATGGGCCTGAAAAAGGCCAGAGAGACTTACACAAAGACTGCACTTGGATCTTCTAACCTGCTTTCTTCCTGGCAGGGATAGAATAGACAATAATAATTTCTAGCTACTAGCGGCAACCCAGTTATGCAGCTCCGAGACAGAAGTGGGGTCTGGAGACTGAATGAGCACAGATATTCTTAGAGCTCTTCCTGCCTCACGCCCACCTGATCCCTGCTTTCTGTCTCTGAAGAGAAGCTTTGTGTAAGTAGAAAACAATTTGCCATTCCAGGACCAACACAATAGGTGCTTATTTAAAATTCCCTCATAACACTCTCAACTGTGAAAGCTTGAATGATTGAAAAAAAAATCCATTTTGGTTTAAATTTAAATAGCAGGTTGGAGAAGAAATGCAATTTGGAAACCAGAGAAAGGGTCACTACCTCCGTTGCTCTGCAAAGTCAGGCAGCTGAGCGTGGGTTGGTTGCAGATCTGATTCCTCTGGATGGTTGGGCAGTTGCTTGGCTGTATAGGAGTCCCAGGGAAAGGAAAGATGCTTATATTGCTGCCGAGCTGAGCATTTGTGAGAATATGAGGGAAGATGTGGCATCTTATTTAATACCAAGAACTCCCCTGAGAAGTAGTTTTAACAAATGAGGGAGTGGAGAGTCCAAAAGACAGAAAGAATCTGTGGTGCTTGAATTCCGGTCGAGCAGGAAATGATGGAAGACCACTCTGGCTCAGTTTTTGTGTTCAGCCTTCTTTATGTGGGACCAGGAAGTTTAGAAAACAAACATAGGTGGAACAGCCTTCAAAGGGAAAAAGCCCAGTATCGGTTACTAAAAGCTTACAACGATTTTTATTATAAGTGTAGGAGAATGCTTATGTTAAAATATTCCACTGGAAAAGCCAGAAGCACAAATACAGATATCAGCTCTGTGTCTCGATGTTCCCTAAAACAACAAACAATTTGTTCCCTAAAATAAGCAAACAAGAGTTGGTTTTTCATAATTTGGAGGCATACTATCAAAAAGCAGACGTGGTTAAAAAGAGTAGTCACTCATGTTTCTATGTTTTCTGTACCAAACAATATCCCTGTTGTGAAAAACAGAGCGTTACAATCACTTTAAAGAAAGCAGTTATCCCAGAGTTTAGCCTTCAATGGGGAATGGCTTGGGCGTTTATAGAAACTGTTAGACTCCTCTCTGGTTACAGCTTGGGAAGGTCCTTTACTGAAGGTTCAAGGAAGCAACTGGGGAATTCAAAGTAAAATGACCTTGAGGTCACAACTACATTGTAGTAAATCCACCCTGGACATTATTCAGAATGAATTGGAATCTAAGAAACCAGAGGAGAGGGACTTGTGGCATGTAAAATGGCGTACACGATGTGGATTTTATCTCACACTGGAAGTATGATTTGAATCTGAAACGTCTCTGATGGGCTCATGTTTTGAGCACTTGTTCTTCAGTGGGTAGTGCTGTTTGGGGAGTGTTTAGAATCTTTAAGAGGTCAGACTGACATGTTGCTAGGGGGCCGATCTTTATAGGTTAGGAGAACTTGGGGCCCTTTATAAGCAGTTTGAGAACCCGTATATAGTAAAATTGCTTTTCTCCCCATGGCAGACAGTAACTTCCTCTAAAAGATGCATAGATAGATGTTCTACACACCTATATGTGTACAAAGTTGCTTTGACCTGCCATACTGCAGTCTATCTACATGGTGACTGAACTAAAATCTGTCTGCAAAAGTCCCATGAAAACTATAAAGATAGACACTGGTGGGCCCAGTGTGTGGAGGGAGGATTGAGTGTTCAAGACTTGCCTGAACTGTGGAGTGAGTTCAAGACCAGTTTGGGTAAGTTACAGACTTGTTTTAAAATGAACAGTTCAAAAACCAAAGGCTGAAGGTTTACAGTTCAGTGAACCCAGCCGATGGTTCTGGGGACCTTTCCAAGTACTAAAAAGAGAGAGAGAGAGAGAGAGAGTCAGAGAGAGAGAGAGAGAGAGAGACAGAGACAGAGACAGAGAGACAGAGGGGGGGCTTAATCCTATGCAAACCTATGCAAACAATAGGAAACAGACCTTTGAACTGGATAACCTTTAGCATTGCATTTGCATAAAGTCTGTTATCACTGATGCTTATTTAGGGTGGGGAATTTTATTCTAGCACCTAATAATGACAGCGGAAGTACTCTTAAAAGTGTAAGAAGAATTTAATAACATCCTTTAATTATAAACTTAACAGATACCAACACTTGCCGGTTCCTTTAAACTAAAAAGTAGAAGAGGGGCCCCTGGTTCCTTCTGAACAGTTTACTTTCTGTGGGTTTTTTTCTTTTTAACTGTCCTAAGACATGAGGCTGGATGGCTTACTTCAGAATCTTCCAATGCAGACATTAACTTGAGTTTTCAGGCTAGAGAAAACTGAAAACAAAGGAATGTCACTTATTTTTTTCTCTCTTGGATATTTTTAGGAGCTAGGCTAAAATTATAAATTATTCAGGGTTCCTATTAGGCAGTACTTTCTATGCCCAGGAATAAACCCAAACAAGAATATGCTAAGTCTGCAAAAGGGTTGACTTTTGATGTACTTCCTATAAGAAACCACAGTTTTAGAAGTTGGCTTTTCCTGTGCTTCCTGTAACAGGCACAGACCTTGCAGTTCCTGAGCCCTTAGCTCAACTGACTCCATGGTGGAAGTACCATTCAGGTTGAAGAACTCAGCACACAGACAACACCACTGCCAAGACTACAACAAAGACCTAATCCAGCAAAGCCCATGGTTCTGGGAAGTCTCTAAATGTACTAACCTTGCTTTTTACCTTCTGTAGCTCTGCTTCTGGGTAACTGTTCTTGTTAATGGAGGTAGGTCAACCTAGGACATAATGTTTATCCTTGAAACTCACCCAAGGAAGGCTCATTGCTACAGTGGGGTCCTGAACACCCAATGTAGTCACCGTCTGATAGTGAAGCCTTTCTATTGGTTTAAGCCCATATCTGAGAAATCTTCTCTAGTAAATCATTCACAACTTCCTATAGGGAGACACGGAGTCAGATTTTTAATTCCTAATCACCCTACATCTGTTGCATTGTATTAGCAGTATGGAAGATACAATTTGTTTTCTTTTTTCTTGTGTGACAGAGGGGTCATAATTAACAAGTCATTCTTTTTCTTTTTTCCATTTTTAGAAATTACTTTATTTACATTCCAGCTGTTGACACTCCCACCCAGTCCCCCTCCCCACACTTCCTCATCCCATTCTTCCTACCCTTTGCCTCTGAGAGGTGCTCCCCTCCCTGCTCCAGGCCTTCCTCTTCCCTGGGGCTTCAAGGCCCTCAAGGATTAGGCCCATCTACACCCACTGAGGCCAGATCAGGTTCTATATATGTGCCTGGAACCTTGGACCAGCTGGTGTATGCTGTCTGGTTGGTGGCTCAGTCTCTGGAGCTCCCTGGGGTCCAGGTTAATTGAGACAGCTGGTCTTCCTATATGGTTGCCCTCCATCTCAGCTTCTTCCAGCCTTTCCCTAATTTAACCACAAGGGTCCCGAACTTCAGTCCTATAGTTGGGTGTAAGTGTCTGTCTCAGTCAGCTGATTGTCGGGCCTCTCAGAGGACAGCCATGCTAAGCTCCCATCTGTAAGTACATCATAGCATCAGTAACAATGTCTGACGTTGGTGTGCTCCCCTCCCCATGAGATAGATACCAAGTTAAGCCTCTTACTGGACCACCTTTCCTTCACTTTCTTCTCCATTTTTGTCCTTGCAGTTCTTAAAGACAATAACAATTCTGGGTCAGAAATTTTGACTGTGGGTTGGCAACCCTGTCCCTCTACTTGGCACCCTGACTATCTACTGGAGGTGAACTCTTCCAGTTCCCTCTCCCCAATGTTGGGTATTTTGACTAAGGTCACCCCCATTGAGTCCTTAGAGTCTCTCACCTCCAAATTCTCTGGAACTTTCTAGATTGAACCAGAAAAGAAAATCCTCTCATCACATAATAATCCAAACAAATCATTCTTAAAGATTGTTTGTAAGAGATTTCTCTAGTTGACTAAAAGCCATCAACAAAGTATTGGCAGATCCTATAGGCCCAAAATAAAGGCATAATAACTCTCCAAATGACTTAGGTTCCAAGTTCACTGCAAATTCATATTGAGAAAACAGTTTCTTGGCAACTTAAGATTCATTTTTTCAGACTTCTAAGGCCCAGTTAGTATCATCTTCTACCATTGACTGTGCTCACCTGCTCAGTGTCTCTGCTTAAAATACAGTGACCGCTAAGTGGGAATAGTTGCTGTCCTGTGACCTCTGCCTGGTATGCCAGTTGGTAACATCTTTTTTTTTTCTCCCTTGGTAAATGTTTAAAGAATATGGAACAGAAGCATCATCCCAGTCTTCCTGTTTGCAAATGTCCTATGGCACACACAGAAATCCAGTTTCATCCTTCTTGATTTTTATACACCCCAGAAACTTGTGTGGAAATTCTTGTTATACTGAAGAAGTCTCATCTGGCAGAGCTGAAAACACCTTCTGATTGCTTTGATTAGTTCCCCCAATAGCCCTGATATCCACAGAGGCTTGGCTTTATCTAGTACAGAACAGTGCTTCTTGCCTCAAATCTTCTGTTTCTACTGGGACTGTGTGTAGGGTATTACTGCTGTAGGGCAATGGGGTTATCTATCTTTTCCTTGTTTAAAACTGTAGTTGTGCGTGTTGGTCTCTGTATAGCAGGACAGGTGGGATTATGGCTGTGTCTCTTTGTGTCTCTTGCTCTGTAGCTTCAGCTGGACTAGACTTTTTGTTATGTGACAATGATCTAAAAGGCTATAGACCTTGCTTTAGATGTCTTTCAGAGCTGGTCTGGGATGAATCTCTAGTGCAGGTGTGAGAAATCAGATAAGTCATGCTGCTTTCCCACAAAGTCCATTCTTATATGGTGGAGTGGACTATGAGACTGACATTTGTCATGCAAGGTGGGTGCCTCTATTCTTACCACTTCTCTCATATTAGAATCAGGGCAAATTTCTTAGCACTTTACAGTAGAGGTTTGGAAAGGTTTATTAGAAGAAAGGAAAAAAAATTACTGGCCAGAGTCACCAAGAGAGAGATAGCAGAAGATTTCTATAATCTATCTCCTCACAGAGACATTAGGGCAGGGTGCCCTGTTGGATGTGTAGAGTAAGTTTGTGTTCAAGTGGAGGAAACTGCGCCCTTGGTATCCCTCCTTTTTGTGAGACAGATGGGAGGAAGCAGCCTGTTGCAGGCAGAGACATGTAGAGAGGATGCCGTTTACAGAACTTGTCTAGGAGTGCAAGAGGTCAAGCAAATAGAAACCCTCCACCCATGGGAAGCTGAGCAAGCTAGGACAAGGTAGGAGGAAGTGATGTGGTCCTTTTAGCAGCTGGTATGGATTTAGCATAGTATCTCTTAGTTTGAGAAAGAGCATCTGCTCTCATTGTTTTGGCAACCGAGATGAGTATCTGAAACCACTTGTGACTCTTCTGACAATAATCTACTATGCAGGAAGGGACAGAGATCAGAGTGAATCCCATCATTCAAGGCTGGATAACTAGTTAGTGACTCTCTGTGAAACTGGAACTGTCCTGGAACTTGCCCTGTAGACCAGGCTAGCTCTGAACTCAGAGATCTGCTTGCCTCTGACTCCTTAGTGCTGGGATTAAAAGCATGTGCCACCACCAGCTTGCTGAAAATTCTCTTAATTTATTTAAATAAAAAAATAGTGGTTGTGCTCTTTTGCTTTCACCTCACACCAGAATCATAGAAAAGAGGACCAGCAGCTCCAATACCAACGTGAGTTTGTCTGATACCCTTGCTGCCTTGGCATCCATTGGGGACCTGGCATAGTTTTTTAGAACCCAGAGTCTCCAACATCCCCTCTGTGTGGTTTACAATATACCTCGTCTGTTATTCATTTTGTAAGCTTATATCTAAAGCTTCTCATAGCTTCCAGCCATGATGAAACCTGATGACCAACCCCTGCCCTGCCCCCAGTGCTGGAAGTTCCTCCTTTTCACATGACTTTTAAAAACCAGCCCATGTACAAGCCCCTCCAGAGCCTGGGGGTAACTTGATGGGTCTGGTAAAGGCTGCATCCAACAGCTTGCTTCTCTCTTACTCCCTTCTGCTTCCTGTGGAGCTCCGTGTTGCCTCCCAACTTCCCTCTGACCTCTTATTAGCACTCAGAACGTCTCTTAATTATATAAGTGATGTGTTGGTTCTATTGTGATCCCCCTTGAACACACTGTGGCCTCATGTCTCTCTAGTTGGGCCTGCTCTGAAGTGTAACTATCTTCAATAGGAATCTTACGACCAAGTTAAAACAACAAACAAAATCCATTAAAATCATAGCTGGCATGGCCTTGAGCTTCTCGTTTATAACGTTCTACTAAAAAGACAAATTATTAAAAATTTTTGAGGATGAGGTCATCATATTTCCAAGTAAAAAAATGTCTTGAGAGTGGTACAAACACCATTCAACAGATGTGTAGACAAGGTTTTTCACTGCAACATTTTCTGGAAGTGAAAAAAAAGGATTACAAAATAAGTAATCCAGTCATTAACAAGATTCTTGTTACATAAGTCACCATGATTCACTAGCAGGTGCTACAGGTGTAAACAAAGTATCATCATGTGATCATACTGAAGACATTTTAAAATTTATGATGAGTCTTAAAATTCGTCCTTAGGTAAGAGAATAGCTGCAAGCAGTACGCTATGCTGCTAGTCATGTAAGAAAAGGGTGGAGATAGAGGGCACATATATGTTTGGCTTTGTACATGCATAAAATATTGCCAGAAAGATATGGAAATATTAGGAGGAAGCCCTAGGCAGTTAGGAAGAACAAATAGAGATTTCACAGAAATGCATTTTGTGTCTCTTAAGCCAGGAGAATGTTATCAACTACTCTGAAAAAAAAAATACTTAAGAGCAGCATATAAAGCTGTGTATTTACTTTTTCTTCCAGATTAAGTCTTTCTGTGTTTGCGTTAGGCCTTTTTGCTAAGATTTCTGTTGTATGGTTTCCTGGATTCCTTTTTGCAGAGTGGTAGAGAGTGCCTATAAATTTTTTGGAGAACAGGTTTTGGAAGCAAACTAGGTGAGAGCTGCCTCTGCATGGTCTGGCTGCAAAGGTGAGCTGCCCAGCTACTTGGCTTTACAAAGTGGACTAGTGAAATCATTCCCCCTTTTCTGTGTGGTTGATTTAAGTTCAATAGGATTCTCTAGTTAAATCTGTCTATTGTGAACGGGGTGCTGCCTGCCATCTAGGGTAGAATAATATTCCTTCCTGTGTCTATTGGAGTTTTTTGATGCATCCAACCATCAATGGGTGTTTAGATCACTTCATATTTACCTCCTGTGAATACAGCTACAAGAGGACCTAGGCGCACAGATATCTCTGATTAACCAATTACAGCTATTTGCATATCTATGTGTAAGAGTTTTGTATTTTGTAGTAGTTTGACTTTTAGTTATTTTAGGGGAAGAAGAGACTCTGTACTATTTATTTTTTGTGATATCTGTACTCATTTTCAATCCCACCTGTGGTATTCATGTTTCTATTTTCTCTACATCTTTGCCAGGATTTGTTTCTTGATCTTAGTCATTCACGATACGCCACATTATTTTTATTTCTCTTTCTTTGTGGATTTAATGAAATTAATACTTTTTTATTATTCATATGGTATCTTTGAAAAAATGTCAATATAAATCCTTTCTCAATTACTTAACTTGGATTTTTGTTGGCTTTGCTATTGAATTACATGTCCTTGTGATTTTGGATTTTACCCTCCTATCAGACACTGGTTTGCAAATGTTTTGTCCCATTTCTTGTATTGCCTTTGTGTCCAGTTTGTTGTGCAGGGTATTTGCTTTGCTTGTGCACCCCCCCTTCCCTATCTCACTCACCTTTGTTTCTAATGCTGTACTTCTAGGGTGCTGGCTAGAATCTCATCATTAAACTATGTCAGGGGTTCCCCTCTGATTTTATAATTTGAATTTTACATTAAAGATTTCAGCTCATTTCAACTTTATTTGTGCGTGTGGTATAAGATTCTGTCTCTCAAATGTGGATACTCATTTTCCAACTTGGTTTACACGAGAGACTGTTCTGACTCCACTGGGAATTCTTGCTGCCCTTGTCTAACAATATTAACTGAACATGTATGTAGATATTCTTCTGCCTCTCTGTTCCACTGATATATGTGTCAGTTTCTGCTAATATCACATGGCTTTAACTACTGTAGTTTTGCTGTATAGCTTGAAAAACTGGTGGTTTGTCCTGGCTTTATTTCTTCTTTATTGTTGCCTTGATATTTGGGAATAAGTTATAATTCCATTTTTTAATTTTTGCTCTCTATTTTGTCTATTCCTAGGCATGGAAATACATATCAAATATTTATCAATGATAACTCTTAAGGAAATACATTTTAAAACAATTCTTTAATATCCATATAATATTAGCACTTACCAAAGATGTAATCAAATTTGCACACTAATGAGATGGATTGCTAGCTTGTCCCTCCATTAAAGAATTAAAATGTTGCTGAATATTTGATGCTTCAGAGTCCAGAACATCTTCAGCACTCTGAGAACTGATTGCTATTTTGATTTTATAATAATTAATGTTGATGAAGCTGCTTGCATTAATACATATCACAAAGTGACAGAACTGTATTTAGGGCTATTTCAGACATCATTGGAAATTCTGTCTTACTCACAAGCCAAAATTCTTTTAATGATTTTTTTAAAAATAAAAATAAAGCTTGTTCGCAACCCAAACACCGCTTTTCATGATGAAACAATTCTACAACACAATCTGTGCTGTAAAGTGTCATCTTTCAGATGTACTGAAGTATGTAGACCATGGGTGTTAAATGAGGGAACTACATCTTTCCAGCTATGACAAAGTCATCATACATGCTGGGGCTAGACTTCCCAGTGGTGTGGCTGCTCTGAGATCACCTTTGACCCCGGAAGTAACTTTTCAGACATATTCTATAAGTAAGACCAACAAATTCATTGGACCTTTCAGATGCTGGTGGAATTACACTTTGCTTCACCATAAGGGTCATATAAGGAAGGGGTTGACCTTTGTTTACATCTTCCTGTGGAAGGAAGTCTCACAATAGTCTCTGAGACTGCTTTGGAGGGAAAGGGTCGTAACGCTATCTTAACTTAAATTTTTTGACAGGTTCATACATATGCACTGTCTATTGTGGTCTTATTTATCAACTTTCCTTGCTGATTTCTGCCTTCTCCCCCCTCTAAGCCCTTTCTTTTTCCAACCTAGACTCCCAGTGGCTCTGTCATTAGAGAAAATGACTCCCCCACCCCACGCTTACAGCATCCATTAGAAGTCACTGTACCTTCAGGTTTTCATGGGTGCAAAGTAATGCCATATTTAGACATCACCATTTTGTGACATTCTTCCCTATCTTCTGGCTCTTAAATTCTTTCCACCTTCTCCTCTGTGATGTTCCTGATACAGATGTATATCCTACTTAAAGCTGAATGCTCATCAGTCAGTTTTTCTTGGCACTTTGTTCAGTGTGAGTCTCTGCATTGACAATCACTCTGTGCAGAGGGGAGCAGCAATACAGTAAGGAAGGCTGGGAAATGGACATGACATGGATATAGCACTTACGAAGCTGTGGTAGCTGTGGTTGCCTGCAGAAGACTAACGCTACCGTTCAGTGGTAGTTGGTGAGGAGCTTATGGTACCCTGCTCTACTCAGGGGAACTACAGCTGTTGGGGACTGTTGGAAGGGAGGAAGCCATTGTGTTCAGAAATGCAGCTACTGGCAGGTTACTCCTGCTCTAGTAGAAAGCTTTATACCCACGTCTACATGAGTGGCCCTGGTTAAACCCATTGGGTCACAAAAAGTAAATGAAAACAGCCCAAAGATATACCATGGATGGGGACCGGTGGGGAAGGTGAAAAATGGGAGGAAGAAAAGAAACAGTGGAGGGATGGGTGTGCCAGAATGAATTACATACAAGTATGAAAACCGTAAAGAGACAATTACCATAAAAGAAGAAAACAGGTGGGATCTTTATGCTGCAATTATCTTAGGACTATATTGATGAAGGCAGTCTCTGTTCCCTGTGCCACATGGAAACATTGTATACATTTTTCTAATTCCAGTAACAACAGTATGCTGTCTTGGAAAGCAGAAATGGAGACCTCACCATACACTAAACCTATCCATGTCTCAATCTTGAATTTCCAACTCCAAAGCTGTGAAAAATTAATCCGTGCTGATAAAGTACTCTGTCTCAAATATGTTGTTTTGTCAAAGAGAACGGAGTAAGGCATGGAGGTTTAGTCTAGAAATAAACATGGGCATATTTGGTTAAACCAGCATTTGTTTAGTATAATAATTTTGCCAGGCACCATTTTCTTTTCTTTTTTTTTTTTTTATAAATAATTTATTTATTTTTGAACATGAAATGCTTTTTTATAGCATGTTTCACAAGGGGAGGGGGTAAGAGGGGCCAGATGGTGGAAAAGTACAAAATCTTCTTGGCCTGTGCCTTGAAACATGTCATGGTCTATACGGTACACTGCCTTGAATTATGATCTACCTGCTGTTCTTCAGAAGATATGGTACACTGCTTGAGTTATGGTCTCCCTGCTATTCTTAAGATGATATGGTACACTGCTTTGAGTCTATCTGCAGTTGCTAAGCAGGATCTTGCAGTTGCCAAGCTTCAGAGGACATTGTGCAGGTGGGGAAAGGTAGGGGGTGAGGGTAAGGGCGAGGGTCCTGGCTTCTGGCATCTCCCCCTTCTCTGTTTAGTTAGAGAAGGCATCTTATGATCAATCCCAACTATGTGAATTTTGAATTTGGATGTCTAATTATGGGGGGTCTTAGACAAGTTCACAACCCCAAAACACTGATGTGAGACGAGTCACATCGATGGTCGAAGGTTTTAGGCTGTCGACGATGGGCAACGTCAAGGGACTCCGATGTGGGTGAAAGGTACTCAACCCCAGAAAACCGAGAGAAACAGGGACTCCCAGGAGCTTGAACTCACGCAGCATCCCAGCTGAAAGCTCATGGCAAATCTCTTGCTGACCATGTTGGTGACCTCGGGCACCACCAAGACCAACAAAACTTTGCCACAGATATGGGGAAGGACCCTCATACCCGTAAAGGGAATGCCCCAGACCCAGTTCCCTTATGGAGCCGAGGACTGATATGCCTGTCCAATACCACAGAAGGCACAGCTAACCGGCTACCATAAATATTAATGAAAAAAAATAGATACACTCACAAAGCCAGGCCCAACCATAAATACGATGAATAATAATTTACATCCAGGGAAGAGAAATCTCCCTGAGAATCCCCTTCTTTTTTTCTTTCCAGGCAAAAATGAATCACCCGTGATGCCTGTCATTAGAAGTTCTAATCCAGATGGGCCAGAAGTCAGGATCCTCGCCCTTACCCTCACCCCCTACCTTTTCCCAGCTGCACAAGGTTCCCTGAAGCTTGGCAACTGCAAGATCCTGCTTGGAAACTGCAGATAGACTCAAAGCAGTGTACCATATCATCTGAAGAATAGCAAGGAGACCATAACTCAAGCAGTGTACCATATCTTCTGAAGAATAGCAGGTTGCAGTCCTCCTCGCCCCCACGAATAACTAGGGCCTGCCAGTCGGGTCAAGTGGCACCCAGACGTGGGGCTCGAGGCACGGACCCCTCTGGACGGACCCTCATTGAGAGGATGTGCGCAGGACATCAAGATTAAGCGAGACAGAGATCAAAACCCGCGACCTGTCATCCACGGAACCAGGTTGATGCTGCCATCAAGAAGACGGTTGAAGTTCATTACCATCAGCCGAAAATTGAAGAGGATCCAGAAGTGACTCTGCAGGAGACTGACACAGCTGCCAGCTCCCCTGCCTCCCCCCTACGGTCGACCGCTAGACTTCCACGCCCTCCAGAAGGGTTCCTGGTATGCCTGGCTTTGCCCCCGTTTCTCTCGATAGAGAGCTTGGCCTCTTGATCACCACAACAAAAATTGGCTTTTTCCTAAACCAAGGCCGCCCTTGATATGGCCGCTAACATTGGGGAGCCTTCCTTTATGACAATATTACACCCCAAACTGACAAATGGTTGGTAAATTGAACATTTACAAGGGACTAGGATGGCTGTGAGTTAGCCCAATGACGGGATTATTGTAGGTCCACTTCCCAGGGGCCCACCCAATGCAGCTGAAAAGGAGTGCGTGGTGCTGGGAGTGGGTGCAGCCTACATGGCCTAAGACAGGGCCCTCACCCTCCTTTCACCCACCATTTTCATTAAATACTTCATCTTGAGATAACTATAGACTGATTATGGCACTGAGAACTATTACAGCAGAAGAGGGATTACATGTACTCTTCCCTTCACTAGCATCCACCACAATTTTGTCTTACTGAAAACCATCACACAATATGATAGTCAAATAACTGATGTCACTGCGGTCAAGGTTCAAGCTACATCCTTAGCCGTGGGGATCTAGGTGCGTGCGTGCATGCGTGTGTGTGTGTGACATTTCCTCCTGCCTCCATTCCTCCTTCACTGTGGAAGAATTATATGGAAATCTAACCTGTTGTTCATTTTTAAAATTTCATCATTTTTAAGAACATCAAATAAATAGGATTATACGGCTTTTATCTTGACTTGGAAAAATGTGAGATAGCAATCAAAGCATATATGTACCTTCAGTGAACTGTAAGAAGGAGTAGAAAGTATAGAAAAATGAGTGCTCCAAAGATGAGTACTGGACAATATAATGCTATCTGAAAAAATGTATGGGAAGCTGTTTAAAGTTTTTAATTAGTAGAATAATAATTTTAGAGTATGGTCGAAAAAGCTGCCATTGCTAGAATGTAGTGGATGAGCCTGGGATGCAAGCAGGAAGATCAACTAGGATATTATTTCAATAGTGCATGAAAGCAGTTATGAAGGAATGGTCTATGCAGTGTCAGTAAGAGAAAAATGAACCACATAGAGAAAGTATTAAAGAGAAGCATGGAGTTAGAAGGCAGAAGGCTAGGACTCTTGTCTCAGTGACTATGTAGCAGGGCAGCCACCGGACATAGTGATGATGGACAAGTTTAGAGTGACAATGATGAGTGCAGTGCTTACCTCATCATTTCAAGGAATGTAGGGATGGTTGATGGGCAGTGCCAAAGAGGAGAGGCGGGGCTAAAGCGCTCCAGAAGCACAAGGCTAAGCTTTCCACAGATAAGAGGTCAGGGCATGGTGTGGGGAGTATTCCCACAGATCAGAGCACAGTGGAGGACACAGAGCAGGACAAATCATTTCTCACCATCAGAAAATTGGTTATAATGGCAACCGCCAATCCTACATTATACCCAGAGGGAGGAAACACACATGATGAGGATTAAGAACGTTACAAATTCAAAGGATTGCTATTAAAACAATACCATTCTAAAATAATAGAGCTATAAAGAAACAGCAGCAGATTTTAGCCCATTTCCCTTTTAGCAGTAAGCACTTTTGTACCATTCTCCAATTATGGCATGCTCCTATCTTTTCAGAACCCAGAGTGGCAGATGTGTAATTACAATGATATTCTGCGTGGGTGTTCGGGCATAAACAGCAGCTTCAACAGCCAGGATCGTATAATTAGGGGCAAGTCTTTAGCCACAATTAAAAAAAAAAATAGTGGGATGTTACCAAGTGGAAGTACCAAAGAAACAGATCCTCATTACAAACTGAAAAAACAGCATCTATACGTATCTTTTCTTCCACAGGATATGGCCATTTCTGAATTTTCTATTCATTCACTGTTCTGAGTTCTTTTTGCTACACAAAGCTGATAGTGGAGACATCCATGTGGGAGACAGCAGTGTTACAAATCAAAAACAGTCACTGGAAGGAAATCCCTCCTTGTGACCCTTACCCCAGCCTCCCCACAAGGTAACCTAATCCTTTTGCTTTCTTTACATCTCTTTATAGTAATAGGATCCATGGATTCTGTGGGGAATAAAACACAAAAAGACATCAAAGTGTTGAACATAGATATAAGAAGGTGTTTAACTGCATACAATCTGACGTTAAGTCCTGACATTCTCCACATATGTAAGGAACGAGGTTACAGATTTCCAAATGAGTCAAGAGGACACACTGATTTCATGAACCTTACACATTGGCTCATTGGCCTGTTTCTCTTTTGTGGAAAAAAAAGTAAGATTATTGTATCCAAATTTCTCATGCTGCATTGGCTGATGAGTGCTTTTATTTATCTAAAGAGCATCCACTGGGGGCTGTAAGCAGGTCACATATTAGGCTCAGGATGAGGGTCTGTGACTTGGAAAGAGAAGCCCTACTCAGATACTTTATAATCTGATGCTAGTGAATGAATAAGATATTGATTATGATAATTGTAAAAAATATTTCCACATCTTTAAAGAACTTCATGTGACCTAAGAGACGTCAAGAAAACCACACTACATGTGGCCCAGGTTCCCCACATTTCCTCATTTTTATTATTTTGGGTAAAGCTCTCTAAAGGGAAATCTTATTTATCACCACTTAACTTCAAAAGATTTTTTGGGGGGAGAATGATTAAGGGTCCCAGATCAAAACTGAATAAAGGAAACCTGACTAAGTACAGTAGAGAATCCTAAATATCTAGGTAATATTGCAAGGCTACGTTTGCCCTGGGAAAAGGTGGTATTCATGTAGAAAGCCCTTCGTGGGCCATCCTGAAGCTTTGTGGAATAGAATCATGCAGCTCACCAAGGCGTTAGAGCATCAAGGCTACTTCATGATGCAACAAGAAATGAGACTCATGAAGTCTCCATCCACCTCTTCTTTCCCTTACTAAACTTTATCTGTATTGAGAAAAGGCTTCGCCCAGATTATAACCTCTTAAAGTGGCTGAGAAAAGTTCCTGTGTAGACAGCAGAGCAGCAACCAACTATATTATTCAGTACAGGCAGATAGAAGACACTGAAAGCTGCGGTTGGGACTTGAGATAAACAAGGCAGATCCTTTACCCATCAAGAAAAGAGAAGAATGGTAGTGGCTATGGTGAAGCGAAAACCTCAAGGATTCTCTTTTACCTGGATGTATGGCTTCTAATTACTTCTACATCCTGAATAGATTTTTCAAGGGCTGATTGACTCTTCATATGTCCAATGATTAAAGTGGGTTGGAATCCTAACCGGTTTAATTAATGACATTTTCAACAAAGAGTTATCATATGCCTGCTGGAGGAGGGAGCTGGAGGAGCTGCACAGAAAAGCACCTCATCATCCGCGTTGGGATGAGACAGTGGATGATAGTTCAGTGGCAGAGTCCCATTTGTCACTGTGCTTCCAGATGTATGTATTCAACACTGGACTTGACCTTTGGTCCACATGCTCTACCTTCACTGTATGTGACAAAGGACACTAATTTTAAACTTCCTAGCCACTCGTCCATAGTATTCTTACTTGACCTTCCTATTGGCTCACTTCTTGCCTATGATAGAAACCTAACAATGAGAAGGTTTTAAGACTCAGATACTACCTGAGGCTTGAGGGTCCGTTTAGAAACTTTGCTTTTTATTTTCAGATCAAACCCTGCTTTGCTCACATTGGCTAACAGTCTCCTGCTTTGGTATGTCGCTTCCCAGCATTGTTTTATGGACCTCCGTCTCTACATCATATCCAACCAAGGGAGAAGTCTTTATACATCAGTAATCTAATATCTACCACTTGTGGCTGTGCTGTGAAGCAATAGTGTTGATTTTTCTTCCTGTGCACAGTAGATCATCCCTTGTCAGCTCTATCAAGGAAGATGTGCATCCAGAATACTCCACAAACACATTTAGTCCTACTGGGACTATTCTTGTGTGGATAGCTTATCTTTCAGAACTCAGAATAACCACAGCTTTTTGGTCAGGTGTAGGCCTAGTCACATATGGAGGATGGGCAGGGAGAAGCCAATGCCTTGACTCCTATGCTTGTGCACAGAGTAGTTGGACCAACTTGAGACTGAACTCTAAGTTGGGTCATATGTGAAACACTCTTTCATCATCTCCAGTTGGCTACTTCTAGTTGTGTTTATTATTTTGGTATAATACAGTCAGTACTCATGATCTTGAGAGGAATGTACTTCCAAATAAGCTTTCATCTCGATACTACATCTTCATCCCATGTCCCTCTAAAATTTACAGTCACACTAATAGAGTTTTAATCAGCATCCATTTGTTATGTCACTATACAAAGTATTTGGCATCATATATTATTATATAGAATCATTAGTCTTTGTACGAAAGATAATGTATTAAAACATAGAAGTTATTGTCATTGATGAACATCTTTGTGTAGTATCATGTAAGAGACAAGACCAATGAGACAAAGCTTTCCCAGTTTGTGCCCTTTCCTCTTGGTGACAGGTGGTGAGTGATTTGTACTGAGCTGTATGTGTCACTTCTTTCCTTCTCTTCCTCACTTAATAACTTAGGACACTGGGGGAGGCTCTGCAAGGGAGTGTGGGTAGAGACAGGATCCTGAAGGGTTGTGAACTAAATCAAAAGCACCAGTAGTCTCTGGGGAACTTCTCTGTGTCAGAGAGATGCAGATTCTTAATGTCAAAGATGCACTTTGATGTCCTGGGGAGATCAAACACGGATTCATAGATAGAAAAGGACATCGTGTACAGCTAACAAACACATGCAGATTAGAACTGTATTAGTATGTCTGCAAATGTTAGAGAGATCTGAAATGGAGATATAGGATAGAGAGGAAAGCCTGCTGGAAGCAGACTCCCCTCAAGACCATGAGAACAGGGCCTCTTGGCAGTCTGCACTGTCATAGCTGCCAAAAAAAGAAGGAAAACTCTGGGGGGAAATTCAATGTCTGTGACAAGCTGTCAGGCAGTCATTAGTATTCCCTTGTCCACTGAGGAGCTCAGATTTGAAGGTCTTGCCTGATCAAACACGCGCTCCCAGTAATGAAGTATTGAGCCAATTCTTGGAATAAAAACCTTGTGAGTCTCCTTGGAGCCACACTGCCATGTGGAATGTGGTCATCTCTGCTTGTGGGCAAGCCCCACAGGGTGCATTTTCTTTCTGAGACTTCAGCCATTGAAGTGAAAGGGAATTATTTTCTTAAGAACTATCAGACAGTTCACCTATGTTTCTTACCTAAGCTGGCTACAGAGTCTGATCTTCTAATGTTATAAATAATAGCTGATTCATTGCTAAAACAAGTCCTAGAAATGAGACCAATCGTTTTTGCTCCTGATAAGTCTCTGTTAGTTATTATATGTGGATTGTACATTATACTTTAACTGAATTTGCTTTTTATTTAAGAAATAGAAACCCTACCCTTTTCTGCTTGTTTGAACTTTAGAAAGAATATTCTCTTCACTACATATTGATGTCAACAAGTAGATATCAAATGTCCTAAAGGAATCGTCTATCGTCTGCAAATCGTGTCCACACTTAACACATTGACAGTGATAAATGCAGAACTTAAGTAAAGAAGTTTAAATCTATAAAACATCCTTGACCTGGGAATTAGAACCACTCAGCTGTCATTCCCTCCTCCAGAGTCTGTAATTAAGTCTCTATAATTTACCCTGAGTGTGCAGCATTAGAATTAAAGTGTTTGTTAAGAAGCCGGCATGGTGGCCAGAATTGCTGGAGATATTATTTGCTCCCTCATCTGGCTGCTAAGTTGGTTTTCAGAAGTTCATATCCAAATCCTAAGAGTTCAAGGAGAATGAAACCAGTGCCTATTCAACTGTGTTTGCTGGGATGAGTATAGCACTAGGCTCTCAGTCCTAGAGAATTATAGCATGGTACTTCTTCCCCCAAAACATTTAGCTTCCTGAAATCACCCAATGAATTACTATTGGACTAAAGCATCCTTGGCTTATCATGGCCAAAATGTTGAGAAGTAATGGGGAAAACATGTTAGGATATATTTTCAGTATGCTTTTCCCTCAAGGATGAGTATATTCTATCTGTTGGAAATGTGTGTTCTGCTTCAAATACCAAGAGACGCTTGGCTCAAGCTTCCATTGGGATTCTTATTCCTTCATCCTCACTTCCTTCCATCCTTGGTCTTTTTCAGGCATTCAATCGTCTTCTTCATGGCTCTAAGATAGTCACATCTCAAGCATCAGGATCACTCAAAAGGTAAGAAAGAGAGTATTCAGGGAGAAACATCCTTCTCTTTTCAGGCTTTGTTGCTCAGGGGAAAGGATGGACCACCTCTGGGATGCTTGCCCATGTTTCAGTGGCATTATATCACACACTTATCTGGGAAGCCAACTTTTGAATTGTTGATAGTTGTATTCTAGAGGAAAAAATGAAAATTTTGTTAGTTAAGAGCAATAGGAAAGAAAAACCCAACAGGTAGTGTGTGTGTGTGTGTGTGTGTGTGTGTGTGTGTGTGTGTGTGTGTG
>NW_021620899.1:546277-563153 GCF_004785775.1 Grammomys surdaster | reverse complement strand
GTGTGTGTGTGTGTGTGTGTGTGTGTGTGTGTGTGTGTGTGTGTGTGTAGATTTGGGTATCTGTGTGTATATGTGAAAGTCAACATCTTGTATATTCATCTGTCACTCTGGACCTCATTTTTTTCCTGCAGAGCCTGCCACTCAATGTAGATCTCATTGGCTAGACTGGTTGGTGAAAGAGTTTGTTGAGTGTTCTGAAGCTGTTATGTCCAAGAGGGGAAAAGAAAAATGGAAATTCTTTTGGTACGCTCTATACTAAGTAAAATGTCCTTGTAATAGTAAGTAACCTTGTTCTGGCCACCCATGCTCCCTTCGATTAGTTCTTCAATGAACAATGTTAATTTTTCATAGCATAAGAAGACAAAGGATAAACTTTACATTTTAAAACTCAACTCTGGCATTTCTATGGTTGTAAATAAGCAGACTTGTATTTTCATGACTTTTAAAAGCAACATACCAGAGTTGTTAATAGAATTCATTCCATAACCAACACATGCTTCTTTAGTTTTCAGTTTACAAACATTTTGACTTTTCCCCTGATGTCTAGTAGGTGGAGAGGAAAGAGTCATTTTTAGCCTGCTCTGGATAAAATCTTACTTTAAACTAATAATCCCTCCAGATAATGTTTAGTACAAAAAAAAAGTGTTCTTCCATGTTTCTTTCTTCTTTTTTTCATTTTTGTCTTTGTTTTTTTGTCTTTGAGACAGGACATTTCTATGTAGTCCTGAGTGTTCTGAATTTACTATGTAGATAAATCTGGCCTGGACATTGCAGGGATCTACCTGCCTCTTCCTTCTGAGTGCTGGGATTAAAGGAGTATGCCACTATGAGGCTTTTACTTGCTAGACCACCTTATCAGCCTCCCATCCTGTGATTTCTTACCTTGGATTTTTCCAGACCCTTCTTTAAATGTCTTAAGTTGTTTATTTTTGTTTTATGTGTGTATTTTGTATGTATACGTGTGTGTCGTGTAAGTGTCCAGTGCACACAGAGATAAGAGGAAAATTTCTGATCCCCTGGAACTGGGCTTAGAGTTGGTTGTGATCTTCTGTCTGGGTGCTGGCAATGGATTCTGGGTTCCCTGTAAGAGCAACAAATGCTCTTAGCCATTGAGCCATCTCTCCAGCCCCTTGGTATTTATGATGGATTCTTTGGCAATGAGAAACTATTGTGATTTTGATGACTCCTGGGTTAGAAGGACTGCCTTGGCTGGGTTAGGGAGATGGTCTTGGGCAAGTGGCCTTTAGGAGTAGAGGACCTGGTACTTGCAATTCGATTCCATGCCCGGTATAGATTGTGTAAGCCATGTGTACAGAGTTTCTTTGGTTCTCTATCTATGTTTAACTCCCTTTATATTTTTCTAGACCTCCATTTCTGTTTCACTAGGAAAAATTAAAGCACTGTGCACTGTTCTTATAGTGTTCATATGGTGACAGCAAGGGCTTATTTAAAATACTTTGTGGAGAGTCTGTCATGTTGTCTCTTCTTGACTGGTTTAGCCCATCAAGTTCCCTGAAGGTTCTTGATACCTGATTCAGAGGCCTGATGACCTGCCCTGATAACCATCTGTACTTGGTACCTGACAACAATTACAGCAACCCCAATGGGGGACACTTCCCACCACAGCCTAGTGGCTGTAGAATCATTGTATACCTCATGTGGAAACTGAATCCACTGAAGAAACCACAATCTGTTGATAACCTGCATTACCCTATGACATAGGGTCTTCAAGCTGGTACAGTACAGTCTTCCATATGATTCTCCTAGAGTTCCAAATGGAGATTTAGGTGGAGAAAGTTTTTATTTCTCTCTGTTTCTGCATATCCACTTAGGGGTGGGTCAAAGGCAGGGTGGATAAAGTCCGGGGACAGTAGCATTGCGTTTTCTGGCCCTCCTCACATCCAGTCTTTTCTTGGTAGGAGCAGAGATGATATTTTCTTTTGTTTAAGGACATTGTGTCTTCTAGCACACTCCAGAAGTTCTTGGAGCTTGGTCACCATAGGTATCAAGGGTTTCTTCTCTGCACTATGAGAGAACTCCATTTGTTGGAACCTAGGGCTCCAACAGGGATACACTAAATAGGGCAGAGAATATTTTGGAACCCAACTCCCAGTGCTATTGCTTGAGTTCAAGTCTTTTATTCTTTCTGTACAACACTGTTCGATGTGCTAGACTTATGTAATAAGATTTGGGTTTGTTTTCTTACTGCAAATACTAATGTACACCTATGCCTTCAGTTAGACATCAGGGGAAGTTAGAGGAAGGATACAATCCTAGAAAAAAAGAAGCACTCTTAATGTTCATGATTATCACAAAATGTGTTGCTCCAGGAAATCCCTGCATCTCTGTATGAAGATGGACCGTGGGCAAGCAGCCAATTCCTTTATGGAAAAAAATCACAGAGGGAAGCAAAGGTTTCATTCTTTTGGAATTTTTGTTTTCTATAAAAACAAGTGTTTTGTATAGATAAACTTTGGGTAGCATTGCGTTAGACTGCAGTGCACAAGGAGCTATTCTTTTTAAAATAGAGTATAGGCAGTGGAGCTGGACGGTTTACCAAACACAGCAGAGGACCAAAGTACAAAATGATCCACACAAGTAGCTCATGTTACCTTGTGTTTTCAAAGCAATCTAAGATGAGATTGCTTATATTCTATGGCCCGAGAGATCCTTTCACAGCTAACTGAAACAGTTCACAGTTGAATTAATCCTCACTGTCTCCCTCAGACACTGCAAAATGCCCACAGTTGATTCCAGACATGCATGTGGTATGGCTCATCAGGCTGGATGCTCCTGTAAGGAGAGAATGGGGTTATATTCTCTTCTGTGCTTCCTAGAGATTCTTGCTTTTCATATAACACTTTAAAAGATCTCATCTTCTTTGGTGCATTTATTTGCAACACAACTTTTTCAAAGCATTTCCAATACTTTTCCATTGTCCTTCAAATGAGGTTTCTTTTCCTTGGCATATGAGTTTGTCACTTTTTGTTTTTAAATCCAGAAACTCTCAAGGCACATAAACTCACATACCCTTAGAGTTTTGTTATGATCAAGTCCCTCCACAGTACATGTGTAAATAGTATGTCTACTTGGATATAAAAATAACATCAGAGTTTCAATATCTGAGATAACAGGGTACACAAGTTACTTTGCTGTTGGGAAGTTCCATCTCTGTCTAATGTACAAGCGAAAAGAGATGAACTTTCTGGGTTTACTTTGTCTTTATGGCACAACAAAAATAGCAAAGGTATCAGATTTTACTGTGGAATAAACAACATATTGACAGGAAATGGCTAATTAATTAAGCAAACCTATCCAGATTAGTGATATATTATCATCTATACATGTATCTCAAAATTATCTTCCCAGATGGCAAGCATAGACACAACAGGGTAGCCACCACACACACACACACACGCACACACACACAGGCACACACGCGTGTGCGCGCGCACGCGCACACACACACAATCTCTCTTGGAGATTTGGTGAACATTTGTCTTAATCTTATGCTCTCAGAGTGTTTTGGCATCCCTTGTAGACTGGTGGCTTTGCTACATGACTCACTGACCATCCCTTTAACCATGTTTAGAAAATATCTAGGAGTAGCTCTCTCCCCTCTATGTTGTCACAATAATGACACTTATTGAATGGAAAATGTTGTATACCACACCACAGCAAGGCACAGACTCTTACCAGTAATATTTTGTGGTGCAGTGCAGTGACTGAGCTACACGGCCATGGCATCCAGTGGGAAATGGAAAGATAGCAAACTCATTTAAGAAGAACATGTTGAGACATAATACCTACTGTATCTTATCAGTAAAACCTTTCTGTCACATTTTATTACCCAAATTCCATCTTTGAAATGAAATATCAGCATACATCTGAGACACTGAGTATTCCATTCCTGACCACTGTGGTTGTGTCAGCTGCTTTTCTCATCAGTGAATAAAGATGCCCTAGTAGAACCAAGTTCAGAGAGGAAGGATTTGTTTTGGCTGGCGGTCTCTAGCCAGGGAAACCTACATCCCACCTATGTCTTTTTCCCCCAGCTATTGGCTGCTGGCATCTTTACTTACCAATCAGAATTAATTGGGGACAGGTTCTCAGAAGCTGCGTGCACACCCCAGATCTTGGGGGCTAACATTTAGCATTACAATAAATAACAAAAAAACAAAATCTTAACAGAACCCACTCTCTTTACTCATCTATAAGGAGCAATCACTGCTTTATTAAAGTTCGTTACAGGATTGCAGAATTCAGTCATGGCTAGGCTCCATTTGTAATTCTAGCTTTCGTTATATTTCTACCACCTCCTCCATTGAAACCTAGCCTCTTCGAGTCACCCATGAGAAATGGAATCTACTTCTTCCACATTCCTATTAATGTTGGCATTTTGACCTATTTGTGGGTCACAGAGTTCTTCATGGCATCTCAAGTGGAAAACCCTTTTTGGAAGGTTTTGACTTAGCTTGTCTCACTGGTGATTATGCCTTAAAAACATTGTTCTTCAGTATGAAATTATTCCTTAATCTACAGAATGAATTTTGTGCTAGCATGTATAAAAACCTTCCTGTATCCTTCCTTTAAAACTCTTGGCTAATCAGTGAACATATTTTGAAAGCAGTCTTTCTTTGAGCAGAAGGTCTCTACAGGATTCTTGAAATAGTGAGCCATGTTATGAACACATAGGAGGAGCAGACATAATATACTTTTTACTGTCCATAAGTGGAGGAGGGAATGGCAGACTTCACTGACAAGGCAGTGACTACTCTTGCACAAACACCAGTAAACAGCTAGTGTAGCTGCAGCTCTGGAGGTAACTTCCACATAAGGGCCAAACTGTAGCCTGCCTGACAGTCTAGTGTTTGGTGACACAGACAATGCCAGCCAATCAGGAACCACCACTTGGAGGGCACACTTGCTTGGGACCAATGGGACAAGGGTGGAAGGTATAAAGTGGGTGCTCCCCAAGAATTAATTAAGGAGCTTGCTGCCTCATTCTCACCTGCTCTGAGAGTCTGAGCTGTTGATTCCATATCACCTCATCCCAAACTCAACGGGTGAGTACAGTAGGGCAGCAGGCTGTCTAACATGTAAAACAACACATAAGAACCTTAAAATAACAAATGAGTGCTGACTTCAGCCCAAGTAATCAGCTACATTGTCCTCTAGGCTGAGGCAGGTTCTTTTGAAGCTTTGATGCCAGACATTGGTTGGGATCTATCTAGCTATAAAAATCCAGCATGTTTTTTTCTTCTCTTCATATACTATGGAGGTCTGTTGTTTGTATAGTCACTTTCATCTGAAACCTTAGCTGCAGCTTCTGAATTGCTCACCAGCAAATTTGAAGCAGTTTTCTGCTTCAAATGGGATTATTATATAACATAAATGGCCTTTCTCTCTCCTGCCTCATGAACAAATATCTGCTAAGCTCAGGCTATATTTCTGTAGCTTCCTCACTGGCCAGTCTTCATAGAATTAAGAGTTCTGGGGTAAGCTATAGTTGGTTTGATTTTTCTATTCAGATTGTTTTTTTTTCTCATATCAGCAGTAAAGCTATTTTGCTTTCTTATCATTTGTTGTTCCCTGGAGAAGCATTTTTAATTTCCTTCAACACTCTTTCCTTATATTTATAACTCAGCTATTTGGCTCAGAAGGTATCTATCTCATCTTTTGAAGTGCCTTCTTCCCTAAACATAGGTTTTTATATAACGGGGAAGATGTAAAACTCTTCTCTCATTTGAACACTTAGAGGCTATTAGTGAACCTGATTTTAATATTTTCCCATGTCTAGGAATAAAGAGGCCCAAGGAAAGGGAGAGAGCTTGAGTGTAAGTTAATATGAAGTCTTTAGAAAACACATGATATTTATGAATAAAATGTGTCATTAAAATATTAGCATCTATGCATCTATTAATTATGCATATCTTTGTAATGCATTACTCTTTCCTATGGTTCATCTTTTGTTCTTAGTCTCATTCTTCCTTAGTCTCCTCTTTCCCTCTTTTTTTTAACCAGTGAGCTTAGTTAGGGTAACTTACAGGAACATGGATGAGGGGATATTTACAGAAGCATGGTTACCTATTGGCAATACCACTGAGGAAGACATCTCTCTCTGGCATCCCTTAACTGTTTATCAGATCTCTGAGGGGGGAGGCTTCATAGGCACCTTCCTACTTGAGGCTGAAATGTTAAATTCCCAATATCATGCAGGTCTTGTATAGGAAACCTCGACTGCTAAGAGTTCAAGAATACAATGGCCATGTTATGACTGCCCGAGTGGATGACAGTGTTCTGCAACACACCACCCCATCCTCCCCCACACACATCATTCCACCTCTTAATCTGTGATAGTCCTTGGGACTTTGATATCGATGTCTTTTTTAGGATGAGCAACTCAACAGTTTCTTTTTCATGGCACTGCATCTGCAGTGACTGTTGCCCATAACAAAAAGAAGCATACTAGAGCAAAGCTGATAGTATCATGAATTTATGAGGATAAACAAAACCATTTAGAAGACAGTTTGATAGGAACATCATGTCTATTTGGCAAAAAAAAAAAAAGTAGCTACCCCACTAGCGTCTGTGGTGTCTTCAGCTACTGGCTTTGGCCAAGCTTACAACCCTGTAGATACATTTTTCCTGTAGAATGGTTCACAAATTCAATCAAGAAACAAACAGCTGGTCACCACCATAATGATCTTGCTATTATTGCAGCAGCATACACATCTTGCCTGCAAAGTCAGCATATAGTATGCAGAATCCATAGCTGAGTAAGAGTGTTGATGACAGTTCTCTCCTAGCAGCCTTCATGAGTGGCACCTTCCAAAAATTGTGAACGCTAACTAACAGGGAGGAAACTTCCAGTCCGGTTCCAGCTTGATTTCTCTATATCCTCTAACTAAACCTATGATATCTTCATCAATACACTTTGCCTTTCTATAAGCATGCTTGGCAGTTCATCTTTATTGTCAATGTGACTTGGTTAAAAGTCACCTAGAAGAAACTTGTAGGCATCTCCAGAGAGAACTATTCGCCCTGAATGTGGATGGCCTTATTCCATGTACTGGGGTTCTCTACTGAATAGAAATAGAAAATTAAGTCAATGATGGCATCCACCTTACTCTAATTTCTAGTAGACCAGGATGTAGCCAAGCATCCTGACTCTCCTACCACCTCAGCTATAAGCCACTCTGGTTGCCTCGCCTGTCCAACCATATAGACTGTATCCATATAAATTATAAGATACCATACACCTCTGTTGTTCGTTATCAGTCAGGTGGTCATTGTGGTGGTTTGAATATGCTTGGTGTATTAGTGAGACTACTAGGTGGGTGTGGGCTTTAACACCCTCTTTCTAGCTGCCTAGAAGTCAGTCTTCTCATGTTTGCCTTGGGACAAGATGTAGAACTCTCAGCTACTCCAGCACCATGCCTATCTAGATGCTGCCATGATCCTGCCTTGATGATACTGGACTGAACATCAGAACCTGTAAGCCGGTCTTATTAAATGTTGTTCTTATAAGTGTGGCCTTGGTCATGGTATCTATCCACAGCAGTAAAACCCTAACCAAGGCAGTCACAAACATGAGAAAAATATCTAATATATAAAATTGCTTCTGAGCAATGAGGTTGTTGCTGGGATAAACTTTTAGCAGGTGGTGTATGTGTGTGTGTATGTGTGTGTGTGTGTGTGTGTGTGTGTATGTATGTATGTATGTATGTATGTATGTATGTAACTTTACAACTAGTTTGGAGAAATGTAGGAGAGTTTAGAGCCAAGGGCCAGAGAAGCCATAGAATGCTGTAAATACAGCTTAGTAGGCCATTCTGATGGGTGTTTTGGAGGCCAGAATGTGGATAACTGTGTGACTGTAAAGCCTGTTTTCATAAAGTTTCAGAGAGAAACCAAGATTCCGTTAGAGAATAGCCTGCATGCCATTCATGTTATAGTCTGCAAAGTTTCTGGTTGTTGTCTACTAGTATACTAAAACTTAGAGTGTAATGGAATTCAGAAGTAATGGACTAAGTTGTTTGGCAGAGGAAATCTAAAGGCACCATAATGTACAGCCTGTGACAAGGTTATTGTTCACTACTTTTAGTCAGATTTTCAATGAGATGGGTCAAAAATGTGAAAATTGTGCAGTCTGATAAAGAAGCCTGACTTAACGTAGAGTTAAGGTGTAGATAAGAAAATATGGATAAAGGTTCTGTAGTTGTTAAATAGATTGATATCATCAGTTAGAAATCTCATATATTAATTGGGACAATAGGAAAGATGCCTTAAGGATAAGACTGAACTCATAAAATGCTCTAGGTCATAATAATGCAAACTAATTTCTCAAACTGTGATTTGGAAAGAGTGTACTTGAACAAAGAAACTTCAAGGTATCCTGCATCCACTAGGTTCCCTAGTAATTGTCTTCTCACATTTAGCCTCCAAAACACATAGCGGACAAACTAGCTAGCAATAAAATTTAGCATCATCCATATGGGGCTGGTTTTACAAGCATGTAAGATGCAAAAGTAAAGGTCACAGTGACTTTTATCAATGTTCCAGAAAGTCACTGAAGCTATGTATCAGGATTGGATTCCCTGAGAGCCTAAGAAGGTTTTGCATGAGCCTGACTGCATAGGGGTTGGTGGCAAAATTATCCCCTCTCCAGGAAAAAGACATCGGGATGGGTATGGCCCTCATGCCTCACTGGACAACGACAGGGGGACTGGACCCATTACAAGGTCCCCTTCAATTACTCAAGGTCAGGCCTCTATCCCTACCTTCGCAAGATTAGAATCGCCACAGCTCTTCTATACTTAGAGAAGGGAGGAGATGTCAGGGGCATCCCTGCTTACACACTGAAGGCCTAAAATCAGCCATAGGCCTAAAATCAGCAATAGGGCTGTCATACATGTATACTAACACCAAGTCTTGGGTCTCTGTGGAAAAACATTGAAACAGATGGCTATAAGCTACTGTAAACAGGCAGCTTTTGTGGAAATTTACCAGTCTGAGTAGTCATAGACCTTTTAAATAGGAAGTCTTGGTGGATAGTACCAACTTAGAAAAGGACAAGTGAATCATAGGCAGGGTCATAGTGACCTGACCGCTGAACCTTCACCCAGCTGATACCCTGTTCTGAAAGATATCTGTACCACCCTGAACACTCACGCTCTGGTGTCATCCCCTTCCCCACGTCCTGCCTTTTTGTGTTTATAACTCGTATGTGAATAAGTAAAAATTATGATTTAATTTAAAAATAAATTTTAAAAAAAGAAGGTTTTGCATGAAGCTGTGTAATGGAAGCCTAAATTTCAATGGAAATTCTGGCATATTGAAGATACCAATAATAGCCACTTGCTGGAGGAAGCTTCAGGCAACAACTGGCACTGGCTTAAGGGAAAGATTCCCTATGCCATAAGCAGCAGAACTGGAGTGTCAGGGCTATCCAAGATCATTGGATGAAAACCCGAGATTCCAGACATGTAGCTGGAGGTCTTGGTATTTTTCCCTTCTGTGTTTTAGTACTACTTTGTTCTGATAATTCCTTGCTATCCTCTGGTTCTTTCCTCTTGAAATACTAATGGCCACTCTGTCTGTAATAGTTGAGGTATGCAGCTTGTTTTTAGGAATTTCCAGAAGAGTTTCTCTTTAATTTTATAAGAGACTTTGGACTTTTAACCTTGTTGTCATTTTAAGATAAGGTGGTCTTTTGAGGTCTAACTGAATGCCTTTTGAATTAAGAGTTAACTATGAGAGTAGCATCATGTCTTACAAGTGACATGTTTGTATTCTCAGTTGATAAGTAATGGACTTGTGATGGTTAATCTTTTCAACTTGACTGGCTTTAACGTGAGCTATGAGACATACCTCTGGATACATCTGTAAAAACATTTCTATGAAAAAATATAAAAGGGAAGAATAAAGACTCATCTTGAGTGTGCGTAGCACAGTACCATTGTATGGTCCTAGACTGAGGAAGGAGAAAGCCAGAGGAGTGCTAACATAACCATTTTCTTGTTTCCTTTTCAGTGGAGACATAATCAAGCAACCGCAGCATCCTTCTGTCACAGCTATAAGCCACAGCAGCTCCTCTATCTCTCAAGTGATGATAGACTCAGACTCTTCAAACAGAATATTCCTTCCTCTTTTACATTGGTATCCGTCAGCTATTTATGTTTTAAAATATATGCTTGGCACTCAATGAGATTTTTTTTCATATAGGAAGTATTTTTGTAGAAGAATATTGTCACCATGCAAATCTCTCTGTATAAACACCCAAGGCCATCTGAAAAGTGTCAAACAGTTGACAGAACTAAGAGGAAGATTTGCTGCTTGTTACAATGTCAAGTTTAATAGTTCCTCTCCTAATAAAAATACTTAATATTTACTTAATGTTTATACAAATGGTTAGCTATATCCATCAAAATCAAACACCGTTGCCAAAGGAACTCTTACTTAAATTCTACTAGTTTTCCATTCATGGTGTTTCTCAAGACATGGCATATAATGTTTCTAATTCCCTTGTAATCCTATCGTGTGTGTGCCTCGGGGCCTTCCTCCTAGCATGTCATCAATGTTGATCTACTTAGAGTATGTCTTAAGAAGACACACAGAAGCAGGAAGGTAATTTTAATATGCTACTGAATCACATTATACATTACAATTGTTTATTTATATGTTCTATACCCTTGACCTCTTCCAGGAAGACTTATGGATGATGTGTTCTCGGATAGTTCTGGCCCATGATCAGTAAGGTAACTCATATAGCAAATACTTTAGTCTTATACTTTTAGCAGCCAGGGCTTCACTTATTGGAAATAAATTTAGAGATCAAGTAATGTGTAAGGCCCAACTTTAATCATTCTCCATTGATCCTTTGTAAAAGGGATACCGTGAGAAATAACAAGGCCCAAGCAGTTCGGAGTTGCCAGATATCAGCAATGTTGTTGCTCAAGATTAAATACGGTGTGTATCACTGGTTCCCCTGGAGCTGGAAGGAAAGAAGCCCCTTCCCATAAGGAGAAGATTTCTCTGAACACTACCATTCATGCTATGGCTCAGAAGTCCAACTGTCATTGCCTCTGTCTTGAGTTCCATACCCTGTCCTGGATAGTGAAAGAGATGTGAAAATATGAGTTCCTGCCTTCTGAGAAATTCAATTTATGTATTAAGGTAGAAAAATTGTAAAGAGGAGAAAAAAAACAATAAATAACCTTTGTTTTAAATAACTGCAACATGTACACAATACAAAGTACAGAACTATGTGGCCAGGTCTCCTAGAAGCACAGGATTGAGCCTGGAGAAGTAGGCAGATTTGGGCAATGAAGAAAGAGGCTATGGGAAGTCACAATGGAAATGGACTGTCTTAAAAGGCTCTAGAAATCTCACCACAGTCATGGAGGAAGAGGAGGCCATCTGCTAGGCTGGCATGAGACACAAGGCTGGTTCCCTCCATCAGGAAGCAAAGGAATCATCAGAGACCTGACACCCAGTTGCCCTCCATCGAAATAAAATACCCCAGAAGTGGAGTAATGGAGTATGGGTTGTTCATTTCCTGCAATCTCCTCCAAATATAGCTTCAGTTGTGAGTTTTATGGGAAAAATGTTCCAATTTTAGTGTTGGATAGAGGACAACTAGGTTTAAGAAAACTCATGTTCATTGCAAGAGAATGCATTACCCACCCAGGTGAAAAGTAAGCTCTTGAGAGGAAACTGAAATCAGCCAGTTTGTTTATTAGCTGGTTTCCAGTTGATAAAACTTGCCCTAAGGTAAGATTCGTTACTGCAGTGACTTTTATGTCTTCATACATTTAATGATTCTTGCCATAGAATATCGAACTGGGATCTGAAGAAGGTGAAAGAGGGAAAAAAACTCAGAAAGGTCAGAAATTCTGTGCCATGATGGATCATCATGCCAAATGCATATTTAATGTAATGTAGCTGGGCTGTAATTATGTGCTACCCTGGCATTTGGAAGGATGCAGACTCTGGTTTTGTAAAAAAAAAAAAAGAACAAAACAAAAAAACAAAACAAAAACAAAAAACAACAACAACAACAAAAAAAGTTGGTCCTTTCTTTCCTAAAAATCACGGCACACTGGTATTTGTTGGGGGTAAAATATTTGTGTGTCTTGTTTAATCTTCATAGGGAGAATCTGAAGAATATATCAGGCACCTCTGAGGTGAACCTGTGAGAAAGTGCATGGGTTTAGGCTTAAGGAACACAGTTTAATCCTGAAACCTTTAGAACTTGACTATTCAAGTTTTGGGTTCAGTCTGAGAAAATGAAATAGAACAATATTCCAGGTTCCCCAAAAAACAGGTTCCCAGTGTGTCAATTACCACGTGGATGACTGAGGATCTTACAGTTGATGTCAGTCATCCACTACTGCAGTGTCCAAAGCTAATGCTGCAAATTCAGAGGACAATAAATGAAGGAGACCCGGTAGTGCTCCTCGTGAAGCTCACATGACTTTCTATGCATGGGGTCACTTCCGAACGAATTATCAGAGAGGATGCTAGGGTTAGGATGACAATAAAGATACTTGACATAGGAAATCTGGGGATTTTAGACAAAGAGATTGTGTTATTCCAATATCTAACTTACTAATGTATGTTCTGGTAAGTGGAACTAATGTATGAAACCTCAAGAGCGTCTCTCCTATGGTTAGCTAATCCTTTTCAATTGATATGAACACTGAATAATTGGTGTTTTATCTACTACTTTTCTTACCCCTCTCCATGTACTCATATTCTCCAAATCACCAATATGAGTTTTATATACTTTTTTTCTGCCTTGAGCAAGAAGCTGGTAGACATGTTTTGTCAAGACTCTCCTTGTGATTACTGGTAGGTTTAATACTATCAATTTCACAGGAACTATACCATGAAGATGTCTTTCCATTGGTTTGGTTTGTAGTACTATAGAGTAGGAAGTAGCTTTGTCTTCTGGACTAGGTGAGCTGATAACCGTGGTATTTAGACTTCATATAGAAAGGTGAGTGATTGATGAAAAACAAGAAACCCAGCCCATCTTCTCAGCATGTGTTAGCCTTTCATTTAGAGTCTCACCCCACGGCCATTGATGATGGTTACTTCTCTTAGAACATCCTCTCTCTGCCCTATCCAGGGAGTGGCACTGCAAGCTCTCTTGTGCATCTTCCACTTTCTTTTTTAAAAGATATATTTTATTCTTAATTATGTCTATATGTATGTCTAAGTGTGAGTATGTGCACATGAGTGCATATGGACACGGAGACCAGAAGAGGAGATAAGGTTCTACAGAGCTAGAGTTATATCTGGTTGTGGGCCTTTTGTCTTAAATTCTGGAAACTGAATCGAGAATTTTGGAAGAACAAAAATCTCTCATAAATACCGAGCCATCTTTCTGGTCCCATTTTCTGTCTCTTATGATGGAAAAAAATTACCAGAAACTCCTTAGTTGTTGTAGTCTCTTTATGTGGTTTGGCTAGAAATGTGTCAATGGTTGACTCTAGCCAGAAACAGAACCAGTAAGACAGGTTTATACAGAAATTGCCCAACATATAGTAGTTCAATTTAAGATTATTTTGTCTTTATGCTAGCATAAAAATAGTGTGCATTCAGTAAAACCATTGTTATTTCTGTTATTTATTTGTTTGTTTGCTTGTTTATATTTGCGTGCCGAGTCTGTTTTTTTCTTCTACCATGTAGGTTCTGGGAAATTAACTCAAAACATCAGGCTTGGTGGAAAGTGTCTTAACCCATTGAGCAATCTTGCCAGCCCTAGGAGAAACCAGTCTTTATCTTTTAGCTAGTGGGATGCTGAGAATATTGTGTAATACTCTGTTGTGATGCTGAGGAGTAGCAGGGACCAGCAGCTTTAGTCATGTGATCATAAAGGTGGGCCTTCTGTATGCTGCATTGCACTGAGCTTCCTCATCAAATAGCAATTACACTCAATTCAGTGCTTTGACCATTCTTCAGGTTCAGTCAACTTGCAACTGTGTGTGTTAATGGAGAATAACTACCAAAACAACACCAATACCATATACATACATAAAGATAGATAGATAGATAGATAGATAGATAGATAGATAGATAGATAGATAGATAGAAAGGGTATGGGAGGGGAGATGATATTGAGGCTCTATAGAGACTACCAAATTCCCTACAATCTGCAATCTGGGAGCTGGAGGTCCAGGAAAGCTGCTGCAGTAATTTAGAGCAAAGGACTAAGAACCAGGAGTGAATGCAAATTGGGTGAAGCAATGGTCAAGGGCCAGAAGAGTTGAAAAGAAATATTCCTATGAAGAAGTGAGGTGAATTCTTGCTTCTTCCTACTGGTTTAACTTTTCAGTCAGGCCCTGGGTGGCCTGTGATGCACTCCCTTAGGGAAGGTAATCTCCTTTAGTAAGCATTCTGATTCAAATGCACATCCTTCCCCAAGCAAGCCAGAGTTCTTCTTTACTTATGTTACATTTTTAAACTGGGAAGACTTACACAAATGTTTTTCACCCTAGACTGGGCAGGGACAATAACCCAAAGAAATGATTCTGATCAAGTCAAACATGATGAATCAGTGAGTTTCTTAGGGATATAGGGGACTGGGGCAGCTGTGTTCCTGAAAAGCCCAACTGTCATGGTTGGTGAGTCACTAAAGCTACAGGCAGTTTCACAGAAAAATCTCCTCTCCCACTCAACAATAACTTATAGAATAGTTTATAGAATCTCAGGAGGGTTCTTTTGGCACTTATAACTCTCTGGTGAATTTCATGAGCTTCCTCTTTTCCCTCTAGGAGGGAATACTTCATTCAATTCCAAGGAAATAACTGTACAGCATAAGTAAAGAAGTAGACTTTGGAGGCTGCAGAGATAACATGGTTCTTGTACCAGTGCTGAGGGACACCAATGTAGAAGGTTTGGGATCATACTTTTTTGAGCATTATCTGGTTACAGTACAATTATACAAGGGTCTTTAAAAAGTTCCAGATATCTGGATATCATTGATTTAAGGTGAGGCTCAGCATAGGGATTTTAATTAATTAATTAATTAGACTTTTTTCTCTTAGGTAGGTGACTAAGGTACAAAACTGGAATAGGAACACATCATTTTTAGGTCCGAAAGAAACCCAAGATAAATGGCTAACTGCAATGCCCATTAGCATACCAAAGAGCATGGGGGCCTCCAGGCTCCCTTAGCATCACAAGTACATGCTACAGAATCTAGATTAGCACCCTGGATCCTCTTAGCTCTTCTCACCCTTTGCCCTACCCTAAACTCCTCCAGGTCATGGGCTTCCCTTCCCCCAGCTTCTCATTCCTATATAACCTTGCTATTTCTTGCCCATCTCTTGGAGTCCCCAGTTCATTCTGTTGGCTATGTTCAGTGTACCATTTTCTCTCCTTGCTTTCAACTCTTCCAGCTGCCTCTGGCTATACTCTCCCTCATATCTACAATAAAAACCTTCTCAATTATACCTTATAGAGATCATGTCCTCACCTTACATAACCATAATCAATTTCTCTTACTACCAGTTGGAAGTCCACAAGGATGTTATAAGGAATATCAAACGATTTGTCACATAGGGTCAGTGCTAGCTTTCAACACACAAGTGTCCGATTATTGTTGAAGCTCAAGGCAGCACATAATAGGTGAATCAATTTTGAATCCTAATACATTTTCTCTAATGCCAGATGATTACAGGAACAGCTTCCAGCTTCCAATTCCTTCCAAGTCAATGGTGTTACTCAATCTGAATGCATTTGTTTATAGGGGCAACTATACTATACCAGATTTCTATTGCTCTAGTAGCAAATCACCACAAATTGGGCAGCTTAAAACACAGACCCATTAGCTCACAGCTATCTAGGTTAGAGTCTAGGTAGATTAGGCTGGTTTTTATGCTTGGTCTTACAGAGCTCTCATCAATGTTGACTAGTTCAAGCTTTTAGCCTAGTCTTGAGTAAAGAGTCTGCTTTTAAGTTGATTCTGGCTTTTGACCAATTTCAGCCTGTTGTGTGCGAGACAAGCTGGGATCCTCTCCCTATTTCTAGAAGCTTCTTACATTGCTTCTCTCATGGTCTCCTCCATCTTCAAAGCCATGCAGCGTGCCAAGTTCATTTGAAGCTATAACTCTCTCCAGTTTCCTTTTAGGACCCCAGCAGAAAAGGCTGTCTACATTCAAAGGCTCATGTGATCAAGCTCATGTGGATCGGCTTAGGTGATCTCTTTCTGTTAAGGTTGCCTGTATCTATCAGCCAGCACGATCACAGGAGTGCTGTGTCATCATGGTCAAAGGTTCTTCAGAATATGATAAGACATCTTTGGGGATCATTTTAGATATCCTGCCCACTATAGCTCTCCATTTTCTCCCCTGTCAAGCATTCCTTTCCCCAGTGGTTCTCATGCATTCTATAGTCCTTCGGAGACACATACCACCTACCATGTTTTTTATTGTAGCTCCATGTAAATATCATATTAAGCACACACCAGGACAAGAATGACGCTAAGGCATCTTAGAGTTGTCCAGAGCAGGTTTTCAGGAGTGCATAGGCCTACATTCCTTCAGTCTGATTCTTCATCATCATGTTGGACAACTGGTTATATATTAAGATCAAAACACAGAGAATGTTTGTAGTGCTTGGAAAATCTGGAGTAATAATCTTTGAAGAAGAAATCAGGATGAGTAAGATGATAGAGTAAAGGTGCTTCTTGTCAAACCTACTACCTGAGTTTGGTTCCAAGATTCACATGGAAGAAGGAAAGAACAGAGTTCTACAAATTGTCCTCAGATTTCTACAAACATGTTATGCCATGCACACACACCCCCAAATAAATGTAAATATATATATATATATATATATATATATATATATATATATATATATA
>NW_021620899.1:529159-546267 GCF_004785775.1 Grammomys surdaster | reverse complement strand
ATATATATATATATATATATATATATATATATATATATATATATATAGAGAGAGAGAGAGAGAGAGAGAGAGAGAATACTGAAGAGCAAAATCCATAAAATTACAGGTGTGACACAGAAGTTACAGGTGAACATCCATAGTGGTGTGTGTGTGTGTGTGTGTGTGTGTGTGTGTACTGGGAAAAAACCTATGGCCTCACATATACAAGGCACTCCAGCACTGGGATATATCTCCAGCCATCATAAACAACTTTCTTACTATATTTCTATAAGGGACAATGGCCTAGTCCCCACTCAAACTTGAGATTATTTGTCAGCTGCTAGGTGTGTTAGCAACTGATAGCTATTACTGAGTACTAATAAGGACATTAGTCTTAGCCAAAGAGAGGTATTTTTGCCCAAGGCCTTGGTACCTTTCTGGCCACTACTTTCCAGGGACTATAACTAGTTTTCAACCTCATCAAAGATCTGAGAATGAATTAAATATTACCTGAATATATAGGAAGCACAAAAACATACCTTCAAAACATAACCAATTTTCAGAGACTGTTGACTACCTGGACAGTTCCCCATTCCTCAAAATGTTGTGGGATCTGTCTTCAGCCTTCTGGTCCAGAACCATCTGATAGACCTTAAGTGAAGCAGGAACTATGGAGGACTAGCTTACTCTGTCTTGGCAAGACTAGGCTGTTGACCATCCTTCATTGTGTACCCTTTCCTGGACAGTACTTTTGTATGTAGGTGAGTTAGGACAATTCTTGCCAGGTGGCTACCTTTTTACAACTGGAGAAACTCCATATGGAGGTTATGATGTTCAGTATCTTTTTTGAACTGTGAAGGGGGGTATTGTCAGGAGCTGATATGTCCCTTAGTAAAAAATCCAATAATAATGAAATGATTATAAATGCCATATTCTATGAATTTCTGATGTTTTTGGAAACTATCTATATTAAGTATCTGAACTGTTAACCTTGACTATGTTTAGTTATTTTTATTTGAATAATACTGAAAACACTTTATTGTAATTAAATCAGAATCTAATATAACCATGAGTTTACTATCTGGTCCTTAACTTTCATTACTTAATCATCTGAAACAGTTTGTAATAGCAGCTACAGAAGGACTGGGTCAAAGCCTTGTATCCTTAAATGAGTTGTATAGGCTCAGCATCTATCTAAGGGTAACAATATTAAATCCAAATTTTGTATCAATATACAAGGATTAATATCAATAAAAACCTTAAATCTGTATCAATATATAAATTCTGTACCAATGTAAGAAACTTATAACTTCAATTTTACATCAGTTATCAAGATTTCTACCAGTGTAAGATTATGGCTGTATAATGCTTTGTTCATGAACAAATTTAGTAATATATCCTATCTATTTCCTACCTGTTCAAAATGATGACCATTCCCAAATTATCCCTTAAAATGACAAGCTGTCTATAATTTATAAAATAGCCATAACCAGACATCCAAACCCAAGGGACTGGGATGACAATTCTCCACACTTCTTTCTGCTGAACAGGGGCAATGAAAACATTTTAAAGGGGTGAGGGGAGGTTGGGAAATTAGAAAAATTGGTTAGATTGAAGAAAGATAGCTTTAGCATCTGTTATCCAGCCTCTGTATGTTTAGAAGGCTCAGGACTCGACTGGACCTGTCTGAAAGGCTGGATGGACTGAGTCCATTGGGAATCAGCAGTTACTCCTGAAGTTGTACTGGAAGCAAGTTTTTGGAAACAGCATCAAGAGGCAGTTGGCTGGAACAGCAGGTCATTTCAGCATCCCCGTGGATGGAACTTGTCAGAGTTGCACATTCTGTAATACCTGAACCTTACAACTAAACTTTTAGTACTATTAAGATATTTGCATGAATTGTGCAAGGTGCACAGATCAGTTAAGGATGAATTTTGCTCCTTGTTTGAACAGGTGAAAAGACAACAATGCTTTTATGCGTTAACTTGCTCAATATCTAATTGTAATAAATATTCATTCATGCCATATGCACAATGAATCTTAAGGATTCCATAATCAACAAGTTTTATTGTCTAATTTTAGCTGTCATTTTGGCTAGAGACAGTTTTATTTCTAAGCCAATTACAGGGCTGTTCCCATGTGGAGTAATCAGCAAATCATGTTACCTGTTCTGTTTGATTTTTTTTCAAATTTTTCTTTTCTGTAGCCAAGATCTTTAGGGGGTCTTTTCCTGTCAATTATGACCCATATCACTCTGGAAGGTGTCAAAAGCCTTTTCTGTTTTCCTATTTACACAAATACAGAGCTAATCTCCCTCAATAGTGTGTCCTTGGTCCAGCAGCCTAAAATCATCAGGCTCCTTCAGTCCTGCCCTATTTTGACCTCTCTCCCAGAGGATTTTTAATATCGTAACCACCAAACTAAAAACCACACACATTTTGATAATTATAACAATTCAAAGCAATTAAAGCAATCTAAACAAATATTATTTTTTGTTGAGACAGTGCTCCCCCACTATCTCATGCCTTGTTCTTACATAATTAGTTTATAATAATGAGATCAAGGCCTAAAATTATTTATTCATCTATGTATATTTAAATTCTCCCTTCTATGGAGAATAATATCTCTGGGGGTATACATGTCCCCTTTCTCTTTATGTAACTTCAATTAACATCTTTTCCTATGTATTTAACTTTAATTAAATTTCCTTCTATATTTATGATTGAGCATATTTTAGGCTATTAATTTGTCATACCAGTCTAAGCAATCCCATATATCGAATGTAGACCATGTTCAAAAGATTCTGAGTGCTGCCCTGTCATAGACTTTTTCAAATTCTTTTAATGGATTTTTCATTTTTCTCATTTATTCTATTCATTCTATCTCTGTGCCTTTGTTTCCTACATTTGAGATCAAAAGCCCAGGTTTCTTTATTCCATGTATACTTAAAAACACTTAAACAATTACCATTATACTCTCTTCTATCCTTAAAACAATTAAATCAGATTTTGTTCAACTTTGTCCTTTGTTTATTTGATCATTGGAGGCAGTTAGCCTCTCTTGTCTGCCTCTCTCTGCCTTCTGAGTATCCTGTCTTGTTTTCATAGTTCTAAACACCTCTGAGTTCAAACTCTCCGGGGAAGTCAGAAGACTTTGAGAAGGGCACCGGGCAAATCTCTACCACCCAGCTTCGTTGGCTTGGGGGACTTAACTGTGTCCCAGCTCACAACATGAGCCACGAGGAACCATGAGGAACCTCGAGGCTCAGCTTGGCTCGGCTGAGAAACCAATTCTCCCCACCTCCTAATTTGCATCACAGTATGTACTTCCATTTGAGAATCTAAAATTAATTTTTAAAAGTGAATACAGGCCTAACATGTTGAATGCCATCTGAAATGAGAGTATTGTTAATGCACTCTAAACTCTCTGGTCCATGTGCATGAGCTCCTCACTACCCACTCAAATGTTTTAGATCAACACATGAAAGACACACACATGCAGCCTTCTATTTTAATATACTTTAAAATATTAACAGTGCAATGGCTGGGCACTTCCAAACCTCCCCACTACTAACATACTCTCTCTTCCCATTTTCTTGAATTATTACTTATTAAAACGTATTTTCAATCCTGGCCTCCATGGACCCAGGCCTGCAGTCCTTGTGGGTCAGGACCCCAGACACTTACATCTTGGCAGTGTCTCTGTCTCTCTGTTCTGCACTTCTCGAGGGCTGGGACCTTCTCCTCCCTGGCAATGACAATTCTCTTCTTGCCTCATGTTCCTTGCCCAGGAACCTCAAAGTCCCACCTGTTTCCCTGCCCTGCCATTGACCCTTGCAACTTTATCTCCCACTTAGAACCATCTGGGGGCAGGAACCATCAGTATCTCACATGCAGACATGCAAATTCTTCTGTAATTTGGGAACCCGATTAACATAATACAAGCATGAGACCAAATCCACAAGAGAGGGGAGATGATGAGGCAGTTTAAAGTGTGGAAGATATATTTTAGGAGGGAAGATGTGAAAATCCCATCATGCACTACAATTTCATTCCCAGGAGATATCAAAAAAGAAATGATGGAAAGTTAAAAACTTCCCAGAGGTCATAAATATATCAGACCCGTGTCCTTCAGCGATACACTAAACATACTTTGTTTGAATTACAGTTAAAAGGAGGAGTAGGTTGTCAGTCATAAGTAGTTATGCAGAATATGGCATTTATAAAATAATGGAACCATTTTAAAATTCAAATTAGTAACAAATAACAATTTTTCTACTACCTTTAAAACAGTAATTCAAGGGAATTGTTTGTCCATAATTCATCTACAAGCTTTATCTAGCCAGTGGGGTGGGTAGGACTGTTACCTGAAGAGGCAATCTTCATGAGTATTACTCTTGGGTCTCTCTGTAGAGCAGCAGGGATCCTCGGACCTGACCTCTACTCAAGGTGGTTCAAAACATTAATGTGATAGTAACTGGCGTGTTGACTTTAAGGCAGTATCAGAAACATCCTAGCAGAGAAACAGTGTAAAGAATATGACAACAGGAATCCCCTCAGGAAAAAGATACGTGCACATGTCTGGCTTATGATCAGGGGTGCAAGCCAATAGATATTTTCTAGGTCTTCTAAAATCCTTGATTTTCATAGAAATTGTCGTAGCTTGAGAAAAGCCCAGTCTTAAATAGTTAGGTCACCAAGTGCTCTTAAGCATCATGGGATATCTTGGAGGCAGCTGTGGAAGATAAATGAGGGCAATGTTTCTGGTCTTCAGTGATACACATTTTGTATAAAATTTAGACTCTACGATTTTTAAAATATAAAGTACTAAGTAAAGGCATGTGTTCATGAGTTAAAACATTACTCTTTAGAATGACAAATATTATATAAACTGTTATAATTGTAAGCAAATATGAAAAACGACAGACTATATAGCACAAGTCAATGCTTCTAATCCGAGGCTTCATATTGTTTCTAATAGAGTCATCTAGAATGACTTATAAAACTAACATTCCTAAACCTTACTCTAGACCTATTTGGCCTGGTACACTGTACTTTAGCTCGTGTTCATAGTGATTTGGGGATGGGAAAACAGAAGGAACACTTCCATTATGAGAAGATTAGCTTAAGGGCTAGTAGAGCCTTTGTAGAGAGAGCTAATCAAACCCCCTTGAGGTGTAACTAAAGCATACAGATATAAGAAATGGTCTGAGACCTTTTTACTTGAACAAATATTTATGGATAACCTGTCTTCATAAATGTGTGGGGAGAATATAAAGATGAATGAAACAAGTTCTTTTCCTCTGTGAATCTAAAATGTCATTTAATCTTCAACAGTATACCATTTAACGTCTAATTCTGTTTTTATTCTTCATGAGCACTGTCTCCTGGAAATCATTTAATGAAATGCTCATAAAATTCCAACTAGTAATTTTATTTTTGTTTTAAAATCATTTCCAAGCTCTATGCTGAAGTCTAGGGTGTTGGATGGTAAACCGGAATGTTATAGGCCACTTTGACATCAAAGCTAAAATTCCATCAGGCATGTGGCTTTCATATACCAATTGAAGTGAATACATTTACAACGTTTATGTTCCTGTTCCACATGTAGCATGCCATGCCCTGCTGATTTATTTACATGGCACTGTCCTGATACATGAGCTGCTTCAGAAGGTTCTCTGAAACCTCAAGACTCAAGCTGAGCATCATTCTCTGCTCCACATTTTAAGACTGACTTTACTGATAGGGACCAGTCTGGAAGTACAGGTTCTACCTCTGTCTTTACCATCTAATCTAGGAGTCGTAGTTTCTCTCATCTGTGGCTTTCTGTGAAGTTAAGCCAGTTAAGTATGCAACTGAAGCTCTCTGTAAGACACAGCCATGCTGAAGAATAAATAATATTATCCTTTCTCAGCTCTCGTGCTCTCAATTTAATTATGGAGTCCACTGAAGGATGACTGCTTAGAGATTAAATGTATGTTTATCCTCCCTCTTAAGACCATAGAGTTCAGCTCATCCCCCAATTGTCTAAAGTGTGAAGAAATTTTTCCTGGGCTGAATACTAACCAAGGTAAGTGAATGTTCTCCACACTACAAGAATAAGAGTGGGGCCTTGCTTTTACTTCATTTGTTACCGCGAGGACAATTCTTCGCTAAGTTGTCTCAGATTTCACCATGAAATTGGTAAGTAGAGACCTCCGGCTGTCAGTCATATCACCCCATGGCCACACAAGACTTTGAAATGTTAAGTATTATGGAAAGTACATATTATGGCCTCTGTAAGGCAGGCCATTGGTTCTACCTTACATTTTTTTCCTAGTCAAAAGGCTTCTGAGAAGTATAACATTCCTGCCCAAGACAGCATCTAACCCTAAATAAGATAGGAAAATATAAACGAGCACCCAAAGAAATAAAAGACAAGAGACCCAGGGCAATAAAAGATCCACATGCATTATATGATTATGCTTAACATTTTTAAGGAAATAAAAATTAAGATGAATACCAGCAGAGACTTGAAGATAGATTATATATATATGTACTCAAAGGGTATTTCTATGCTTAGAAATTTGAAAAAAGAAACCAATAACTCAAAAAGGGCTTTACAGTAGATGAGCTTTGCCAGGAAAACTCCATGACAAGTCACTGCCTGGCCTCCCTTAGGGAGAATGAGGAGTTTTCATCTTTGAATTATTCTTTATTTCTAAACCCTGGCCCTAATTGCTCAGGCTGGCTTGACATGTTAATTCTCTTCTTGAGTTGGAGGACTCATCTCTGGGCATGGAGCTCTTAGGACCTGAACTCTCTCTGTCTTTCTCTCTCTTTGCAATTCCAGGAGGGGAGATATCCCAAGGGAAGGAAATGGTCATTTTTATGGACATAAGAATTATAACTGAAAGTCAGAGGGAAACTGAACAAAAAGATTGGCGAGAAGGAGATCAAAGAAGCAACAGTATGCATTCCACACCCCTGACTCCTGGGTGTGGCTTTGACCTATGTTGAAGCTGGCAAAATAAAGCAAATGTTTGCTAACCTGTGGTATTTGGATATTTGGGGGTGAGTCTTGGGTCGAATTACTGTTGAGAGTCTAAAGAGACAGTAACACTAATACCCTCTGATGTCAACATGCCAGACCATGCGTGAAGTCAATCTTTAGTTCTTTAAAAAGAAAACGATTTAGCATCTTGTCACATAATACTGAGACTGGGGAAAAGCTGTGTCAGTTCAAAGAAAACTCCTACTTCAAAAAAAAAAATCTCATTAAAAATTGATGATCTCACTGGTGCTAACAACAGTGCTTCTGGATAAAAGTCACTACTAATGTTTTCGGCAGATTCCTCTTTCCTTGGCTTCACGTCTTTGGTTTCAGTAGAAACAGGGAGTTTGAGTAATTTGGCATCAAAATCTTAAATGTAGGGAAAAAAAGTTCCAAACAGTGACCTGGAAGAATCAGAGAACAAATTTAGAAAATTCTCTGAAAGCCTGGTGTTTGTAGACTATGGAGTTGGTAAGAACCCAAATAAATCAATTTCTACTGCTTACCATAAGAATGAAATTTATATATTAAATGACTAATTTGCATTACCACAAGGCTATTCGCTATGGATGAAGTCATTTTGAAATATAAGATCACAAAGCAGTTTTTGATGGTGTCCCACTCCCCGACTTTATATAGTTTACACCCCTGAGAAAACCAGATTTTGCTTTGTTTTGAAACCTCAGCCTCAGGTTAAATTTGTTGCTTCATTCTGCACCATGGCTCTAACTGATTCTCTCAGCATCTGGGTGCCATCTTTCCATAGGGCCTGTGTGAAGGAGGATTTGTCCAAGCCGACTGATTGGGTCTAAGCATAAAAACACACATGAACTCAAGGGCTAACCTGGTAAACATGGTGATTTCCACACAGAAGACTACCACTTATCTCAGAAATTGCTGGTTCCATGTCTAACTTATGCTCACTTTATTTTTTTTTTTTATTGGATATCTTACTTACATTTCAGATGTTATCCCTTTACCTTATCCCCACCCCCATGCCCAGGAACCCCCTATCCCATTGCCCCTCCTCCTGTTTCTCTGAGGATGTGCCCCCCCACACCCCTCCCACTCCCACCTCCCCACCCTCGAATTCCCCCACACTTGGTGTTCAGCCTTCATGGGACCTAGGATCTCCTCTCCCACCTATGCCCGACACGGCCATCCTCCCTTACATATACAGCTGGAGCCATGGGTCTCTCCCTATGTGCTCCCAGGCTGGTGGTTTAGACCACAGAAGTTCTGGTTGGTTGGTATTATTGCTCTTCTCATGGGGCTCCAAACCCTTTCAGCTCCTTCAGTCTTCACTCTAACTCCTCCATTGGGAACTCCTTGATCAGTTCAATGGTTAGCTGTGAGCATCTGCCTCTGAATATGTCAAACTCTGGCAGACCTCTAAGGACACAGCTATAAAAGGGTGATTTCAGTCATGCTTGCAACTCACTTTTCCCCTTTTTTAAAAATTGATTTGTGTGTGTGGGGGGGCAGAGTTGATCTGGGTATGGCTTTGTCTGCTCCAGTGAGACACAGGCTTTATGACATTTGACTGGTGTCAGATTACTGGGAGATTATTCTTTTTCTCATAGGGTAACATAAATCCAAACTGTAGGGCAGATTTTTCTGAAATAGCAAATGTTTTCACTGTTGGTTCTCCCAGGGTGAGGTCAGATTGTCAGCAGGAATGAGGGGCAGGATGAAAAGACATCTTCAGTGTGTTTAGTGGCCAATTAACTCAGCATCTTTTGCCCAGGGACAAGCAAACTATTAGGCAGGGCCAAGTAAGCTATAGGATAAAGTCGCAAGTTGAAAATGGCATGTCATCCATGTGGCTGTTACCGAAAGGACAATCTGGGGCAAGGTGAGACAGCAACCTCTGTCTGGGTACAGATGACACTGGAGCTTTCTCAGGTCAACACTTTTGATGGCTTAAATGGTGGAAATACTGGGAAGAGTTCAGGGAATGTCACAGTATATGACATAGTCATGTATATTGCCTGTATAAAACTATTCTGACAACTATTATGAATCTGAAAACAGTGTGATATTACAGAAAAAACAGGCAGGGGAACAGTAGAATACAGTTAACATACTCTTTTTTTTTGATTAGTTGCATGTTTAATTAATTAATTTATTTTTGTTAACATTTTATTTACATTTCAGATGTTATCCCTTTACCCCATTTCCCCCCTGACCAGGAACCCCCTATCCTATCCCCCCTCGTCCTGCTTCCATGAGGATGTGCCCCCACCCACCTCCCACTTCCACCTCCCCACCCTCGAATTCCCCCACACTTGGTGTCCAGCCTTCATGGGACCAAGGATCTCCTCTCCCACCTATGCCCGACAAGGCCATCCTCCCCTACATATACATCTACAGTCATGGGTCCCTCCCTATGTGCTCCCAGGCTGGTGGTTTAGACCCTGGGAGCTCTGGTGGTTGGTATGATTGCTCTCCTCATGGGACCACAAACCCTTTCAGCTCCTTCAGCTCCTTCTCTCTAACTCCTCCATTGGGAACCCCTTGATCAGTTCAATTGTTAGCTGTGAGCATCTGTCTCTGAAAGTGTCAGACTCTTGCAGACCTCTAAGGACACAGCTATATCAGGCTCCTGTCAGTATGCACTTCCTGACATCCACATCAGCATCTACCTTTGATGACTGCACATGGGATGGATACTCAGGTGGAATGGTCTCCAGATGGCCCCTCCTCCAGTTTCTGTCCTACACTTTGTCTCTATATTCGCTCCCTTGGGTATTTTGTTACTCCTTCTAAGAAGGACCGAAGCACCCACACTTGGTCTTCCTTCTTCATGAGCTTCATGTGGTCTGTGAGTTGGTTCTTGGGTATTGTGAGCTTCTGGGCTAATATCCAATTATCAGTGAGTGAATATCATGTGCGTTCTATTGTGGTTGGGTTATCTCACTCAGGATAATACTTTCTAGTTTCATCCATTTACCTAAGAATTTCTTGAACTCATTGTTTTTAATAGCTGAGTAATACTCCATTATGTAAATGTACCACATTTTTTGTATCCATTCCTTTTGTTGAAGGACATCTGGGTTCTTTCCAGCTTCTAGCTATTATAAATAAGGCTGCTATGAACATAGTGGAGCATATGTCCTTGTTATATGTGGGAGCATCTTCTGGGTATATGCCCAGGAGTGGTATAGCTGGGTCCTCAGGTAATACTATGTCCAATTTTCTGAGGACCCACCAGACTGATTTCCAGAGTGGTTGCATCATCTAACAATCCCACCAACAATGGAGGAGTGTTCCTCTTTCTCCACATCCTCGCCAGCATCTACTATCACCTGAGTTTTTGATTCTAACCATTCTGACTGGTGTGATGTGGAATTTCAGGGTTGTTTTGATTTGCACTTCCATGATGACCAAGATTGTTGAACATTTCTTTACGTGCTTCTCAGCTATTTGAGTTTCCTCAGTTGAAAATTCTTTGTTTAGCTTTGTACCTCATTTTTAATAGGGTTATTTGGTTGTCTGGAGTCTAATTTCTTGAGTTCTTTGTATTTATTCAATATTAGCCCTCTATCAGATGTGGGATTGGTAAAGATCTTTTCCCAATCTGTTGGTTGATGTTTTGTCCTATTGACAGTGTCCTTTGCCTTACAGAAACTTTGCAATTGTATGAGGTCCCATTTGTCAATTCTTGATCTTAGAGCATAAGCCATTGGTGTTCTGTTCAGGAACTTTTCCCCTGTGCCCAAGTAGTCAAGGTTCTTCCCCACCTTCTCTTCTATTAGTTTCAGTGTATCTGGTTTTATGTGAGGGTCCTTTATCCACTTGGACTTGAGCTTGGTACAAGGAGATAAGAATGGATCTATTTGCATTCTTCTACATGTTGTCCTCCAGTTGAACCAGCACCATTTGTTGAAAATGCTGTCCTTTTTCCACTGGACAGTTTTAGCTCCTTTGTCAAAGATCAAGTGACCATAGGTGTGTGGGTTCATTTCTGGGTCTTCAATTCTATTCCATTGATCTTCCTGCCTGTAAGATAAAGTCATATACAATGCTAGTGTTTTAAAATAAATTTTGAAAAACTGACAAAATCTTGAGAGAAATAAGTAGCCATTTTCTAAAATCTTTCCCTAAATGTCTTAAGTTTAGAAGAGAGGAAGAAAAATATAAACATACAAAATCAAATACCTATGAGTAATGGAAGGAAACATGAATTGTTTTTCTGAGAATTCCATTCATAAGTACATTGAATTTATATGATTTCTATCCATTCCCCTTCTCCCTCCACTGACCTAGGATTCATAACTTATTCTTCTCTAGTTACTGTTACATATGTATACAACTTACTGAGTCCATTTTTTGTTGTCTGTTTTTAGGATGAGCACTTGGAATTTGCAAACCTATCAGGGGACTCCTCCGTAGAAAAGATTGGTTCTCCCTCTCTTAACATCCAGCACCTGGCCGTAGTTCTTCATATAGGAGTGGGCCTCGTGAAGTTTCTCCCCCTCCTGTTAGTACACTGACTGATATGATTAGTGATCAGGTTTTATTTAGGTGGCCATATTGTTCAGATTCATAGGTGCAACTTCTCTGATATCTAGAAGATACTATCTTGCAGCAGGCTTCCTGGTCTTTTGGTTCTTATGATCTCTATGCCCCTCCCTATCCAGACCATCTTCTCTGAGCCTTAGGTGTAGGGGTCGAATTGTAGATATACAAATTGGGTAAGATAACTTATACTCAGTTATTCTCTGCATTTTGACTAGTTGTGGATCTCTGTAGTAGCCTTCTTCTCCTATAAAAAGAAGCTTTCTTGATGAGGGATGAGGGTTACACTTACCCAGTATATATTCATTCATTCATATATATATATATATATCCATCCATATATATTCACACACACACACACACACACACACACACACACACACACATATATATATATATATATATATATATATATATATCCCAGTATGTATATAATATAGTCAGACATTTCACTCTTTTAGAAAAAAATGGTAGTAATTTCTCCTCTAGGGTCCATGAGTTCTCTAGCCATGGGTAGGATTTCCATCCATTCCCCTTCCCCTCCACTGCCCTAGGATTCATGACCTTTCCTCTCTAATTACTTTACATATGTATAAAATCTAATGAATCTGTTTTGGGTTGGCCTATGCACATGTTTTTAGGGTTGAGCACTTAGAACTGGTTTATCTAGGTTTACAGTACCAGGCATGAACTGTATTGAGTGGTTCTAAGTTCCATTAGTCAGATGTTGGTTCTCCTCAAGAAATAAGCACCACTATTACACCATTGGGGATATCTTGCCTAGTTGGTCATTGCTGTGGTTCCCAGGCTGGGTAGGACTATTGATTGTCTCTTTGTCTTTGGCAGCTTGAATAGCACTGTCTGGTGCTATGGGAGATAGCCCTCAGGAAGGAGGCTCCCAGGCCAGGACCAGCTAGATAGATCCCTCCAAGCCTTGTGTCCAGAGTGTGTGGTGGCCTCACTGTAGGGTCTCACCTTCCCTTTTCCTGGTCTATATTCTTTTAATATAAATACAAGGCTTTTTGCCTGCTGATGTGTGGAAGCTCAAATCTGTATTTTCTGAAGTAGAAAACCTGTTTGAGAGGTCACTGCAGTCATAGAGAAGCTGTTTGGGCTTGACAACTCCATAAATTTGGAAGAGAATAAACTAGAAAATATACATTAGCCTCAAAACTTTCCTTAGAGTGACAGAGTCTCACTGTTCATTTCTATGCTCAGACACAGACACAGACAGACAGACAGACAGACACACACACACACACATATACACACACCATATTATTTATCATATGATATAGAAAATAAGACATCCAAACCTTGCCCACACAGAGCACAACAACCCCACTATATAATTTAAAAGCCAACCACTTAATTTCCCCACCCCTCCGAGTACTGACAAAGGAAATCTGCAGAAGAGGGCATAGCAGTGTGCTGAACAGAACTTCTGAAGAAGAATGGATTCTGAGAGGACACATGTCAGCTAGGAAGGGCATCGACTGCACAGCATGTTCTTCATCATTCTCAAGGGCTTGAGAGTCAGATGCCTCAAACTGAACCCTTTAATGGCTTCTTTCCAGACCTTTTGCAATAAGCACTATTTATTTTCAGCTGCTGTAAAAACTCACCACAAACTAGGAGACCTAAAACAACAGAAATTTATTTGCTCATAGTTCTGGAATTCGAAAACATGAAATTAATGTGTTGGCATACTCACATTTTCTCCAAAAGTTCTCGATGTAATCCCATCTCTTCTGGCAACTAGTGGCTCTTAGCATTCCTTGGCTTGTGGGAGCTTATCTTCTTTCTTGACTTTGTGCACATAAAGCCTCTGTTTTTCTCTGTCCTTTTCTCCACTCTTGGAGGACATCAGAATTATCTTGTCTTGAGAGTCTTAGTTAAATACCCCAGCAAATTGATGGAACTAGAAAATATCATCCAGAGTAAGGAAATCCAGACCCAAAAGGATACATGCATGCATGCATGGTATATACTCACTTATAAGTAGATATTAGTCATAAAGTACAGAATAACCATGCCATAATCACCAGACCCAAAGAAGCCAAATAACAAGGAGGGCCCAAGAGAGGATGGTTGAGTCTTTCTTTGAAGAGGAAATAAAATATATATTAGAAGTAAATGGGGGGAAGAAGCTTGGGTAGGAGAGGGGATGGCAGAGGATCAGGGTGAGAGGGTCTGTGAGGAGAGGGGGGGCCTGATACTTCAATGTAAAGTGAATAAATACATTTTTTAAAAACTGTGGCTGTTCTTTACCATAGGCAGCTACAGTACCCATGACTGAGGGCCAGGAGCTCCTTTCTCCTCTTAAACAGTCTTTACTATTAAAACATAATTAAAAACAAGACAGAACTTTAAAATATAACCTGACAATTAATCCCCTTCTAATTCTAATACCATCTATGTGTGTGGGAGGGGCACACGCATGTGTGATGCATACATTTCCACATGTCCGAGTTCTATAGTCTAGCTATGCTTTCCCTTTTAAATTTGTCGTCTTTTGCTCCATGGCCTGTGCTATCTTCCTTCATGTTTGCATTTTAATAGTTAACAGGCTTATATTGTTAGTGATTTTGGTGATTTTATGAACATTTATTTAGCATATTCTCTTCCTCTTTCTTGAGAGATGCACTTCACAAAATGTCTAACTTCTGAAAGCTCAAAGCAACTAGGACCTTCTTCTTCATCCTGGATTTTCTCGTTTTTTTTAAATCAAGATTTATAATCATGTTTTGCTATCTTAATTTTATATTGAAATACTGGGACAATCAGCACACATTCATTTGGCGTTTGGCCATTCCTTTTGTTTAACACGGGCACCATCAGCCAGTTTTCGTAGCCATGTTTCCCGACTCTTCTCGCTTGTTTTCTCGCTTGTTTTTGAGTTTGGGATCTAGTTTGGCTTTCCTCAGAGGTTGTTATGGAGAACTCTTCTGTTATTCCTCCGTCCACTCCTTCCTTCAACAGATGTGACTTGGTTCTGTTACTGTTAGAACCCAGGCCATCCGCACTCTAGGTCAATCTGCGGGTTGTCAAGAACTCTAATTTAGATATCTATAATATTAAAATCATGTTAACAATACACTTAGGCTACTAGTCTACTGTTATGTATGCATAATAGATTCTGAAACTAGTTTCAGATAGTAAAATGTCGAGTTCTGGTGCTTGAATTTAAATTCTTGAACCTTAATGTCTAATTTTTAAAACAAGCAATAGTTGACCTCAACATTTACTGAGTAGATTTATTGGCCCATTGGGAGAAAAACGCTGCCAGGGAATAGGTAAAGGGTAGCACAATTTACTTTTGGGATGGTAGGTAATTTCTTGATTTACACTTTTCTGTGTTTTGAGAAAACTCACACAAAAGAGAGGGAAGCATTTAAAATATTTTAAAAGAAAGCATTTCTTAGACTTCGCTTCCCCGTCCTGATAGCTTAGGTTTATGTCGGAGAAGCAGAATTCCCCTCTCTGGACATCCAGATTCAGGGTAGTTCATAAGCTTATTATGCTTTCCTGGCAGTATGAGGTTGTGGTATAAAAGGCACTAAGTACCACAGAGAGAGGATTTTTACAGAGGGAGAGTCATCACACTTATGGCTGGGTATGTGCCAGAGGGGTTTCTGGGGATGCTGCTTAAGGGTCTTACTTATATTCTGTTTTTGTCTTTCCTGTGAAGCATCTGTTTCTTTCAGTTTCCCTTTCTTAAGTGCTTTCCAGTTCAGCAAAGAAAGTACTCAGTTCTGGTCCCTGAGATTCTTTACTAAGTCTTATTTTCAACTGAGGAAATCCAATAGAGAGAACTACTGCCACTGAAAAGCTCTTGTCGTTCAATGAATTTCCAAGATGTTCTACTGTCATTGGATCGAGAACCCAAATGAGTCGAGGCCCAATCACTAAACTCACTGCATTCTTAGGTCACTCAAACTTGTGGGCTTCTGCTCAATTGTCTGCAATATTCGTACAAACTTTCTCTTCTGCATTCTGTGGTCATCTAGAAAACGCTTTATTTTCAGCATGGCAGGGTATAAAATCTGGGTTAAAGAGAGGACCCTAGGAGAAGTTAGGAGGAGTTACAAACTATTCTGTAAGATCATCTGTGAGAGACAAAACTGAAGCTACCACTAAACTTCACAGAACTGACAGTGAATTCATTTTATTTTTAAAGGACTTGGAATATAATTAAGTATGTAACAAATTCTTTGATGGGTGAAGTAGGGCACTTTTCTGCCCTGAGCAGTAACTGGGCACTGGGTGCTCCTACCAGTGTACCAAGACCAGCACATTCTCTCAGAGAACTCTAGTTCACCAGGACATATGCTATACCAGGCTGTGACTCTAGTTTTGGCAAGAGTGAAATTTTCACAGAGCATTTTATTAGTAAAGTGGCTTAGATCCTGTATGGTGACTTTCCAAGTACTAGCGCACCCATGTCATATCAAAACATATGTAAGCATAAGTGTACACATATATAGAGTACAATGAAACAAAAGTGTTCTTACTAACCACTAGACTATAGCAGTGCTATAAAATATGGCTGAGAAAGAAGAAACTTTTGACTGTATTGATCCTGGATGGCTGTATGCAAGAGATCAGGTTCATTAAGTAAAACCCAGACAATAAAATTGGACACCATCATTGTATAGAACTTACCAGGAAAAAATTAAACAAAACATGCTCAACTGGCCAAGAAAAAATGTTTCTGTTGTTCCTTTTTCAACCTTATAGTATACAGTAGTGATAACTGATCTATTTTATTGACATGTTGAAATGTTGATCCTGCTATGTGTCATTCATATAGACTTGGATAAATTACTTCATCTATGAACAGGTTAAGGCCACTGCCAAGATTATGATTAAAAATTCACTCAACGGAGTAATATAGTGACTCAACAGAATAATATAGTGTAAAGTAGCTAGAACAATCACCACCTTGATGTACATCATCCTAGTGTATTTAACTACCTTTAAGTTATTTTCATTTTATACCTCATGAAAAGTGAGATCTCTGAGACCAAAAAAAAAAAAAAAATCATTTACCTATTATACAGCTCCGTGCTTTACTTGAAGTAAGACTCAAATACTTGTTAAAATGTTTGACTGGAAGCTGAATTTGTGTGCCATTAAATATTTGGTTAGTAAGTATCAGTAAATAATAAGGGGATATTGATAGGATCAGGCTGTGGAGGATCACAAAATCTTAAAATACACTGCGATTCAAGAAGTGGTAAGGGAGCCGGGCAGTGGTGGCGCACGCCTTTAATCCCAGCACTTGGGAGGCAGAGGCAGGCGGATTTCTGAGTTCGAGGCCAGCCTGGTCTACAGAGTGAGTTCCAGGACAGCCAGGGCTATACAGAGAAACCCTGTCTCGAAACACCCCCCCCAAAAAAAAAAACCAAAAAACAAAAGAAGTGGTAAGGTAGCTGGACCTGGTGCCACAGCTTGTAATTCTAGCTACTTGGGAGACTGGGACAGGAGAGCACAAATTCAAACTCTGTCTAGAGTACAGAGTGTAAAATATATATATATATATATATATATATATATATATATATATATATATA
>NW_021620899.1:443884-529149 GCF_004785775.1 Grammomys surdaster | reverse complement strand
TATATATATATATATATATATATATATATATATATATATATATATATCTCACTCTGTGAAGTACATATTCTATATGTTATTATATATCATTAATATATATTAATATTATATTATTAATTTATATTAATATATTAATATATAAATTATATATAATATATGATAAATAATATATGATATATAATATATAGTATACAGTATATAATATATATTAATATAATATATAAATTAATATATTAATTTATATTATATTATATATTAAAATATAATGATTATATATATTACAATTAATATATATAACAATGTATGTTATAGAATATGTATTTCACAGAGTGAAACATCTCTCTTGGTATAAAGAACAAAACTAATGCATGTATTATCCACCTCAGTTGGGAGAAAAACACCTTTGTAGACAAAAGACATTTCAGTACTCAGTATTAAAATAGTTCAACACACACACACACACACACACACAAACACACAACCTACCTCCTGGTCAACATAGGGAGAGCCCATCTCAAAATTTTAAGGAGAGGTGGTTTGGGGATGTAGTTCAATGGCAAAACTTATAGGTGGCAGGATCTAGGCTCAATCTACAGTGAAACAAAATGAAGTAATACAGCAATGAACTTTTGTGTGGTGGACTAATTTAATACTGAGTACTGAAGCATCTTTTGTCTACAAAAGTGCTTTTCTCCCAACTGAGGTGGGTTACAATACACGCACTATTTTTGTTCCTTAAACCAAGAGATGTTTCGCTCTAGGAAATATTCTCCTTTTCTAATTATTTGCCCATTCTCCAAATACTTTTAAGATTAAACCTCAGTTGCTTCATAATGTTAGAGGTCCAGGAATCTCAAAGAGATGACAATGTGCTAATTAAAAGAAAATGTATCTGAGCTAATTTAACCAACATATAACTCCTAGAGACCACTGACTTCGGGCTAATACAGATCTTGAATCTGCTTCTTTTGAGTAATTCCACATATCCCTTCCCAACACCTTGCCTCTATTTTCTTCAATCCACCTGGGATTAAATTAGTTACAATGCCCAGGAGACAACTTCAGGCTTTTTGTTACCTTCCTACCCTCCATCTGAAGAGGCACATTATGCTTCATTTCAGCTGGGAAACAATTGCTTCTCAAAATAACAGGAGTTGAAGTTGTGGATGCCAAAGACTGCTGGCTGTGTGGCAAGGAGTGTCACTTCCTGAGACACCTGTTATAGAACGCTAAGCACTCTTTTCCACTATGGTATGAAGCTCACCTCCAGCAAACCAGAAGATATCCAGCCTCATTCTTTCAAACAAGTGGGAAAGCATGTCTGATTACATGAGCTCCCTTTAGACAGTGCCAGTCCAAATCTCAAGTGCCAGTTTTGCCAAAGAAGATGGTATCGATTGTAGTTGTAAATTAAGTCTATCTCACTGCGTAGTATGAATTTAAGTATAGAAATTTTTAGTAGGTAGGTTTTAGAAACATTTGTCTAGGGAAGAAAACAACCCTAGGTCATGCTAACATATTTTTAGTTGTCTTCTTTCAGTGACATATAGGAAAGTGGCTCAGATTAACTGAGAACTAAATTTCTCCTTTAAGGATCCAATAAAGTACAATTTCAAAACAGCTTTTCCAAATGTGGAAACAACTTATAAAGAACTACAGGATGAGAGAGGGGAGACAACAGGAGTATGGTTGGAAGTGGAAATAGGCTAGGAGGTTTGAAGGAGCAGAAATCAAAAGGCAAAGGGCAGAGAAATTCAACTAGGCAAGCAGGTTACAAAAGTTACTTTATAAGCCAGAAGTCATCTCTGTGGCCAATTATTCTAAGCACATAATCTCACCTCATTGAGAAAGCTGTTTATATTAAGGATAAAAGACAAGAGTTTTAATGAGAAATGGAATCATTAAAACAACTATACCCATACTTGTGGTGGTTTGAAAGCGAATGGCCCTCATAGCTTGTTTGAATATTTGGTCCCAGTTGATGGAAATGTTAGTGAAGGATTAGGAAGGTGTGGCTTTGTTGGAAGTGTGCCACTGGGATTTCAAGACTCCTGCAAGTTTCCTAGAGCTTTCTCTGCTTCTGTTGTGCGAGGAAACGTCGATGAACCCTCAAAGACCACCATGGAGCTGAATACGATGCAATCACATTAGGGTCTCTTTAGTCAAGCTCCAGCTTGGGTTCCCTGTCAACCCTGACACAGCAGGAAGGTGGAGCTCTGAGCCTAGTTTTAGGCAAGCATTAAAAGAGGCAAGAAAGTGGTATCTAGCCTGGTACACACCTGATTGGGAGGCCATTATCGCCTTTAACATAATTGGCTGGTGCTAGGACTAAACCATAAACTTAACTTCTGCCTTCCTTCAGCCATGTAACCTGGAGGTGTAGGTTTGTTGGGGAATAACCTGAAAACTGGTGTTAGAGGCAGGTCTTGGTGAGTAGTCTAGAAACTGGCGCTAGGGATCAGTCTGTTAGCTTGAGTTCAACCTTAGGTCAGGTTCTCTGAGATAGAGTCTGAACCCAAAAGATTAGGTCTCTCACTTCATGGTTGTAGATTAGGAGGTGAGTTTTCTGCTGCTCCTGTTACCAGGCTTTTGCTCTCTGCCTGTATGGACTCGAACCAGCTGTATGTAGAAGTTTAAATGAAGATAGCCCCCATTGGCTCATGTTTCAATATTTGGTTCCCAGTTGGTGGAACTGTTTGGGGAGGGACTAGGTATGCTTTTGTTGGAAGCTGATGTGTCACTAGGGGTGGGTTTTGAGGTTTCAGACGATGGGTGGCATTTCCAGTGTTCTCTTTCTCCTACATTTGGGTTAAGATGTGAGAGTTCAGCTGTTCCTGCCACCATGTCTTTGTTCCACCAACATGGATTCTAACCCTCTGAAACCAGAAGCCAATTTACATGCTTTATGAGTTAGCTTGTTCATTTGTATCAACTGCCTAGGAAGAATACTGAGCCAGTTTCGATTTATACCCTAAATAGAGCAGATCAACCTAATATTACCAGACCTGAGCACCAGATGAATTAAGACTACAGATAACAAATATCCCAGCCTATCATCACATCTCAGTGAGCTCATACACGTGCCCAAAGCTTACACATGCTTAAGCAAATATGGCAGCCTGTTTCTAATATACCAAGAACAAAGAACTTCAAAAGGCATGAATGACTTCAGAAATCACAAAATGTCTATCATTCAGGTCAAGGTTCCATTCTCACAGTTCTGAGGCACCATGTAGAAAACTGCTCTTTTGAAGGACTTTATTTTCCTAACACTACTTCCCTTGTTAACTGTTCACACTACTGATGCACTTCCTGGCTCTAGAAAGACAAACTGATTACAGTGAGCCTATATGTCCCGCTTGCTACTGTACTTCTAGCTGATGTTTGGTGTATTTATCGCATAAATGGATTCCTCAGTTTATGGGAAAGATAAAAATAACAAGACAGCAATCTTTCTTCTCTCTCTCCTTGCTGTCTCTTATTCCTCCCCTCCCTTCTCTCCCCATTAGCCTTCTATGTAGGACCGTAGTGAGATGATATTCTAATTTTAAGTGTGCATTATTCTAAATCACATGTGGGATACTTTGTTGCCGTATATAACATATAATCTAGAACAATTTTGAAAGCTTGTACAAATTGAAAAATCTCCCAAACCATCCCCTTATAGTAGTTAAAAATATGCAGATGAAGCAACTTTTGAACATGGTCATTTATTTTATGCAGTTTGAATCAATTGTTTAAAAATTCTCAAAAGGCACTTTAAAAAACGTTTAAAAATACATTTTTCTGACTTATTGGTGATCACTTAAAGTAAGCAAGTCACCAGACATTTTTAAACCTTCATTGACACTATTACTTTAAATAATTTTAAAATTTCAAAACACAAACATTCACTGTATAATACAACACACTGCTTAGCAGTAAGATTAGTTTCCCTCTAATAACACACTTCATGTAGATCATTAATTTATAGCGCCCTGCAAAGTTACTAAAACTTAATTAATGTAACTGAAAACTCAAAAGAGGTAAGGGAATCGAAACAAAGTACATTCAACTCTGATGCTGCTTTTACAGTTGCTTCTCTAGAGAATCTGTACAAAATTCTCATTTCCATTGGTGTTAAGATTTCAATACAGCTCTGATATATGACTGTAAGTCATCTTTAATCGATAGAGGTTCCATTAGTGTAAAATATACCACAGCTTGTCTCCCATATTTCTCATGATGTTTCTATAAGTCCTAATACAAAACTATAGGCAATGTGTTTGCCTTTTGCTTTTAAGAGGAGGGTACATATCTTTGCTTTCTTAATTGTAGATGTAGAATTGTTTTAGGTTGTACAAGTTCAATTAGGGTAAGTGATTGCTCAATGAGAGCCAGCAGACTATTGTTGGACTTTTAGTCTCATGAGAAACCTGTGCTAGGTATAAAACTATCATAAAGGATAAACACTCTGATCACCCAAATCAACTGCAAGAAGACAGCACTCTAAGGAGCTAGAAGTTAAGCATAAAGGAACTATCAAAAACAGAATGACACTGAAAGTGCAAGAACAAAGCTAGGTAGGATCTGACAAATCAAGTGGGGATGTCTTTCAAGTATAACAGGGCCTCAATCTAGCAACACAGTTTGACAAGCTAAGAGTGTAAAAACAAAACAAAACAAACCTCAAGAAACAACTATGAAAACAACCAGTTAGCAAACACAGTAATCCTCACACCCAATTACCACATTCAAGACATAGTATGAACTGGTCAATGATTTATTTTTGAATCCTTTTATAGTAACAAACTGATCTATGAAATTTAGATATATTCAAACAGTCAAAACTCTGGGCAAAAACCTGCTTTGTATCTATGAACTTCCCACTAGAAAAACACAAGCATATTATTAATAGATAACATAAGACTTTGTTAAAAGTCGTATGTCTTGAAACCACACTACAATCAACTATTCATATGATAGAGATCTTTACCTAAATGATAGTGAATTAATCATTTCACCATAAAATCTTGCTTAATGTGCTCTATGAAATATTTGGGAGAATTTTTTTGCTTCATTAGATCATAGGATAGGTACATAGGTTTTGAAAGTGACAAAACTTAGACTAATAGTATAAATTAGCAGAAAATACTTGGCATATTATAAAGTAGCATTTTTCTATTTCTATTGGAAATTTCAGTAACTCGTGGACATTTTCATGATATTCATTTACATATGTTTTAATGAATTCATATGTACATATTAGTACTCACTGAACCCTTACTACTCAGTGTGAAATGACTAAACGTGTAGAATTATAGAATTCTAAGGTCCTGGTAATAGTCATTATAGAGAAGTAAAGAATTTTCCCAAAACCAATGATACACGGACCCTTTGAATTTTATAGGATTTTATTTTTAATATAGTATGATCCTGGACTATACTGATTTAAAACATGTTTTAAAGAATCTTTGAAAAATGCCTCTCTCCTGGGCAGAAATCCTGAGTGTGTTCCAAAGACTATTTGCACCAAAATTATGTAGGTAGACAGGCAATGGTTCTCAACATAGGATTACTAAAATTACTTTTTCAGATCAAACTGCTAGGCCCTGTCTTGAGTTTCTGACTTAGATCCAGGCTGGGCTGAAGACAAGAACAAGCTCCAACAAGCTCTCAGCAGTGCTACTCTAATAATTCTCACTAGAAGGTATCTGGTAAGAATGCATACTACAGGGCCCCATGCTAAAAGTCAAACCTTGAGATCTCCATCTTAACTTGTAGCTAGAGTATGAGAATCACAATTTAACAATCAGCATACCCACTTAGCTGTTTGACCAATTTCAACTATTACTAGCCAAAAGTTCCAGAAGTTATGTACTAATCATATGTGTGTGTGTGTGTGTGTGTGTGTGTGTAATTATTCCACATATTCATATCACTAACCCTAAGGCTAACATAATACAAACAACACGTAGGTTTTGATTATAGATCCCAGCCTTTTTACTTACTAGCTTTGTGACACTGGAAACATTACTTGAATTCTTTGAGCCTCAGTCTCCTCACCTATAGTATGGGACTAACACCCAATTTATGAGGATTAACACAAATGTACAGAATAGGAGCAGTATCTGGCATACAGCAGGCACTAGATGAATACTACATATTCTGCATTTTAAGAAATGTGCAATACAGTTCCTTCTGATCTTATCTGATAATTTCATTCATCTAAATCAAATTATTTATACTCCAAGGTAACAGAATAAAACCTTATACATAAAATCATGCCCCTTCTGAGCCAGACAGTGTTCTAATAGCCTTATGTATATTCATTTCTATGATCCTCATTAAAATCCTGTGAGGTAGGTAGTATCATTATCCCTAATTTATAGATGAGGAAATGGAGGCACACAGAAATTAAGTAAATTGCTCAAGGTTACATAAATAGTGATGGAGGAGGAACTGGCTGCCTGGCTTTGCAGCCCAGATTCATTGCAGCATTCATTTGCTATGAGTAAATGTTAAGGATTTTGGATGATTAGGATAAATCATTTACTCTGCTAGTAAAGAAGAGTAGCACGTATGGAATACAGACAAGTTCATATCCAAACCGTGGTAAAGAGCTGTACAAAAAAAACAGACTAGAAGGCCTAGGACACTGGTAGAGGGCACCAATAAAAACAACCTAAACCAAATTAAATTTGTAAATTTGTTTTGTATTTTCATTATAGGGACAGAGTGATCCATAACTAGTCAATGAAATATCCTGTCTAATATATCATCTATAAAGGTCATGGTTTTGGCACAAGAAGTATAAATTATTTATATTTGTTATTTAGCCAAGCTATAGACTTGGTGGTGTACTAATGATGCAAAATTAGCATAATGAAATGTAAATCATTAACAATTAAAAATAATTTTATGGGAAATCTGCAAAATATTCTGCTCTACGTTTAGTATTGATGATGACAAAAACAAGGTTCTATCCTTTCAGATACTCTTTAAGCAGCCAGTGAAGTCAGAGTGATATAGATTGCTTCTGATGGCAGTCTGAATGGAATTTTGCTCTGTTGGAATTACTGCTGGCAAGACTTATCCCCAAATAAGAAGTCAGCAGGAAATATGTTGTTATTTATAAAGTGTATGACATTTTAGCTTGTTTAAGTAGCTTTTACTTCTTGTGTTTTAAATTAATTCTGGCAAAAAGCTTTATTCAAAAATTTTTGCCAGTGTTACCTGCCACATCAGACATAAAAATTAATTTTAAAAGTGCTTTAAACAAGTTATGAAAGGCACAAACAAGTCTCATCTCCACAGGATGAAAATAAAAGGAACAATTATGTAGTTGGGAAAGACTTCTAAATAATCAATAATTCCTGAGAGTGGTACCAGTACAAGAAAAGCTTGTCCAAACAGCAATAAATTTAATTGTTACCTACAATTAACAATGGGTGAATCTGGGAACAAAATGTTTCAAAATGCATGTTTTACAGAATGCTGCCAATGCTTTGAGTAAATAAGCATTAATAATGAAAATGGTATTCAAGAGTCAAATATTTCAAAAGGAGACAACGGGGACTTGGTGTAAGACTGATTATAGAGAGAACTAAGTATGTAATGTAGTCAAGGCCCATAATAATTGGAAATGTGGTTAACCGGTGCACTCTGGGGTAAGTGCCATTCTTATTCTACTTCTTCTTGAGGAAACATTGCCAATTATAAGTAATATAATCACAGAAAAGTTTTCTTTCGGCAATTGGAAGGCTGGTTTGTAGCATAGACATATTAGCTGAGAAACAATACTGAGCAACAGCATTTCTTTCTTTTTTAAGGCAGATCTGTTCAGCATTGTGTTCTAACTGGTGTGGTGCAGAAGGTGATTACAAAATAACCATTCCAACTTTAGTGATAACATACTGTCAGGAACAGTCAGAAACAGTCTTTCTAGCTCTTCTGTCACCATTTAAAAACACAAATTCTTCATATATATTCATTTATATTTATATATTACTGTATCAAAACACATTTTATCAAACTTCACAGCTCTTTAAATGCTTCAGTTTATAGTCATCCGTTTAAAAGATTTTTATATGGAATGTTCACTTCAGATGAGTTCCTCACTGGGATTTCAGTGTTCCGTCAGAAAGGCAGGAGTCCTTCAGTGCAATGTAGGCCATTTAACCTCAGTCCACTCATGGCCTGCTTTCAAGGGTTGCCTAATTTTGTTTTTGCATCTTCTTTTTTGTTTACTTGATTAATTTCTTTTAGTATATTCTCAGGTAAGGCAGGTTGATATCTATATAAATAACCATATGGACGAAGATGATAAACGAGGTATTCTAATTCATACATAGTTGTAGAATCAACATAGTGAAAAGAAACTGCAATATCAGAACAGCAACCAGGACCCTAAAACAGAAGGGGACATTGTTAATAAGTGGCACACAGCCCACATTTCACATATCCACACTAGTTTTAAAACACTGAAGCATCAAAACTTGAGGAGATCTAACCCATCAGATGGTGAAAAAGCCAACAGTTCTTTCAGTCCCTAAGTACCTAAAACCAAACCGGGAACTCCCAAAGCAACTGCAACTGAAGCTGTATTTTCTTATATGTATTTTTTTTTATTTCTTAACCATTTAAACATTTTGATTTCTTCAAATTAAAGTGGAAGCTATTACAAAGAATAAGGTTTTATTTGTCTGACATTTTTGGTAGAAGCCTAAGATATTGTTCTTAAGCATTATAAATAAAATATATTCACTAAACAAGAACTATAGTTGCAGGAAAGAAAAAGGAGCTTTTTGTGGGTGACTACAAATTACTAAAAGATTTCAAGTTTCATGTCAAAAGAAAATCATCAGATATAAACAAATCTGACTGTTATAACTGTTGTAACAGTCAGATGCAAAGTTACATTTAAAAGTTCTCAAAGGTCTGGGATAAAGCACATTCGCATGCATGAGGCCTTGGGTTCAGTACTGAAAACAAACTATCTATATTCTCATATAAGCCAGTTAAGAAAGACTAAAAGCCCAAGCAAGATAGTATCAACTATACTAATTACGCAAGGAACTATTTAAGATGAAACATAGCCATCCGGATCCGGAAAGATGGCTCAGCACTTGTTTCTCTTGCAGAGGACCCAGGGTTTAGTTCCAAGCCCTTACATACATGGTAGTTTACAACCACCTTGTAACTTCAGTAAGGGGATCCAACACCCTCTTCTGATCTTCTTGAGGCACCAGGCATACACACAGGCAAAACACTCACACAAAGGAAAATAATTAAATCAAAAATAATAAACAATGACATACAATGATCTGATGGAAACTATAAAATTTCACCAAGGACTCTAAAAACTTTATGGGTAAAGATATCATTTTCACTAAACTAATGAGTTATACACAAAAAAAGAGACACGACAGTTGCCAAAACACTTTGAGAAAGAAAAGGAAGGAGAACAATACGTCCTTATTTGCTTAAAGACATTTTAAAGGGGGGAGGGGAGAAAAAAACATTTTAAAGGTAAAAGGTTCAAAACAATGTTGGCCAAATCCAATCAGAACAACCACATAGAATGAAATCCCAGATCCTGCCCTTACTATAGGTGATGCTCTGTAGTATACAATGAAGTTGCACTATAAAGAGTCTAAGAATTGATACTACAATAATTTCAAAAAATCTCCATCTAAACTATGCATTGCTTCAGACAGACTAAAATTAATGTAAAAAAATATCTGAAATGAAGAATAAATTAGATTCTGTCATTCTGAACTATACAATTCTGATCATTCTGACTATCTTATACCGTAACTTGCTAGCTAAACAATTTTGTAACTAGACATAATGGTACAGCCTAGAATCATGGCACTCAAAAATTGGAAGATAATTGGAGGTTCAAGAGCAGCCTCTTGTCTCACAAAGAACAACAATCAAAACAAACTAATTACACCAAAGACTCTAAAACAAGGCTAAGATCTATATTCTCTGTGATGATTACAGAGAAAAATATGTGTATTTAGAAATTCTTTGAAGACAATAATTCATACTGCAAAGAAAAGAATTATTGAATTATAAATGAATAATGGAATTCTGGTTTCATGTTGAGTGCTTTAGAACCTTCTAAAAAAGAATGGGTAATTTTAAAAGATTTATGCAACTTCAATACTTTCATTTTTAGAATCTTCCACCTATTGGAATACATTTTTATACGGACAACAAAATTTTGCCATCCATTTAAAAGCCACTATGATTCAAGTAGAAAACAGTGTATCTATTTTATTTATATAAGGCATATTTCTATATGTGCTGCCGAAGCGAGCACATAAGGCATATTTCTAAATACAGCCTTTTTGTAAAGCACTCCTGAAAAGAAGGAAGGATAGTCTACTGCTTATAAAATGGCAAGCATCTCTTTGCTACTGCTGTACATGTACAGAATATCTTACATTCTGTATAAAATATATGTATCTGAGTATATCTGTTTCATGATTTATAATGATGAATTTGAATATATTTTTATATGGGAAGGGGTTCAGAACTTAAGAAAAAAACATCAAAGTCTTCTTATAATAGCAGAAAACGTTCTATACCATTTGGAAGTACTGGTTTGGAGTGGGAGGTGCCCTGAAGTGTATTATTAGGATGTTAGGGCCAGAAAAAGGCAGCATAAAGAACTAGTAACTTGCCTAAAAAGCATTAATAATCAATAACAGAGTCTTTCAGACTCTTTTCAAGCTATGCTTTATAATCCTTTGAGTAATCCACTGTAGTGGTGCTTATAATAGGCATATAGATTTTCTCTAATCAGCAGCAAAATGAATTAATTATAGCATTTTCATATATCAAATTATCACTTAGAACTCAGATGAATGAAACAGAAATTTATCAATGTTAATAAAATTCAATGTGTAAAAATAGAAATTTGTAAGATGTCTAAGGCATAATTTGATCTTAAAAAATCTATGAAACAATGCTGACTTATTTATGCACATATCAACATGTAGGGAAAATGTAAAAGCTTGCAATGGTAATGAATAACATTTAATTCCTGGTAGTAGTGGTTAGAGGAAAAACTAGACACAATTGCACACAAGCGTCAACTGTCTACAACACTTTTATTCTGAAAATATCTGAGGCAAATGTGGCAATAGATTTATACCTGGGAAAGTTAGATGTGTACTCTTTTGAGATAGTTTATAGTTAATACAACTCACGCAGTTCTGATTTAATGTACATTAGGATACTAGAGACAAGCTTGTCATTAAATACTGTCCTGGGCTATAGACTACATTGTAATTACAAGTAAATAAGAAACAGACACAGTCATTTTACTAAAGAAGAAACTGAGGCTCACAGATAAGCTAGATCTACAGTAAGATCACCTAACTATGAAATGGAAGAACAGTATTTGAATCTAGTCTTTCTGAACCTTATTTTTTCCCTGATAACTATAAAACTCATTGTCTAGACCTTCACATAGCTCTCTCCCTACCCTTACCTAAAGCTTTGTTCCATGTCTCCTCCTTAATCACCAAAACCATGGTAGCCCATTGCACCTCTAGTCTTTAGAACAATGGTTCTCCTTCCTAATGTCCAACTCTTTAACAGAGTTCCTCATCTTGTGGTTGTGTTTCTCCCTGCTCTTGTGGATCACTGGCTCATACAGTCCACATGGCAAAGGGAGCAGAGATGATGATGAGGGACGAACAAGGGGAGGGGAGTTTGGAAGTCCTCTGAGTTAGGAAGTCCTGTGAGTATATCTGGTGAATAACATCACCAGGACCAGCGGCAGGAGAGTCATATCAATTTTATTTTGGGTGATTCAAGGCTTATAAAGTTTTGGAGGATGGTGGGTAGAAACATGAAGGATAGACTAAAGGCTTAGGGTACCGAAAGGCCTCATTACCATGGAGAAGCATTTCAATAATCTCACGTGCCAACTGAATGGGTTTGCATCAGGAGACAGTAAGTTGATCCTACAGTCTAACTGAGGCTATGTGGCATTCCTCAGGTAGAGGCAGTGTTGGCACTTAGAATTTCCCAGACAAGGTCAGAGAACAAGTCCAACTAATGAAGGGTGTCTTCCATTACGTGCTGAGCCTCAGAGGCTATCCAGTCAATGGTGGACTTCACCCTCAATTAGCAGACTTTTATCACATTGTGGTGGTCCCTAAACCTAAAATTATTTTGGTTGCTCATCTGTAACTGTAATTTTGCTAGTTATGAATCACAATGTAAATATTTCTGCAGTTAAAGGGTTACAAAGGAGTTACGACCCACAGGTTTAGAGTCCCTGTCGTTCTCTACAGTCACTTCTTTATGAGTATGCCCGTTTACCCTGGGCCTCCTCGTGTAGCACATAAGAAAACTGTGAGATGACTGTATTAACTTCTACATGCCAGTCACAGTATGCTAGCGGCTAATCTATAGAGGCTACTAAATGACTGCCCGGGGCCTCTCTGTTCTCATCTGCTTTACTATACTGTCAGTATATACATTTATAAAAAAAAAAAAAAGCTCTGGTTATTGGTACTAATGAAACATGTACATATTAACTAGTCTTTTTTTTTTTTTTAATTTTCAGGTAAACAAAAGTTAGTCCCAGGTATTTATATAACATAATAACTTCTAGACTTACCTCTATGGGAGGATAATAGTTGTAATTCCAGTACCAAAATGTTTTCGGTAGATAACCTTTGATTAAGTGGTGTTCTGGTACAAATGGGTGGAAGGTTTCTTTCCCAATGGTGTCTCTGGAATCTCCAGCTTCTACATTTACAATTTCCATGCACCTTCCCAGTGCTAAGTCTTCGATGGAGGAACTATGTGTACATTTTTCTGTTTTAAATCCATCAACAAATCTTCTCAAGGCTTCTTTGCTTAAGACATATCCTGCTCCTCCACTCATGTATCCCTGCTTCACAAAGGGCTTAAATCTTCTCCCAAAGTAAATGGGTTGTTCGGGGCTATACTTCGATAGAAGCCATCTTAGATTGTCCACTATGACATATGTGTCATCATCTGCTTTCATAAACCAGTCAGCATCTGCTAAATAATGTTCATGCACATACTGAAAAGCTTTAATTGTTTTCCAATACAGCTGCTCTCTGCCTTCTTTGGTTTTCAATCCCACAGTAGGGAAGTCTTGATTTTCTTCCGAACTCATAAATAACACTTTATTACAACGTTGAGCCCATGTAGCTTTGACATGTTTGGCCTTTGTCTCTAGATTTTGAGGGCTTGTCATAACCCAACAAAGAATTTTAACTTTCTCATAGAGGTTCTCAGCAATGTCTGTGTTCTCATCTATCAAACAAACATTTTTAAAAAGTTACCTTTACACAGATGTAAAACCCAAATAAATCACATCAAAGAAACTTTCATAAATAATTTCCAAGATTCTATTTACTCATCATTATTAATGACTTTGTGAAGTGGGCACAAGCTAATGTGACTTGACACTCTAATTTCCTGTCAATTTTATCTACAGATCTCTGAAACATCACCAGCTCCTAAGTGCTTACTACCTGAACCAACTGAAAGTATCAACAGCATCCGGGAAGTCCCTTAGCAGTGAGGTGTATAGCATGCCCCACCTCAGACCTACCAATTCAGACTCACGTACCACTTCATATTGTCTCTCCTTGCTACTTAATACTACAAAGAAAGTAATAATTCCCAATATCCCTGGAAATTTCTCACTGTTTGAATATGTTTCTAAAAGAAGAATAAAAAGGAAAACAAAACAAGAAAATCTGCTGCTAAAGACAGTTCATTATTTTTGAAGCCCATGAACCAATTTATGAATTTGTACAAATACTCTAAGGTCTTCCTGAAGACTTTCACAGTAACAACATCTTCAGTTCAAAGCAAAGGAGTAATGTAGAGTTGAGAGTGCTTGGATAATACTACACACCTCACTCCAATGCAAACCCAGCAGTTAGAAACAGTACGGAGCAATGGGTAGAGGTTGGATTTCTGAGATTATCTACAATGATGTTTTTGTAGGCTAGCAGTTTGTAAAGAAATAGGAGGCTCATGTCAGAATATAAAGTGGAATACTACTGTCATCCAACCAGGTGTGATGAAAATGCTTACTAAATACCATCGTCAGCTTAGGATCTGAAACCTGGTCCAAAAGCTCCTCACCTGGGTAGTAACAATTCTCAAGCTATCAGGCTCACAATGGGAACAGCACTGGTTTGGAGGAAGGGTACAACTAGAAGATGTAGACTAGTACTTTTTAAAAACATACTTTTCTTCTTTGAAAGTTGTATACATTTATATACTGTATATTGGCCATACCTATCCATCACTATGTCCTTCCCATCCCCCTAGTGTTACACCTCTTTTGTCCCAACTTTATAACTTCACGCCCTATTTTTTCCCCCAAAGCAGGACTTCACTGTGTATCCCTGGCTGTCCTGGAATTTGCTCTGTAGACCAGGCTAGCCTTGAACTCACAGAGATTCACCTGTCTCAGTCTCCTGAGTTCTGGGGTTAAATGTATGTGCCACCACTGACTGGCTCCTCTTTTGTGTTTTTATTGCCATTAATAACTCAAGTCCAATTAGTACTGCTCATATGTCATTAATGTGTGGCCATATACCAAGGCTTTTAAAATTATTATGTGGTGAAGGAGCATTCTTCATTTTCAATTGTTAGAGGCCTACCTATACTTCTATAAATCATTAAAAAGTACTCGGCTTTGGAATATATACAAGCACTGCATTTCTATTTTTATATCTATACAAAATTACTTTGCAAATTAGTGTTTTACTCCTGATTCCAACTTACTTAATTACAGAACAATATAATCTATAAGCAACAATTGATAAGAAAGCTCTAGTTAATCCTAAGGTACAACACTTTTAAAGATAACGGTCAACTAGCTGTTGAAGCCTTGGTCCTGTAAAGGATTAACAATGAGGTACAGTTAACTAGTTAACTGACTGAAAGAGAACAGAAGAAAAGGCGAGGAAGGGCATGAAAGAACTTTCAAGCCATGGAGTACCAGGAACTCAGTCCAGAAGAGGAGCTGCAATCTGTAGTTAGGAAGCATCCACTGCTCATGGAACTAAGGAATCAATCTTAGCCACAAAGACTCATCTCACCCTGGATGAACAGCAAGAAATGGTATAGTACATGGAGGAAGACAAGACAGCTTTACCCCACAGCTGGGGTCTGATCAATCTTCTCACTGTATGCACATATATTTGATAAATATCTGTTATCTTCATGGACCACAAGATGTGGGTAACGCTAAAAATTACTCACCACACTCTAAATGTATAGACTGAACATCTTTTTCTTCTCACTTCCAGAACACTATTTTTCTAGTTTTCTCATTTTATCTATATTTCATTTGTTATTTACTTTGTACTAGCTATGTGCTAGCACAGGAGTGGAAATATGAACAAGACACATTTCTTACCAGAACAAAATCCAGTTTAGCAGGGAACTTCACAAATAAACCAGGAATTGTTGCATAGTAAGAAGTGCTGTGACAGAAGGATCTTTCAAGTAGATATATGTTTTTCAAGTGTGTGGGTGTTTAGTCTGCATGTATGTCAGTAAACCACATGCATGCAGTGCCAACAGGGGCTAAATGATGGCTCTACAATTGGGGTACCTGTTGTAGGCCACGATGTGGGTACTGAAAACTAAACCCAGGCCCTCTAGAAAAACATCTAATATTCTTAAGCACTAAGCCATCTCTACATCCAGCCTGACAAATGAACGTTGAAAGGGTTCTGTATGCTCAGGGGAAAGGAGGTGAGAGGACTAGTAAGTGAGAGTCCTAAGAACTTGGGCGGATCAGAGGAGGGAGAAATGAAGCCACTAGAAAGATGATGTAGGACTTGGGTCTTCAGGAAAAACTCACTAAAAGAAAGGGCCAGAGAAGGCATGAGGAAATGTAATAGAATGTAGGTATGTGCAGGCAGCTGCAAGCCTGACTTAGGGAAAACATTTAAGAGCAAGAGATCTTGGAAGACAGCAATATAGCACTGTTAAAATTCAATAGCAATTGCAATGTAAAAACAACATATCCCCAATTTCATAGTTCCCAGCTTACATGGATGGTTGCTGGAGAAAATGAAAAAAAAAATAATGTTTCTGAGTGGACAGAAAAAGGAGTTTAATTTATACATTGTAAGAATGGGGTAATTTTTAGCATGACCCACAGGTTGTTCATGAAGGTAACAAATATTTATCAAATATCTGTGCATACAGTAAGGTCCAGCATAGCTTCCCAGTAATGCATAAGTCTGGACCTGTGCAGAAGAGTAAGTACTGGGCAAGTAAACTGCTTTGTAAGAACAGAAAGCACCACTGAACAACTGTGCATAAACAGTCATGCAACAGGACAATTTGTTACACTACAAATGTGAGTTAGTTGATAACATACAATCAGATTTTGATAACCTAATCCTCAATCTCTGTATAAGGGCAAGAAAGACACAATTTACTGCTAGGAAGATAAAAGAACCAAATCTTAATTGGAGGGACCTTTTCCATTTTGCAATTTCAATTATTTCTAGGCTACGTGTATTCTGTTCTACCAAATCATTTTGCAGAGATGTTTGATTATGTTAATAAATGCTTTCTCTCAATGTTTGGAAAGGGACTGAAGATAAATTCAGTAAGGAAAAGATAGAAGTCAAAGTTTCAAGAGTTGGTGACATCACACAGCCAAAAGTAAAGGACAGAAACTTAGAGAAACCAACACTCAAGGGATACACAGAAGACGAAGACAGCTGTGAAAGAAGACTGGTGTCAGCAAAAAGGAGAAAATGAAATCACTGTAACATGCACTTACTTTTGTTACTCTTTTACTCTCAAAACAAAAAAGTGATTAATCACTGACAAAATGCAAATTAAAACTTAAATATACATCGTAATCTTTCTCTATGGTAACAGGACTAAACAAAAACTAAACAATTTATATAAGTCATAGCAAAACTGACCCTACAGAAACATTTCCTCAAGCTCATGTCTTTCTTGTGTCATTGTTTTAAGAACCATCTCCAACTTAGAGCTAATTTTTAATTATTAACTTCTTAAACAAATCATGGGTTTTTCTCCCAAGGCAAATAAATCCAAAGTCACCTTCACATCTAAACACACAGGTGTCATTTTAGTCTATTGGTATAAAGAGGAACAAGATTCCCAACATACTCAACAACTAAATACTTTTTCCTAACACAGCCCATACCTTTATGTTGGTTAGAATCTGCATTGAAGTTCATTTGTCCTTTGAGTTGACTGTGTTCATCATCATCTGAATGTCTTGCATGAGGATCATTATGAAGCATGCTAGGCTGAACAGCAGCCTGTTCTTGCAACAAAATACTGAATAGTTGAGAACATAAAAAAAATCCTATTGCTGATCCACAGAGGAAGGTTAAAACATTCAGCCAAGATTTAGAGGCCATTTCCTAGGAATGTATTTCTGTAAAAAAGAAAAATAGTAATAATTATAAAATAAGTAATAATAAAACAAATAATAATTTTGAATTAGTACCTGGTTACAGAATTATTAAGTGGTCTACATTATCATAAAGAAATATTCTGAGGTTTAATTTGTGTTGAAGTTGATCCTTTCCCTTCTGTAAGACAACGGGTCTAATAGTACTGACCTCTCCTTACCTATAACTTTACCTCTTTATGTGTTGTTTTAACAGCCCTTTGTGGACAATTACAAGCAAGTAGAAGGTGGAGCCTAGGAGCATTTGCACAAACTGAGCAGCATAAGAAGATGAAAGACCTAAATATGAGGGTAATTAAGTGCATGCAGCCCCAAAGACCCCAAAGAATGGCCTGTATCACTGCCTACTTCAATAGAAACATAATTAACACTTGGTCTGTGTGCTACAATCAGATAATAACTTTTCAACAGTTAGATATATGTGCACCACCCACCCAGGGATGGGTAGGGAATGGGCAGAGTCAACGAAGTTTTGGGATATAGGTTCTTATTTTTAAAAATGTAGTTTTATTTAAAAAACATCCATATCTATGTCTGTGTATGATGACTGTGGCTGGTTCCAAATCAGAGCTGAGTAACGACAACAGAAGAAACATGTCCAGCAAAGCTTCACCTGGCCCTGTAACAGAAGTTAGCTGCTTTCTTCTCCAAGTCCCTGTTTTGCAGCATTGCTGGACATAGAGTCTGGATGCTCAAGTCTCACTGCTAACATACTGGCTCACAAAGCTCCAGTGCGTCTGTCTATCATCAGATTCAGTACGGTGCCTGGAACAGTGCGGGCTCCAAGAATACTTGCTAACTGCTTCACAACCAAGTTCCTCTCTTTTTAACAGTTTGTTAACAGTCAACTACATGGCAGTTATAAACACGGATGAGGGTGGCTTTAAGTATATACTTTCTCATTCTCTAAGAGAAGTTCCAAAAGTGCTAAGCATCTGCCATACACTAGTTCACTTTCTATTCTCCTAATGTGCATTTTACAAGAAAACCAAGTTTAAAAAGTCAAACTGGGGAAACAGTTCATTATGAAGGTCAAAGTGCAGACACTAGCCCCATGTAACTTGTTATATACACGCACCTTTCCATTTTCTAGAGAAGGTTTAGCTATCTGTGCATTTAGTTATTCTGGGAGAGTCCTGGAACCAATTTGCCTCCAACAAGCTGGCAATTTTGACCGCAAGCACCTATAATTCTGACTCTGAGGGATCTGATGGTCTTTCCTGGCTTTCATGCATGCATACTCTGCATGTGCATGCACACGCACACGCACACACACACATACACTAAATCTTTAAAAGTCAACAGGTAATACAGACTTTCCCTTAACACTATTTCCAACACAATATAGTATAACTATATTAGGCAGTATAAGTAATGTAATGAAAAAATGGAAAGGTATTTGCATCTAACTCCTTTCCATGTTATGTAAATGGTTAGCACAATTACAAAGCAGAGATTTGCACTCTCATCTACCTGCTTAAGAAATATCAATGTTTTATCCATTAAATTCCTCGTTTTCAAACAATCAGCATTAATAGAAAGGACAAAATACATACACAGAGTCGGGAAGAAGAACTTAAAAGATAATTGGCATAAGCCAATAATCACCACTATCATAACCACCAAACTGAAAAAGCTCTACCACTGTATTTATGGAATGCTTCACTGGGTTCACCTACACTAGCTATCAATGCAAATGAGAAAAGACCAACAAAGTATAAGAGACCTGGGAAGAGACTGAGACAGTGATAACTAGTGAGGAGGAGGAAGAAGAGCGTAGTCAGGATAGGTGAGCCAGGTACTTGCCACTCTGGACAGTTAAGGTTGTTCTTCGCTCCCGTGGCAAATTGGTTCTAGGATTCCTCCAGAATAAGCAAATCCACAGATGGCTAAATCTTCTACAGAAAATGGAAAGGTACTTACATATAACAAGTCTCCTATATACGTTCAGTGTATTTAAAGAATCCATAATATTGAATACAATATAAGTGATATGTTTTTATAGTTTTTACACTGTATTGTTTAGGGAAAAGGATAAGGAAAATGACTGCACATGCTTATTACACATGCACTTCTCCAACAGCTTTAATCAATGGTTGGCTCAATTTATGGATATGAAGTGCCTGGATATAGAAGGCTGACTATACCAATTTAGAAAATAAACAGTTGAGGTGGCAATAACACTAAGTAAAACTCAAAGTTAGCATCGTTCTAGGAGAGATGCAGAGAAACGCTTGGTGTTTTATAATCTGCTTCCAATTTTAAAATACTTTGGGATGTTGTCTGATGCTGCCATCCACACTTACTCTTCTCAGAGCCGAGTCAGAGCATATGAAGGCTCCTCCCCGTTGTTGTCCTTCCAATTTCAGGGACTCCTGCCTTTACGACGATTTGTGAACTCCTATTTTCTTTCCTGCTCCTACAATAAAGCAGTCACCTTGTGAAGGTGGAATGTATTCCCAAAGCCCAGTTGGGTTTCTGATAAGAGCATGTCTTTTTCTCTCAGATTCTTCAGTCATACTGCATGCAGTACACTAGACTGAAAGACGACGTCACTCAGCCATGCTGGATATTAATTATGGAAGCTTGCTTAGGTGAGAGAGAGTTGTCTATTTCAAGTGCTTTCTAAGCCCCATATAACATGAGAATTACATGAGGGACATTTTAAAAATACACATCTTTAGGCTTGTAAACTGTGACCTCAGATGCAAAAAAGAACTGAAAAAATTAAAAATTATTTGGATTTTAAAGAAAGGGCTTTGTATTGTTTTGAAGAAAAAAATTCAACCAATAAAGATTTGTATAAAGGAGGAAACAGGGCTGGTGAGATGGCTCAGCAGTTAAGAGTAATTGCTCTTCAGGAGGTCATGAGTTCAAATCCCAGTAACCACATGGTGGCTCACAACCAACCGTAATGAGATCTGATGCCCTCATATGGGTGTCTGAAGGCAGCTACGGTGTACTTTGGGCCAGAGTGAGCGGGCCAGAAGAGAGCTGGGGCAGAGCAAGAGGGAGAAGAGAAGGAGAAAAAAGAAAAAAATAAAAATAAAGGAGGGAACAACCCAAAGCTCACTACTCAAAAATAATAATTATTAACATTTGGCAATAATGGTTATAGATCTATAACTACGAATAGTAGGAGATAAGGGAAGAGGTAACTATGGCAAACATGTCAGAAATATTATATAATAACTTTATATAGAGGGAAGGTAAAATGGTTCCGTGAGTAAAAGGTACTTGCTGCCAAGCCTGGCAACACATGTTCAATTCCAGAGACCTGCATAATGGAAGACAAGAACTGTCTTTTGCAAGTTGCCCTCTGTCGCCCATATACAGGGCATGGTGCACACGTATGTGTGAACACACACACACAAGTAAGTGCAAAAATGTGGTAAGAGCTTTACATAGATAAACTGATGAACTTATTTGCATTTTACAGATGAATGCAAATAGATCAGTAACACTGTATGTCACACTGGCAAACTGAATTAAGAATTCTGACTCTTAACCGCTTTGTTATAGTTTTAAAGAATTGAGATTACTCTGGTTATACAATTTCAAAGACTTAACACTGTGAATTCTATTTCTTTGAATTTATAAGAAAAAAGGAAATGAAATTAATCTAAAAGAGTTAAATATTTAGAATGATCTTTAAATAAATGATCCCTTTTGAAGATAGAGAAAATTATCAAAACCAGTTTTATTTTCTGAATGTGAATTATAGGCAGCATGTTTTTGCTGTGAGAAATATAGAAATCCATACGTGTGCTGTGCTCACACACACTTCATTAGTTTCTTTGTGTTCTGTGCTGTAGTTGGGCCATGGCTGCATCTTACTCCAAGTTCATCAGCAGTCATCTTCTCAGAGCTTTGCTCACTCCTGTCACATGCCACCAGCTGGCTCCCAGCAACTAGTTGTGCCAGTACTAACTGGCACTACAGCTGGAATTCCTGCAGGCTCAAGAATGCCTGCTACTGATTTCATAGAGAAAGTACAACTTGATTCAGTATGCTTTTTTCCTCCAAATTTTGTAGATATTATAATTATACCATGGTCTTCTCATATGAGTACCACACAAGTATGTACTCCTTGTAGATTATTATTTTTGCTTTCTGTAGACACAGGCATATCTTGTATTACTGCCTCTCCAGACATTCTGTAGTCCTGATAAATTGAAGGCTGTGATAGTCCTATACTGAACAAGTCTAGTTTTCCAAAAGGACCTGCTCGCTTTCTACCCGTGTCACGATTTACTAATGTGCCCAATTCGGGGACACTAAGACTACAGGAGCAGTAGCAGTGCTAGGAACCTAGCTGAAGGTTTCATGCATGCCAGACAAGACTTTCACTTCTTATTTCAAGACAGTTTTACTAAGTAGTCCAGGCTGGCCTAGAACCCGTTCTATATCCTTAACATGTTATCCAGTTGACTTGCATTCCAAACAGATAGGGTTACAGGCCTGATTCATTGTTATTACATACTATGGTTATCTGTAATCAGTGACCTTTGCTTTCAGTTTTAGTAGAATTTTAGGACACTATGAAAAACTCCTGTATAAGGCCATGAACCCAATAAAGGTTGTGTTCTGACTGATTCACTAACTTTTGTTCTCCATTTCCACCCTTTCCTGGGATTTAACAATACTGAAATTAAGTCAAACAATAATCTGACAATGGATCCTAAGTGTTCAAGTGAAACAAACTCTTACAGACACCAGTTTAAATTAAAAGCTGGAAATAAATATACTTAGTAAGAAAGGCATGTCAAACTAGGATTCTTATACCAACTAGCTAAGTAGTAAAACAAAAGGAGAAGTTCTTGAAGCAAACAGACATTCCTACTGCTTTGTATACATGAATGACAAGGGAATTTAAGTCTTATTGCTGGTACGAAATGGTGCACTGCATATTCACTGTGGTATTTACTAAGCAAAAGCCTAACTCAGAGAAAGACCTTAACTTAACTCAATAAAGGTCAGAGGTGAGCAATGTACACAGGAAAATATAAAGCTAGCAGAGGTTGGCTCAAAAGGTCTAGAGATAGAATGTGAAACGAAGCAGAAGATGCTGATACAGAAACTGTGGAACTATCCAGATGATCTAGCTACAGACAATACTGGAGGTGGCTAAGTGACGGCATTTTTGGTGTAAATGAAAAAGATGTCACGTTAGACTTTCATAGATGGACAGGAGACGACAATGCTGGCTTCAAAGCTTCACAACATAGGCCTGATTATCTTGTTAGGGGTGAATGAAGCTAAAGACCCTAAGATGAAGCTGATGGCACTTAACATTCTCACAATTATTTCCCCAAAATTATCTTTAGAAGTATACCAAATGTACTCTCCCTGTGCTGTGTAACTGAAATAGCAAAACCTGGTTGGTATTACTTCCTTAAGCATGGCTTACTGAAATCTGCTTCTTAGGAAAAAAGCCTTCTTTTTAAAATATTACTATTCATTGCCACTGTGCCTAGCTCCCCAGGGCCTGATGGAGATATATAGCAAACTTAACGCTGTCACACCTAACACAGCATCCATTTTGAAGCCTGTGGATCAATGAGGAGCTCCAAATCTTATTTAAGAAATACAGTTTTTTTAAAGAATGTATTTGTTTTAGACAGTGATTTTCCTGATGAGTCTTGCCAAAGGAAAATGAACGCCACTTGGAAAGGATCAAGGATTCAACATTCTTAATATAAACATTAACATCTGTGATTTGTGGAAGGCATCGTATAAAAAGCTGATTTGAACACTGGTAATTCCAAGAAATTCAGGACCAGGGGAGGCAGCATCTGAAGGAGGGTAGGAATAGCAAGAGAACTAGAACTGTGGACTGTATTTGCTGAAATTTCATATTAGAACTGGAAATGCAGTCTGAATATGTGACTAAGTGACTAGAATTTCATCATAATGACTTAATGACTGAGGAGTAATTATTATAGAAGGGCAAAGAGTTTCCAGTGATGAAAACCAATCCTGATGAAGACACAGCAAAGACTACTCAAATAACATAGGATTCAGAATATTCATCAATACAGCTGATAATATGTGGGGCTAAGGAGTCAGGGGACCGGGGTGGAGCAGGCTCAGAGCAAGACTGGGGTTGAGGTGTGTCCAAATCCCAGAAATCTATCCAAAAATCTGCAGGACTAGATGGTTCCCCACCCTGCCACGGGCCTGCATGTCCCAGGGCACATAGCCCTGTGCCCCCACCTTTGCCCATGAGAGGTCATGTAACCCCTTTATAGAGTCATGTCTGGCAACCACAGGAATTCCTCCCTATGCAAATATGGCATCCCCAGCACTGTGACCCCTGCCAAAGATGTATACTTACTCCCAAAGCCCCTACCCAATCCCCAAAGGGTCAAGTAGCCTTTGTTCCCCTCATAAAACAGGCTGTCTCGCTGAAGCTGCCTCCCAAGAGTCTGTTTTCACTGTGCTCACCACCTCCTGAGGTCTCTTCTGCTCCCAGCTATCCCCATCCTGCTTTGTCTCAGGATTCCCAGATTGCTACTGCAGGGTAATCAAGCCATTATAGGTGGGGAAGGGGAACCTGAACAGCAGAATGGAGGGCAGAGTTTTGAGGGGGGGTCAGTATAATTTTGGGAAAGTCCAATATGCACCAATTGCTACAGCTTCCACATGACAGTGATCTTTCACGAAAGTATCAACTGATAAGGCAATCTTGTTATATGCTTTCAGAAATAGTTATACTACCCCTTCCCTAACCTTCAGCAACCCAGCCCCATCAAGGAGCAGTCAAGAGGAGTCCTACGTCCACTGAGAGTATGACTCATGAGGGCTCAGGAGGCTGTTCCTGTTTTCTAGCAATTAAGTATTTTTAAATTTTTATCATGCATATACTTTTAAAAGAGAATGTTATTGCACAATTACAGTACTATGTAAATAAATGTAGTATACATATGGTTTCTGGAGAACCGGAAAGCTTTTTGATTGATTTTATGTTGTGATATTTGCTTTACTGCATCCGTCTGGAACAAAACTAACAATCTCGCTGATGTACGCTTATCAGTGTATCTCTTCTGCTATGCTTTGTTTTCAGTCACATCAGCAGATACCTAATATTCTCTCGCCAAGACATCAATGACTACTTTTACAGTGAGATCAAGTCCTTATCCAATTCTCAGGCTTTCAGAATTCCTCTGCAGTTCACAACAAAGACCCTCCGACCTATTGTCTTTTGTTCTGTCAAGTATCTTAAAAAAGTTTGACCTCGGTATTTGAACTTTGCTCTGGGTTACTATATTCATGTGCTACATTTGTATATTCACATTATACTTCTCTCTCCAAATAAAATATTTCAACCTTTCAAGAAACTTTTTATACTTAATTACTTATTCTAGAAAATCACATAGAAGGAAATTCTTTTAAAAGTTTGACATAAATACTTATTAATGGGAAAAAAACTAAAATACATAGTACAAAAAAGTCCAGTCCACCTTCAACCTCCAGAACATTATAGTAGTAAAGAGAATACAGAACATATGCTAGTTATTTTATTTTAAGTTATGCCTCCTAGGAAAAAAACTCAAGATGAGGTATATGGATGAAAGGGATTTATTGAAAAGAATGGAAAATTTAAATTAAAAGATATGACTTTATCTCTTACTGAGGAGTCTCAAAATACTAGGTCAAGAGGATATGAGACCAGGTTTTAAACACATCTACCCTCGAAATAAACTTTCAAAAAAATCCAATCCAATCCAATCCAATCCAATCCAACCCCACCCAAACCCACCCCACCCCACCCAACCCAACCCAAATCATTTTTCCCCAAATAAATTGTGGGCATTATCCAATGTGCTCCATCCTGTAGTTTAAATGGTGAGATCTAAACTTTCATCTGAGTGAAGCATGACAAGAAAGAAGTCTTTCTTGAGTGTTTCTTTCTGTTTGCTTGTTTGAACGAGGTCTTGCATAGCGCAGGCTGGCCTCATACCTGCTACCTCAGTAGCTGAGGGTCCCTCCTGATTCTCCCATCTCCACTCCCGAGGGCTAAGGAGCATGCAGCAACCCTACCCCAAGACTTTCTTTTTCTTTGTTTCCATCCACCCCCTCTCCTTTTTTAAATTTTTCTTTAAATTATCCAAATTCTTTCTTACAAGGCAGTGCTTTTATGCCAGCTCAAAACTTCTGGCAAACAAGTGATGCAATTCTTCCACCTATGTGAGATTTTGTCTTTAAAACTTGTTTGAAATTTCTATGACCTATGATCACATTTCAGTCTGTATCAGCTTAGTTAATACTGAAGCAATGCAAATAAACTCTCTTCGTAACCACTTTGTACCCTAATTTCTCTTTAAGAGTCAACCAAAATATTATCTGGAAAAAAAAATTTAAGGAAAGAAGCTAAGGGTCACATGGATGGCCATTAAACTCAATTTCTCAAGGCAGCACTTGATCACTGCTCAGAATCAGCCTTAGGAAGAGAATGTGCTAGTAACTTCCACAGCACTTATGTGGCAATTCAGCTGCAGACAGTGAGGGCAGCTACATTCCACACAAACAGGAGGAACTAGATTGAGCACCAGGAGCTTAAGATCATGGCAAAGGAAGACCTTAGCAGGCCTTTGAACAAAGCTCCTATGATTTATCTGCTACCATGATTCTGGGGTAGTGAAAGGTTAAAAACTAACTAGTTTGGATTTGTACTGTGGAATTCTCACAAGAGAATGGCACATTAGATCATCTTACAATTGACACTCATTGGTGATTAGGCCCAAAATATGTCCAGAGATTACAATTAATTTTTAGCACCACTGTAAGTTATGAAGACAGCTAAGAATTAGCTGACACTTTAAGGAAAGCACTACATAACTAATGAACCTAACAATTACCACAAGTCCACAGTCCACCTTAGGAACAAGCCAGTAAGCAGCATCCCTCCAGGATCACTGACTGCATCAGCTCCTGCCTCCAGGTTCCTGGCTTGTTCAAGTTCCTACCCTGACTGCCTTCAACCCTGAACTGTGATATAAGAGAGTAAGCAAAACAGACCCTTCCCAAAAACCGCTTCTGTTCATGTTTCATCTCAGCAAGAGAAACCCTAAGACAGGTGTCCAGCTTATAATGAAGTTATAGTCCAATAAACCCATTGCAAGTTGAAACTATTAGAGGAAGGAGAATATTTATTTAATACTCTGATAAAATCGTAAAATTTGAAAAACATATTGAACTATTTAAAATCTAGATGTAGGGATGGCTCAGTGGGTAAAAGTGCTTGTTGTACAAGCTAGATCACCGCAGGACTCCTAAAGGGAGAACTGACTTCTGAAAATTGTCCTCTGGACCACCACACGTGTACTGCAATAACTACACACCAATACTCACACACCACACAGCATAATAATTTTCTTAAATTTCTGTACTATCACTAAACAAAATTCTGGTGCTCATTGACTTCCCATGAGGTTATGTTCTAATAAGCACATCATAAAGACAAAAAGTTAGCGACCATTAGTTCTACCACAGAAACATAATCACTTGTGAATTTTCTCCTGTCTAAAGACTTCCAGAAGCACTCACCAGTGCAACTGTACAAGAAAATTACAGCTATATGTAAGGTGCCAAAAACATCATGGTAATTGATAATTTGACTATATGTGAAGAGTTGGAAACACTTAAAAGAAACCATTTAAAGGTGGCTATTTGTGAAGTGAATCATATTTTTATATATAGAAAATAAGTAATTATATCGAAAATAATTGTAATAGAAACCAAAAAAGCTGTAGGTAGCAAAGAATAACTATCACCTTAAGTGTATAGTCTCTACATAAAGGGAAATACCCCACTAAAGGATCAAAAATAAAAATTCAATAAATGGAAAAACATAACACAGTTTGACATATGCGCAACCAACAATAGCTTCTAGGGAAAGGGTACACTAGTGTTACGAATAAGTTTTCCCATTCAGACATTACATAGGTAGAATCTGATGTTAATTATTTACAACACTGAAAAACTATCGCAGACTCCAAATTTCCTGTGAAAGACTTGGAAAGTAAGGTAAATTGTAAGTGATTTTAGTTAATTTCACCTCTTGGAAGTAACTACCCACCTTTTCCTCTACTAGGTCTGCTTGTTAGGCAGCTGTTTGCAGAGCACATATTTGTGGAACAGTTGTTTGTAGGTTATGGGAACAAAGGTGGGCAGTAAGAAACCTGTCTTCTGAATCCCAGAAATGGGTGACTGCTGCTTCTGATCACAGAACTAGACTCAGATGGGCAGCCACTGCAGAGACACCCTCACCTACCGGAATAAGCCCCTCCCTCTCTAGCTGTAATGACTTCTAGGGGATTTGAAAGGCTGATACCTTCTCCGGCCCTTTTTATGTTTTTCTCTCCACCTGTTTGAGAATTAGACATTAAGAACTACAATATCCAAAAGCCACTGCATGCACAAGGGCAATTACAAAGCCAGTGTATATGACCAGATAAAGCATAACCTCAGAAACACCTTCACCTTGGTTATACTTATCCTTGACACAGAGACAGACTACAGCAATTAAAAAACAAAAACAAAAAACTAACAACAAATAAAAACACCAGGGAATGGGACAATCTGATTTCATGATCACATGGAAACATCTGTTTTGTTTTGTTTTGTTTTAAAACAACACACGGCACACAAATGAGAAAATGATTCATTTTAAACAATAAGGAAGTAAACCTTAACTGTCTCTTAGACAAACCTGACAGTAATCTATTAAATAAAGACTTTGAAGAAACAAAAATCTTAAAAAAAAAACCATAAAATCTAAAGCATAACAGCACTGTTAACTAAATTTAAAAATCTACTAGAAAGAACAAACCCGAATTTGAGCAGGCAGGACAAAGAGAGAAACGCCAAGCCTGAAAACAACAACTAAAATGACTGAGTCTGAGGAGTGGAACACAAAAGATAGATGTGAGGGTGTATGAAGTCTGGGACACAGTGGAGGAGCCCAGCAAAGAGTCTGGAGTGTCCTAAACCAGAGGGAAAGAATAGCCAACAAACAACCACTAGCAATCCCCAGATTCAATACAAAGTTTCAATATTAGCACCCAAGAGGCTGACTAAACTCCAGGGAGGATGTAATCAAGATTTATACCAAAATATGTTTCAATCAGACTGTAGGCCCAAGAGACAATTCCGAAAGCATGAAAATGTGACTCCTGGCCGCCAAGTGACTGTCAGCATGATTAGCATACTTCTCATCAGGAACTCTGGAGGACAGACGGTAGTAGGCTGGTATATTAAAGTGCTAAAAAGAAAAAAGTGTCAACCACGAATCCTACATCTGACAGTTTTTTTTTTTCTTTAAAAGTAAAAGGGAGCCAGGCAGTGGTGGCACACGCCTTTAATCCTAGCACTTGGGAGGCAGAGGCAGGCGGATTTCTGAGTTCGAGGCCAGCCTGGTCTATAGAGTAAGTTCCAGGACAGCCAAGGCTATACAGAGAAACCCTGTCTCAAAGAAAAACAAAAAAACAAAACAAAACAAAAAAGTGAAAGGGAACTTAAGACAATCTTGTGTAAACACCCTCAAAGCAGTTCATTACTATAGACCTGCTCTGCAAGAAATGCAGAATACTGCAAAAGTACAGTTGACAACAGAAGTAAATAAAAATCACACACACAGGTAAACAGAACACCTTATACTATTATAACTGGTTTTTTTTTAAGCTCTACACTTGGTTTCCATATAATTTAAGAGACAGGCATTAGTATAGTTTTGACACACAATGTATAAAGATGTAACTGTGTGTTATCAACAAGTGAACTGGAGGAGTTATAGAAGAAAGGCATTTTGCATGCTACTGAGATTGAACGGGTATGAACTCAAGCTGGAGTACTGAAGCTTACCGATATCAAGTCTAATTCTCCCAACAGCCAAAGAAAACAGCTAAACAACAGACTCAAAGGGAAATGAGACAGTAACCCAGGAAACGGGGGCTAGGAAACTAAGACAGGAGTCCCTCCTGGTAACTACTTTAAATGAAAATAGATTAAACTCTAACCAAGATCTGCAGAATGAATAAACATAATCCAACTATGTTGTAACCATGAGACTAACTTTAGATCCAAAGATAAATAGTTTCAAAGTAAAAGTATGGAAACGAGACACTGCATGCATACAGTAGCCAAGAGAAGAACAATATAAAACAATTATGTGTCTCTAATAATTGATCACTAAAACATAAAGCAAAAACTCTAAAGATGTTTCATGTTCATGGACTGTAAGACTTCACACTATTAAGATATTGTTGATCTATAGTCAATATCCTTAACAATCTAATCTACAGACTCAATAAAACTTTTAGTAAAATCACAACAATGTTTTTAAAAATTGATATGGAATCTCAAGAGGCCTTAAATAGTCAAAATAGTATTAAATTTAGCAGCCAAAACACACAAAAAAACATACAATTTTTGTATCGAAATACTTTTATCAACAGTTTAAAAAAACAAACAAAACAAGCCACGGAATGAGCAAAACACCAGTCATATATCATATGTACATATGACTTGTTTAAATGGTATTGAGTTTCAGCATCGCAGGATGCGGGGCTCTAGAGCAGGACACTGATGAGTGTGGATCATAATATAAATGCAACCACCACTGAACTGAACTGTACAATTAAAAATGGTTAGGACCAACATTTTAGGGGTCTCTCTCTCTCTCTCTCTCTCTCACTCACACACACACACACACACACACACACACACACGGCAGTTTTCTACAGATCAATCTGTGTGTATAATGTGATCCCATCCCAAACACAGAGTTTTAAAAGTTAAATAACCACGTAACAAGTATTCCAAAAGTTTGGAAAAATTAATGAACACAATATTTATTTATTTACTTACTTACTTACTTACTTATTGGATCACATTACTATGAACCCCTGGCTGTCCTAGAACTGTCTCATAAGTGCTGGAATTAAAGGCTTGTGCCATCGCTCGCGTCTGACCAGGGAATGGGTAATTCTTGAATGGTGAATAGGTGGAGAGAAAAACACAATGCATATTGCATATTCAAATGTTTTCATCGAGGTGGTATACACAAATAATCTCAGCACTTTGGAGGTGAAGACAAGGGAGTAGGACTTGAAGGCCATAGGGTCAGCCTGGGCTACCTTGTCTCAAATACACATACACATACTTTCTCTTTTTTCATAACCAAACCAAAAACAAAACAAAACAAACAAATCAGAGATGAACTGAAATGATTTAACAATTTAATGCTGAGACTGACAGGCCAATCACAGTGCGTTTAAAAGCATGTCAATAGCAGAGATCAGCTGAGCAACTCTACAGACCGCTAAAAACTACATTGTTTCAAAGCCATCAGTGAGACTGATCTTCCACTTCTTTCATGGATGACTGTTCATTATGCATCCAAAGCATCGTCAGCTTCCCATGGAGTGTCAGATAAGGGTGTACAGACAGAACAATCCACAATTATCCAAACACCAGGCCAGATGTTTAACCTTTTGACACTCAGTAGTTTTAAAACTATTAAATACTACAACAGTAGAATTTTGCCTCAATACCACCCTTCTCTAAAACCTTACCGTACTGATTTCTTCTTCAGTGAAATCTGCTATTTCCCCAACTGTACTGTCTTCTTCACTGCAGCAAAGGAATCACCTAGTCTTGTCAACCCCCAGACAAACACTGAGGCAGTTTTTCATCATATTGAAATAGTTTGTGGAAAAAAAACTTACTTGTGGAAACGTAATACATAATCCTCACAGCACTTGACATCAAGGAAGGATGGCTTATTCAAGGCATAGTATGAAAATAATTAATCCTTTGGAAAACACAAAAGCAACCAGCTGTGTCCTTTGCCAATAATTAACAATTACAACTTCTAAGATTTCAATATTTTAAAAACAGGCTAGGAGAAAACATCTTTTTGCATATTTTATGGTGAACTGAGAGCTTCCTAAAACTCAGAAGCTGCGTGTACAGAAAAACTGTTTCTTCAATGGGCAAGTCCTGAAGGCAAAGCAGCTGTAGAGGAATGTTTCTTTATAGCATGTTTTAAAATTCGTATAGAGTAAAGACACAAATGATTAACAACATTTAAAAAAAAAAGTACACAAAAGACTCAGAGGAAAACAAACACTGTAGTCAAGGCTATTCAATTTCACCAACAATTAAGGAAAGGCAAATCAAATGAAGAGAGTCTGTTTCTAAGCTAGCATACTGGCAGAATTTCTGGTTTGTTAAGATACAGTATTTATTAACTGGTACCATACAATCTTTCCTACAATATATTTTTATTGTCTTTTCAAAGAATATTTGGCAATTATCTTAGACGCTTAACTGAATAACCCTGAACGATCATTTCATGATCAGAAATTTGACTTATAGGTAAATTCATAGACGCCTTCGAAGATGTTCATGACAGTCATATGTTCAGATATTAGTTCACAGAGTATTATACACTGCAGCTGTTAAGAACAATAACCTACATGTATTGATGAAGAAAATATTTGCACCTGTGGCTACCTTTTATAACTGCTAATAAAGTACAGCATGAAACCAAACCAAACCAAAGAAAATGAAAGGGGGACAAACCCTCAAAGGACAGAGAGAGGAGAATACACAAAAGAGAATTAGGTTTCATTACTCAGTCTTACCTAAGCTCCCCAAGGGTTGTATGGAACCCAAACCTCCTCCTACCACTCTTCAGAGTAGCAGGCAGCATGGTGGGTCACACCTGTAACCCCTGCACTTGGAAGACAGAAGTAGAAGGTTCTAGGCTGTCCAGCCTAACAAGTCTGGTCTCAGAAAAAAACAAAACCACACAAAATAATGCCTGTCACTCCTAGTTCCTTGATGCCACTCTGCAGTAGCACTGAAACGTAAAGGGTTCTACCACTCTCCCTTCCATCACTACCACTTAGTTCTCCCAACGCAGCCTCACTCGGTTTAACTGTATAAGACTTACTTTCAAAACAAAGTACTAAAGCAAACACATCACTATCTCACTGTACAATTTAAAATAGTACACACTCACACACACACACACACACACACTTCTGTATATGTAAAACAAAAAAAGGCTTTTACTTCTCCTACAAAAATTAAAGGTATTTATTTATCTAGAGAGTAAAAAGAAAAACATACGAATTGCCCACCCCATTACATCTCTTAACCCTTCTCAGAACTCTCCAAGATTCAAAATCACATGGACTCAAATACACCATGACCACAGGCAGCTCAAACCCAACAAGTCCCAAAGCGAGTCAACACATCCCTTAAATACCTTACCTTAAATACAAGTAATTATCTAAGTTACCAGCAGTTTGCTCCTCGTTCACTAATATTCATCTGATTATTGAAATTGTAATTAGGGGAAAAAACCAGTGTGTATGTGGGGGTTGTTGCAGATCAAACACAGGGCCTTATACTCTCTAAGCAGGCGTGCTACCAGAAACGTTCCACAAATTCTCCTCATGTTTTACCTGTCACCCATATCCAAGGTCCAATTTCTAATCCCATCCTCTTCCCCATCTACTCTGTCTTATTGCACTCTGTCAACTGTAAGCTCCTGAGACATGGGACCTACCACCCTCCATGTGCTACTCTTCAACTCATTTCTCCTTTACCAGAATGATCTCTAACTTGAAAAGGTGGCCATGCCACTCCATGAATCTTCACAGAATTCTACAGCCTACACATGTGAAAAGAACCGTCCTTAATTAACAAGACATACAAAGCCTGTCCTGGATGACTCTGTCCACATTCCAATCTCACCTTTCACTAATCCATTCAATCCTCCCAACTATCAATAGATTCTTAAACATCCCAGTTTAGTCAGCTCCATATATTTCCTGTGTCATCTGATTAAAATGCCCTCCTCTGTCCACGCCCTATGTTCTTACCTCAGCAAGTGCTTCTAAGTCACATTTTCTTACGCTTGTGTCAAGTGGCAGTGTGAGCTAGCGAGTGACACTGTTGTGGGGGCTGTCCTATTAACTCTTAAGACATTCAGAAGCTTCACAGCCTGTATTTACTAGACGACATGACAGTAGCATTTCTTCTAGCAGTGGCAACCAGAGTTCTATCTGGACAAGGATCAAAATCCTCCTGGAGGAGTAAATCAGCTTTAGTCAAAAACCACTCCACTAGGAAGGGACAAGAGCTCAGTGAAGACCTCAGTTCAACCCGCCAGAATCCACATTTTAAAAAAAAAACAAAAGCCAGGTGTAGTGGGAAAACAGCTCCAGAAGGGCCCCCACCCCCACCCCCTCCCAGGGGCATGCCAACCAGCTACCCTCCAGGTTCAGTGAGAGACCATCTCAAAACATGGCGAGCGATTGAGGAAGACACCAGATGTTGACCTACAATGGCAAAAGCACAACCCTGTTCTAACCTGCTGTAGTGTAGTTCCTCATATATCACCTCAGAAAGAATATATAAAGACTGATTGCAACACCGAAGGTCTCTAAGGAAGTCGAGGAGGTCACCAGGGGAGGGCTGACTTTTGGCACTCACTGTCTTGTGTGCCCTGTGCAGTTAGCTTGTCTCCACTGCCTCCACCCTCCTGTGAGCTGTCTTACAATGACTCCAACAGCCTTCCTTCCGGCCAACACTTCTCTTCCTCCCACCCTCCTTTCTTCTGTCTATTTCTGCTAGTATACCAGCGTCACACTATCAACTGAAATCAGACCTTGTCACCCATTTTCTCAAACCCCTCCCTCTACCACCTGCCTAGACTCATTTTAAAAAGCCAGAACCTTAAAATGACCTTTATGTATTTATTTATATTTATTTATACTGTCTAAGACTGTTTTCCCCAGTGTTTTAACTGTGGACTCTGCTTTGTTCCTTACACACACCAGAGTCTTGCTGTTCTTTGCTGCAGACACTCCGCTCTCAGGCATTCCTGTTTCACTCCACAGCCTATTTGGGCTCTTTACTTTACAGGGGTCGTCCCTGGGCATCCTACTCTCAACTCTAGCTGGGGTTAGCAACCTTGATTTCTTTCACTTCACTTGTTTACCACCTAAAAGCAAAGCATCTGATCAGTTAGCCTATCTAAACCACTTGTCACAGTTTCCAAATCAAGAGAACTTTGAAAATTTGCATTTCGAACAAGTTCCCTGGTTGCGGAGCTACCCAGGGAAAATGCCTTGTGATAACAGGGGCAGAGACTGGAGTGGTAGAAAAGAAAGCAAAGGACAACCTCAGACATAGAAGCTTAGAGTAACAGCAGAGTCTGGAACCTCTGAAGCACAGTTTCACCAACATCTCAAATGATCCTCTGTTGGTAGCCTCAGAAAACTAACACAGCAAACAGGAATGCAAGTGACTACACGGAGCTCTATAGGTTTCAATTCCATAGTTAAAATGTGCTTCAAGTACAGCTTTCACTCTAAAATAAACAGGTTTCCAAATTCAGAATCTCTCAGTATTGCCTCCCCAGGCCCTTACTGCACTTCACACTGCAGGTGCAAGATAATTTGTTCTAGGTTTCTTCTTGGCGCCTCCCACCTTCTAATGGGCCTCCCTGATTCATAAAGAACGGCTGCTTCCTGTTTCACACCTAACAGATAAAAAAGCTGTAGTTGAGTATCTTTAACACTCCCCAACACGAAGTGGGGAGTGACATTTCAATTAGGGGCAAAAACTTAAGTACACTATGTCATCTATATCTTATTGGATTGAATGATAAAATGCTAACTTCACATTTTATGGGAGCAAGTCTTGTTTTGTTTTTCTTTATTTAAGTGAATAAAAGCAAAGTATAATGACAAACACACATATTACTTCACATGTTAATTTAAAATTTTAATTTTTAAAAAGACCTTAGTCCCGCCAGATTTGGTACTTAAAAACGCATATCTTTCTTTTATCCTTGATGTAATTTTTAACTAGCTGTTAAAAATCTTACAAAGTCTTTTTAAAATATTTGTACTGAAAAACCAAAACTTTTGAACATAATGGGTAAGTAGGAGCATTAAGGTAACAATTTCTATTTACATTTGATTCATAAATATATTGCCACAAAATTCCAACCACTACTTTCACCAAAGACTCGACTTTAGATTAACATGGATTATAGTTAAAGCTGCACAACACAATTTTCATTCCAGCAAAATCAACAAACAAGCAGTATACAGTCAACATATGCACACACTCCTGCATATGGTTAGCCAAACATTAACTCATGATATGTACTCTTAAACTGCTTATAAAATTCTAAAATTGTCTTAATATTAACGTTATTCACAATTATTGGCTGATTTTTTAAGAGGACAATGGATGGGGGGAGAGGACGTTTAAGTGGGAAGTAACTACAAAGCATTTGTAAACTGCTGAGTCCTGAGTAAAAAGATACAGGAAAAGATAAATTTCAAGCAAATCTGAGCCATTGACTAGTTAGCTCTCCACTAATGCTGAATTTTAAGTGAGTCATACTTGCCTTCCTAAATCACTGTTTTACTTAACATATGGTGAAGAGAGTTAACTGTTTGGTAACTTAAAACTTTAAATTCATTTAAACTGTACAAAAACATATACTACAGCTGGCAGAAATGCTATACAATGCTTAAAGTACACAATATCGTGTGCATCTGACATTTATCTGATAAAGGACTGGAAAACTGCTGTTTAAACACCTTCTAAAAACTCAAGTTTCCACTTCCAAACTCACACCAGAATCGAACAACTTGTAATGTGCACAGCACTTTTTTTTTTCTTGGCATCCAGGCAGAGCTATCTGTGGTCTACGCTCAACTTCCAGTAAATTACCATATTTCTGTCCCTTACACACTGCCTAATTATTCAGTCTGATGCACTGAAGTTCTAACTTTGTAACTTTTTAATTCAGAATACGTTTTTAGTCTGTATGTACTCAAAGGCAATACCGTGAATACAAAAATCTATATTGGAAAATTATTTTTTTTTCCAGAATGAGAGGGATCTTAGAATATTCTAAGCCCCATGCTGCTTGTAAGAAGAGTGTGGACCGAGCTCAAAAGGATTCATTGCCGATCCTCACTCTTAAATTAGTTAATTTAGGAGAATAAAGTCAAAGAAGCAGTTTGTTTAGCCAACATCTAGGAAACTCATCACACTTTGTTACCAAAGGGAAGAAAAAAAAACATTTTTTTTTTAAATCCTGCGCGTAGCAAGCCCCCAACACACCTGGCTAGTTCACTCAGTCAATGAAGGGCCGGGAAAGTTCCAACCATCATCAACCAGCTCCGGACAAAGCTGACGGTCCAACGGCGGCAGGCACCCGGGACTGGAGCGGCCGGAAGGTGTCCGCACCTGAGTGCAGGCAGCTGGCGGCCGCTGGGCGCGCGGAGGCCGGGGCGGGGCGGCGGGCAGGACCGCTAGGCGCTGGCCCGCCCCGGGCGCCTCCGGCCGGACACGCCGGGCAGAGGAGAACGCGAGGGCGGCCGCTCGCCCGCCGCCCGAGACACCTGTTTGGCTGCGCCGGGCGGCGTTCCCGTACCCTCAGTCGCCTCGCCGCAGGCAGCCGAGCCCCGGGACCCGCAGCCCTCGGGCGCCTCCGCCCGCCGTACCTGACATCAGCCGCGGCTCCCTCTCGTCCCTCCCAGAGGCGGGAAGGAGAACGACCCCCCAACCCGCGACCTTCGCTGCCCTGGCCCGCCGCAGCACCGGCAGGAGCCGCTAGCCAGGGCCGCCCGCGGCCGCCCAGATCATCCCCCGGCGGCGGCGGCGGCCGAGGCGGGCCCGGCGCGCGCTCCGGCGGCTCGCTCCCGCGGCTCGCTCCGCCCCTCCCCGCCGCGCGGCCTGGCCACGGCCCGCCTACAGCACAGCCGTCACCCAGGGGTCTTGCAGAGCTGACGTCGCGGTTGCAGCATCAGCCCCGGGGAAGGGCGGGGCCTAGGCGGAGTGGGCGGGGCCACGGCGACGTACGGATGCCGGGATTGGGCGCCGGGCGTTCGCCCCGCCCTCCTGCGAGGGGGGCTGGGAAGTCCCGGCTTCCTCGAGCGAAGGGTTTAGTTTCAGCCCCCTTCTGGTGAGGTTGAGTATCCTGTCTGATTCTCTCAGGAAAGCAGAAGGCGAAATCAGTAGGAACTACAAGCAGAGCTGCCATATAAACTGTTGTCTGTGAAACAAACCTTAACGCCACCCTGACCTCGAACCCAATCATAGCCCCTTCATTTTTTTGTCTCTCGTCCTCTCACAGCATCTCTCTGTCCTTAATAATAAGACATTTGCCATAATGAAGACTGCTGTGTAACTAGATGTGTGCCTCAGAAGAACAGAAAATCCAGATAGTGGTAACAGAAAACTTCTCGGAGGAATGTGTGTATGGCACTTTACTTCTGTTCTGCAATGGGCAAATACTTAAGGACTTTGCAAACTCGTGTGCCCTGCTTTGGTAAAGGTCCTGTGTACCTATCTTTGCTGCACCGGAAGTGGGTTACCACCTGTTGAGGCAGCAGGGAGTGGAATTAAGATTTAGAGACTACTGGCCTTAACCATCATCTACAAGGCCAGGCCCGGGGATGGAAAAACTGTGCCTTGCTTGATCAAACTAGGCAGTTCTGAGCACACCACAGCATAGCTAATAAAGTGAGGGTTTTGAAATAAGACACTTAAGATTTATCTGAATCCACTCTCTGCCTCTAATATTATAATACTAAGTTATAAAGAGCAGGTATATTTTGGTTATGATTCTAGACGAGGAACTGTGAGATGATGTTTTTGTTTATCAAGTTCTGAACTGAAGCAGCCGGATATCATGGCAGGAAACAGAAAGCATATTGGAGACCTAGCCAAACTCGATTTTATAGCAGTCACTGAATAGCCCATTCATTCATTAATCCATTAGTCACAAGAATGAATTGAGCCATTTTAAGGGGAGAGTCCCAACCAAGACGTTTACTTAGCCTCAACCCCTAATACATGCTAATAGAGATCAAAGAGTCTTGGGAAAGAAAAGCCACATTCCAACCTTAGTAGGCTGAGATCTAGGTGATGACCCATTCATTGTGTAATTTTAGGAAGCTACTGAACAACATGTCTGATAGGAATAATAAATAGTGTATGTTGACTGTGGCTGTTACTTTGCCTTCAATTTACTTGAGTTTAGCTTTAGTGCCATTTGCTAGGATATAGACAGCACCAATAAATCCAAAAAAAAAAAAAAAACCTTCCAAAGGAAGTTAAAAACTTGAAACAAAGTTAGTGATTTTAACACAAAGGTCTCCTTTTCAGATGAGAAAATCTAGGAAAGAATGAGAAACTGATAGGACCAGGCCAGAAAAGAAGGGCAGGTAAGCTCTCTTTCTCTGGTCCATGGCCCTTCAACCTGTCCCCCAGACATCCTTAGCTCCATCCTTTCCTTCTCCTCAGCTCCTGCTCAGCCTCAACACTGCACAAAAACAGTTTTGCCATGCATAAGTGTAAAAGAGTAGTACCACCTGGAAGTCCAAGCATTCTAAATACAAATCCAACCTCAGGATTCTGTGAGTCCTGAATTCTAGTAAGAGTTATAATGACTAAAGAATAACATCATTTTAGCAAAGATAAGAAAAACACCCAAGGAAAAGCTCTAAGTTTAGTTATAGTCATAGCTAGCAAAATTACAGGCACAAAGGAACGGAAATAGAAACAATATTGATCAAATGACCATTCGCTTCCTTAGTTTTTTTTTTAAAGAGCCATTGTTTTATGAAAACAATACATGTTGCATATGCAAACAGATTCAAAACATGTAAATCAATTCAAATAAAAATGCAGATAAGTTGTGCAGATATAAAATGAAATAATTTCATAATCTAAAAATTCTGTCTGATTTTCTTTCAGACTTTTCTCTAAAACTAAAACAAAAAAAATACCCCACAAGAGCACATACTACTAGTTCACAAATTATATATTTGACACATATTTTTCTCATGAGAGAATATATCCCAACTCCTTACTGATATAAAGAATTCTTTGGTGACTTACCTTTGTACAACCATGCAGTTGTCTCCTTGGAAATAGAAATGACACTCAGGTCAGCTATTTTTTCAGTATTATTAACTAGAAAAGATGATTACTTTTGAAGATATACTTCATTTTGGGGCTCAAAACTGACTGGATTAAGCTATTTAAAACAGATAGATCCCAGCTAGTATCGTTGTCTGTCTGGTATTTAATGTCTCAAAAAAGTATATCAATGCACGTCAAAGCTCCTTGGAATAAGAAGATAGATAATATTAGTTGTCTGAATTATGTCTTTTTTACCTTTCTAGCACAGTCATGATTATTTGCAGGGTGCTGATGCATCCAGCTAAATTTGTTTACTTCCTCTTACTCTTGTAAGTTATGGCTTTCCATGTGTTACTCCGTGAGCATAAGAACAGTTTTATGGAAGAAATATCCTTTAAACACTCTGACCTTCATGTCTCCCTTTTCTCAAACAGGGATGCTGTGATAGTAACTTTGATGATCAGCTTGATTGGATTAAGAAACACCTAGGATTCTTTGATTCTTTCTTGGGGCCTTATCCCCTTTCCTTCTCTCTGCCTTTCACAACTTGGGGAAGAGTCTCCTTTTCGCCTGTGCTACCTGAGGATTTCTTGGAGCTGTCCCTTGCCATGGAAAAGGATCTGGAGCTGTTGAGAAAAGTGTCAGGATTGAAGACCTCAGTGGCTGAAGGCAAGAGGAAGACAATCCTGGAAATGGTCTAGACAGCTAGAACAGATAGACAGTGTGTGACATCTGTACAGCACAAGAAGGACCATACCCTAGGAAACTGTCTGTGGTACTTAATCATGAAGAACCGGGAAGTGGAATTTTGCAGTTACACTGTGGCACATCCTTCAGAGAGCAAAATTAATTTGCGAATTCAGACACAGGGTGCACTTCCAGCTGTTGAGCCATTTCAGAAAGGCCTGACTGAGCTCTTGAATGTCTGCCAGCATGTGCTTGTCAAGTTTGAGGCTAGCATAAAGGCCCTTAAAGATCAAAAGGCAAGTAAAAAACGAACCCATGTTCTAGTCTCTCATGTGGGGTATAAGCAGGATTATCCTCATGATGATGCAGAACAACTAGAATTTGTGATTGTCACATGTAGAAAACTGTGGTTCTAGCTGTTGACCCATTACAGCTAGTATAGTCACCTAATAAATTCTCTGTTTGTTTAAAAAAAAAAAAGGAAACACCTCTGAGATTACTGGAGCATACTCCTGTGTGTTTTTGAAGTAATTTCCTTAGGTGATGAGATCCTGAAGATTCTGATTCTTTCATAGATTCATAATATTATGGCATTATGGCAAAGTGGTGGAAAGTAGGCAATAGGGGCTTTGAAGGAAGTGGGATGCTGGAAGGTGTCCTTGAGGGATATAACTCTCCCTGACTCCTTCCTCTGTGCTCTACTTTTCATAGTCCAAAAAAAATGAAGAGTATTTTCTACTGTACAGTCCTGTTGTAAAGCATATGAAGCCAGGCAACCATAGACCAGACTCTCTAAAATCATAAGCCAAAGTAATATTTCATCCTTTAGGTTATTTCTGTCAAGTATTATGTCACACCGACAAGAAAGTAAGAGTTTCAGACAATGCAAAGATAGAGCAACTGTCTTTCCAATGTAATCATTAAAGCTACTGGCACTATTACTGCTGTGGGAAGTGGAAGGTACATGGGTTCATTTTTGTGTGGGAGAATCACCTTTCCAGGCCTGGCCTGCCTCCTTGTGGATTGTTGTGACACAAGGAAAAACAAGTCTCTCCAATCAAAGGTTTTATTAATTGGGTTTGTGTTATAAATGTTAAATGCAGTTTCTACTTGAGATAATAAGACAGGTCATCATTCACTCATCACTATAAAGAGAATTTTTGCAGAGATGCGAGATGAAAATAAGAGCCATAGGATGTAGATAAACAGCAGTACAGCATTCTCTCCAGATTTACTTTTATTTTACCTCAATATTAAACACATTAACCTGGACAGGTATGATGGCACATACACTTAATCCCAACACTCAAGAGGCAAAGGAGATGGATCTCTGTGACTTGAAGGCCAGCCTGCCCTACATAGAGAGCTTCACACAAGCCAGGGCTTCATAGTAAGACCTTCTCTCAAAAACTAAATAAACAAGTAAGCAAACAAAAATAAATAGATTAACACATGATTTTGTACTACTTAAGTTGGCATTCTATGTTAACTTATATCCACTCATCAGGAAATTGTGAAATACATCCTCAAATTCTATAATGCCTCTTCCACAGGTGTAGCTTAATCCCTTTCCCCTTACATTGGATTGCACTTAATGACTTGTGTTCATGAACAGAAGGAAAATGCAGTAATGTGGTGTGACTACTCAGAGCTCCGAGTTTAAACAATGGGAGCCAGCTTTCTTCCTGTTCTTCTTGAATCACTTGTTGTGGAAAGAGACTGTCATATGATAGTTACAAAACTTCTGAGGCAACTTACCGAGAGGCCACTTCCAGTAAGTAATTAAGTTATTAAGGATAACAGTCAACAACCATACAAATAATCTTAAAAGTAGATCCACCAGCCCTAGTAAACCCTCAAACGACTGGACACATTCCTAGCCAACATCTTAACTTTGAATTACCCAACTAAATTGCTCCCAAATTCCTGTCCCACAATAACTGGGATAATCCATGTTTAAATAGTTGTTTTACACCACTAACCGGGGTGACTTGTTATGCAACAGTAGGTACATAAGATCTGGGTATAATAGAGTCTACTACAATCCTGACATATAAGCAAGTGTTTAGTCATTCGTTGCTTGAGTGGCTAAACCATTGAATGACGTAGAGTATATCTACCATACTGTACTGTGTTCTGTACAATACTGGTACTGTCTTTGATCCCTAACATCTATGTTCTATAATGTTTTTAAAATAAACTCATAGAAATCAACTGAAAATCTCAATGAGATCTGGTATTCACAGTCTTGAATATGGCATGGCAAATAGAACATACAATCCTTGAAACTTACATGCTATTATCTGAGTAATCTAACCCCCCTTAATCTCATTTTTCCTGTCCTTTAAATGGGGACAATAATATGAGTCTGCATATGCTTCAATACAGACAAGCAAACAAAGACATAAATGAAATGAAATAGTAAAATAAATTATTTTTACAAATTTAGATTGATCAAGTTTACCTTTAAAAAAATAATCATTAAATATTATGTATGTGAGTAACATGGAGATTTTCTCTGAAGAAGCATTTTACTTACTGATTCATATATATTTGTACAATTATTCATAACAAGCAGGTTGGATTTAATTGGGTGGCAGGATGATAGTTTATTATGTGGCAGACTTCACTTTATTAGCCTGTTGGAAATTTATTGTGCTTTAAAAAGAATACCTAATTATGACTGGCTGCTTTTTCTTTTCAAGAATTAATTTGTAACTAGGTCCTGTGTCTGCCCTTCTTTGCAGTACAGTGGTGTGTAAATATTCCTAGTCATAAACAAACATTTAACCAGTCTGAAGAGTTCATTCTGGAACAAAACTGCACCCAATAAAAGAAATGAGTCATGCGTTGATGCAGCTGACGTGGAGTTGATGCAGCTGACTTTCCTCAGTGCTGTGGCATTGTGAGAATATACCAGGGACCTGAAAACAACACCCCACCCCACCCCTGACACCAATAGTTCAAATTTCCCCAGGTATCCCAGGCTGCAATAGGGAAAAGAGAAAGCCGAGGTGCCAGAGGAAGAAACTCTCTCCCAGAAAAAAGATTTCGCGCTGTTCTGAGAGCATCTCATCAATCAGTAGATGCAAGAGTCCCAGCTTCTGTTTCTCGCTTCTGTGAAATTGTAACTGCTATAGGGAAAAGTGGAGAGAATCTTAAGAACTTTTCTTCTCCCTGGTTCTGGGCCAAACTATAAATAAACCTGTTTTTTTTTTTTCTCAAAGTTTACTCCCTATTTTCCTTTTTTTTTTTTTTTCTTTTTTTGGTTTTTCCAGACAGGGTTTTTCTGTGTAGCCCTGGCTGTCCTAGAACTCATTCTGTAGACCAGGCCAGCCTCGAACTCAGAAATCCACCTGCCTCTGCCTCCCAAGTGCTGAGATTAAAGGCATGTGCCACCACTGCCCAGCTACTCCCTATTTTCTTTTGAGATACAAAATGTTAAGATGGAAGGTTTTCAGCCCCAAGTGCCTGGTATCAGCATGAGTAAGAAGTAACAGCCTCAGAATAAGTAAGCTAAAACCTTCAGATATGATATAAGTTCTACTTTTGTAGTGGATTAATTCTGCAGTCTCCATGGCTTTGTCTTATAGGTGACTCCCCTTATCAACAGGAAATAGGTTTCAGGACCTTCAGTGCTCAGCAGAAATGGCACACAGTACAAAGCTCTGTGTATATTATGTTTCTCCCACAAATAAATAGCCATGCTAACTCTTAATTTATAAAGTAGGCATATTAAGTGATTAAGAATAACTAATAAAATAGAATAATTATAATAGCATACTATTAAAGGTTGGTCTTCATCCCACAATCTTATGGTACCTTAGAAACCTCAGCATATAGTCTGCTCTTGTAGGAAGCCGCGTTTGCACTGGCAGAATTGGCCATTCCAAGATGGCGCTGGCATCCGTACTTCTTCCTAGTAAACAAGTAAATTGCGCATGTGCCATGGTAAAAGCCCGCCAAAGTTAAAGCCCATCCCACGGTGTTTTGGCGCGCAACGAGTAAGCAGCCAATCAGAGGTGAATACACCGCTCTAAGGGTATATAAGCAGTGCTTTCCCGGGCCTGGGGGTCTTCCACCATTATGTTTTTGGAATAAACGTGTTCCTGCGGAAGGATCCTGATGTGTGTCCGCGTGAGTTCTTGCTGGCGAGACGATTACACGCGTACCACATGCTCTTACTGAAAACCTTTCACCTTTTGTTTACAGGAAGTACTCTGGCTTTTCTTTGCTGCAGCCATAGAGTTAGCATCATTATCCTTGCATTCTGAGGCTGCTATTAAATACAAAGAGGGTTCCTTCAAGATGAGCAGTGTATATGGTGGTAATCTGACAGACGATGGGGCTAGAAAGTGTAGTGGGCAAGTGCTACGTGTGGGACTGCGTAAGGGTATCCTGGGTCGTGGTGGAGCAGGTGCCTAAAACCCCGAGACTCTGCAGATTCTAGATGAGATTCTACATGAGAACTGGCAGGAGTTTTGGCGCCCCCCAGAACCCAGGATCCTGAAAAGCAGTCAGGTCTCCATAGAATTACATAGGCCAGGCTGTAGGTCTCAAGGCCCTAGGGATTTACATACTAATGAAGGTCAGAGGGCAGAGCAAATTAAACATGCCTCCCCCAGATCCTCCCCCAATCCTCCCCCTTTCTCCCTCCCTATATAACTCGGGACTGCCCTGAGTTTTTGGGGGTACGCCTAGATCCATCTATCATCCGCTATGACAATAAACCTTTTTGGAACCAAGGACTTCCTTGTGTTACTGGGGCCTGTCGCTGCCAAGGCCCCCAGGCCACTAGAACCATAGAGTTTCCCCCAGATGTGAGACCCGCCAAGGCGGTGGAAGCCCCTCCGGGGCCCCACCGCTGTGGCGGTCTTTTAAAATTTTCCCCACAGCTATGCACATTGTTGATGTGCTACACGAAATTGGAGCATGGTAGGATGAGATTTCATCATACTACTTAGGATGATCACAAGCAAAACATTTTAATCACTTATTTCTAGAAATTTGTGATAAGAATTTGGGGCTATATTTGAGAAGAGTTGAGAAGGGCCACACCACCACCGTGAAATGGAGTGAATGAAGTTTGTTTTATTCTTGTTTTTTGCTTTCTCCCTTTTAGCTATCTGTTCAACAGAAAATCTGTCTAAACTACTGCCTCAACCAAACATTGGATTGTGTGTGGCTGTGGTTGCTCTCTGCCTAGGAAGAAGCATTTTAAGAAAGAGACAGAACTTCAGCACCCCTTTGCAATATCAAAAACAGAAATAAAAGATGAACCTGAGGAAACCAAGGTGCCAGGACAGAACAGTTCCAACAGAACAGACCCCTCCCCTCTGGAAAATGCTAAATGATCTTTATCCATGACAGTCACGCCTTCAGAAATCTACCAAGACATAGAGAAAGGAAGGCTGGTGCACTTTCTGACCTGACTGACACAGGAGGGGCTAATGTGAGGAACAGGGCAGTGGACGAAACAGACTAAGAACGTCTAGAAAATACTGTCAACCTCAAGGGAAGTGTTCTGAGCGTGACTCACATATTAGCTTGCAGGCAAAGTCTGCCACGTGTGCACCAGGAACTGGTGGTGTCTCAGTGTCTGCTGCTCCTCAGGTCAGGCTCCCTGACATTACGCTGTATTGTCTAGCTTCCTGGAATAAGAACCACAGTAATCCTGAGCTGTTTTCATTGGTAGCTCACCAAAAGCAGACTACATTTGTGTGTAAGTAGAACAGGTGACACTTGCTTTGGTTTCGTATCCTGTTTTGAAAGCAAAACAGTAATGTGCATACTGACTGGTTCTGTCGTGGACACAGTCTCACAAATTACAATGCATAGCATGGAGATTGTTTTTTTTTTTAATTTGTGCTTTTAGATATAAAGAGGGACTATAGTAGATAACTTTATTTTATGACATTTATTTGATTATATCGATTTCATTTGCATGTGTATTAGTGTGGTAGTATCCAAGTGTCCTGTCATATATGTAGGGATCAGAGGACAGCTTGCAAGAATCATTTCTCCCCTTTCACTGTGCATCAGGCTTGGCAGGGAGCACCTTTACCCACAGAGCCATTTATCCTGCCCTGTAGTAGGTATCTTTTGGGGTTTCCCTGCCTCCATTGAGAAGTACCCCATCCTTCAGCTCTTCTTCTCTAAGTTCTTTCCTACAAGTTGGATCCCATGATCACGTCTCTAGAGAAGACTTTCTTCCTACTTGCATTTCCCTATTAGGTATATATTTTGAAATTTGTTTGTTCTTGTTAAATTAATTTGAAAAGATATATATTTTTTCATTCTTCCATATACATTTCACCAGGAACAGTAATTCACACCTGTAGTCACAGTATTCGGAAGGCTAAAACAGGGGGATTGAGAGAGTTGGGAGCCAGCCTGGGTTCCGTATGAAGATAAATAGAAATAAGCTACACAAACAAACAAGAAAACTCAACAAATTGATAGTAAAGTGAAAATATATGTAATCATATATCTAGTCATTTTACTTAGGAGGGATGTGAGTAGTTCTTTGTAATGTATGTGAATCATGAAATAGAAAGCATTGGGTTAAGAAACAACATAGGCTTAGGAAGAACCTGGAAGCTTAGAGGCAGGCAAGCAGCACAGGAGGAAGCTTCAGGTCCTTGTCTACTGTAGAAGCATCGGAAAGCTGGGAACTGTTAAGCCAGGTTTGGGAAAGCCCTAGCAAACAGTTTAGACTTCACAGCAACCAGCTAAGACCAACACAAGCAAAAGGCAGTTGAAAGCCCTAAGGACGTTTTCTGGTGATTTCCCTGTCCTCCTTTGTGCTCTCCTCCACAGGCTGACCCAGTGGTAGTGAGTCAGACACAAAGAGGCAACAGTCTTAAAGCTGTGGCAACTTTGCTGCTTCAATGTTCTAGAAGGCGTAAAACAGACTTCCTTTTCAAGTTAATGAGTCTGTCAGTTTGAACCTGACTAGGGTACCATGAGCACAACTATCCCAAACTCATACATTTATAGCGCAAACTTCCAATGTAGCTGGAAAAGGGCCATTGGCAAAGTACCAAAGGTTGAAAGAGATCACAAGCAAAGGACCCATTCTGATAGAGCTAATGCTCCCATAAGAAGAGGAAGAGGTGAAGAGACAGGACTTTCCTCCCTGCCTCTCCTCTCCACTTTCTTCTTTCATTCTTACCCTTTCTCTTCTTTTTTCCCTACTTCCATAGCTATACATATAGAAAGACTGTGTGAGTATATTAGATAGGTGACTATCTACAAACCAGGCAGAGAACACTGAACAGCAACTGAATTTGTCAGATCATAGACTTCTGGCTTTCATAACTCTAAGAAAACAAATTTCTGTTGTTTAAGTCACTCAGCCCCAGATATTTTGTTATAGTATCCTCAATAAATCAATGCAGCAATAGCTAAGATTGGATAAACTACAGTAAATTTAGACAATGAAATGCTTTATGATTTAAATCTGAATTATCTCCCCAGGCATTTGAGTGCTCAGTCTCCAACTTACATATTGCTATTTTGAAAACTGTATGGTCCTTAAGAGTTGGAACCTACTAACTTAAGTAAACCACAAGGGGTTTGAAGGTTATGCCCACTCTGGTTTTGACCTACTTTTTTATGTGTTTTATGATCTACCACCATGCGAGGAGTCCCTACTATATCCACCTATCTCCACAAATGGATTCTGCCACCCTGCTGTATCTATCACAGTGGATTGAAATTTCTCTGGGGCCATGAGTCCAAATAAATCTTTCCTTTCCTAGGTTGTTTCTGTTGGGTACTTGGTTGGAGTGATGATATCAGCGAGTAGTACAAATACTATTCAACAGTAAAAAGAAATAAGATGCAGAGATACTAAAAAATATAATGGAATCTTACATGCATATTATTAAGTAAAAAAAAAATGATGTCAAAGACTACATGCTATTTGATTTCAACCAGGTGATTTTCTAGAAAAGGAAAAACTATCCAAAGTGACTAAAGGTTGCTGGGAGTTCGAAAGGAAGGTGGCATGGATAGCTAGACTATAGGAGATTTGGAGCAGGGCAGGGAAGCTATTCTTTATGATATTATAATGCGAGCATGTGTCACTATACATCTCTCCAATCCCATGGAAAGAGCAACAGCAAAGATTCAACCAAATATAATCCAATGAACTTACAAAAGAACCTAAAAAAGAGATTATAAATACAAGTATCATTTATGGGATATTAAGGGAAAATTCTCAGCAAAGCATTGATAAACTGGATGAAAGAGTTTAAACATGAACAGCCTGAGCAATCAGTGGGCAAGTGACTATAGTAGACCATTCTCCAAAGAAGAAAGACATCCGGTAAGTACAGCAAAGATATGCAGTGTCCTTAGTCATTGATTTACTATAAATCAAAGACAAAAAGGAGGTACTGTTTCACACTAGAGCACTATAGGGGAAAATATACAAAATAACGAGTTTATCGAGGATACGGATAAGTTGGAATACTTGTATGTCACTAGTAGGAACATGCCGTGGTGCAGACACTGTGTAAAATGAATAAGAGCTAAACATGGGACACAGCAAGCGTGTCAGCTACTTTGGTGTTATCTATGACAAGTTACCTGACATAACACCTTAAAGGAGTGGGAAGTTATTTCGGCTCTTGGTTTCAGAGGCTGCCGTCCTTCATCGTGGAGGGAAGAGTGGACTGATGGAGAGCTCACCCATGGTGGATCAGGCACAAAGATGAGGAGTGAGTAGGAGCCAGTACAACTCTCAAAGGCTGTCCCCAGTGACTTACATCTTGCTGCTGGGCCCCACTTTTCGAAGTTTAGGATATCCTTTCCACTGTATCCTAAAAGTGCACTGCTAGGTGGATACTAAAATGTTCAGAACACAGCACCATACAATCCACTAATTCTTTAAGGTAAGCATTAAAAAGTGGAAGCATTAAATTAATTAATTATATTAATTCCTAAAAAGTGAAAGCAGGGACAAGATGAGCTATCTGTACATGACTGTTCACAGTAAAGTATTTGTAAAAGCCCAAAGGTGGGAATGACCCAAGTGCCCAGCAAATGATAGCTAAACAGACAAAACGCGGTGTGTTGGGCACTTGGTTGCTGTGGTGAAATAGTGACCTGACACAAAAAGCTTAAGGGGTGAATGGTTTCTTGTGGATCATGGTTTCATTTCACAGTAGTTTGGATCTGTTTTTCTGGGTTTGAGGTGAGGCAGTACACCATGACAGGAAAGCAAGGTAGAACAGGACTGTTTACCTCTAGGGAGTCAGGAATTCAGGAACAAAATATAACCCTCAATAACACTGCCCCAGACTTCTAATGGGCCACAGAGATGAGAATAGTGACCGTCGAGTGCTCAGCCCTGTCACTCTTCCAAAGTTCAGGGGACTCTGCAGAAGAAAGTTCAGAAGAATGGAAGAGCCGGAGCTTGGGAAGGGGTGCTACAACATGTGTTCTTCTAGACATGATGTAGCTTTTGTACCCACAAATCCTGCAGTTGTAATTATCTGTACAAGACCCGCTCAAGACTGAAGCCGTCATCGCTCTACCTACCATAGATGGGCAAGGAACTCACGAGACCCCAATCCTTTCTGCGGAGCTAGAGGCAGTAAATGCTTCCTAAGGGCGGGGGAGTCAAAGTTGCCCTTACTCAGATCCTCCACTCATGTTTATGTAGGCAATATCAGTTAAATGAAGCAACAGTCCTGCACAACCACATATAAACATTAAAGTAGAAGAGGTTGTTAAGGAGATATGAGATATGTATGTGTATGTAAATATGTATATGCGTGTGTATGTGTGTGTGTGTGTGTGTGTGTGTGTGTGTGTTTGTGTGTGTGTATGGAATTGCGGGAGAATTTTTTTATTAAAAAAAGAACATTACCCAGTAATCCATTTCTTTAGCCAGTTCTCACCTTCTAAAGCAGTAGTTCTCAGTCTTCCAAGTACTGTGTCCCTTTATTTAATCTTCACGTTGTGGTGACCCACAACCATAAAATTACTTTCATTGCTCTTTTATAACTATGCTTTTGCTACTGTCATAAGTCATAATGTAAGCATCTGTGTTTTCTGATGGTTGGAGGTGACCTCTGAGAAAAAGTCATCCCCCCCCCCCCAGGAGGGTCACAACCCACACATTGAGAACCACTATGTTAAAGATTTTGGTTCCTTCTAAAATAGCAGCACCAGCTAGGGGCCGTGCTCTAGACGCGGGTGCCTGTGAGGAAAAGTAATACCAAAGATGCTGATGTTCCAAACGCACTTCTTGTTCGGATCCTGTCAGTGGCAGGGCTGCAAGCCTGCATAATTCTACGAAACAGCATCTTGACTGAATAGAATATTATATTAATAATTCATCAGTATTAATAGCCCTCTTTAGGGAATGAGCAAATGAGATTCTATTATTTTCTATAATCTTAAATTTTTATTTATCAATTTAAGATTAAATGTATGTGCAACATGCAGTAACATGTATTTTTGATGCTGTTTTGATATTGAGACATCTGGCTGTCTAGCTGGTACTACAGGTATGTGTCACAACACCAGGATACAATATAGCATTCTTAACACCTGATTTATTCACTAGTGAAGTGTCACAAACACAGAGGGCAGTTAGTCTCACCAGATGTCAATCTTCTCAAAGTCAAACTACGGCAAACCTTTTTAGAAATAAGACCCGTTGCTCTTTCAAGGAACCGTGTCAGGTGCAGCTGGCATATCATCTCATGGGTATACCCCCCACCTCTCAGAAAATCCATTCCAATGACTACTCAACACTGATATGTAAAAACAAGATCCCGCCTCACAAGCTATGGTATATTTGAATTTTAAAATATTTTGAAAGTCAGTACAATGTGTCATCAGATAAGGGTGCTTACGTGCAGCCCTGCCAACCTGAGTTCAATTCCTGGGATCCACAGTAGAAGAAAAGAACCAACTGCCAAAAGTTTCCCTCTAACCTCCACACATGTGCATTCACATATACATACATACATACATACATACATACATACATACATACTAACATACAAAACAATAAATAAAATCTAAAAAATATATTTTTGATACATGGACAGTTAAAACCATAGATACAGAACCCACAGATCTAGAAGAGTTACTACATACAAATATAGCATATACATATGTGTATGCATTTATATGTGTATGTAACATGAGGTGTCTATCGTATTATATACACAGTTTTCACCATAGCTGTATTATGTAGGAATCATTGCACTCAAATATGGAAATTGAGATGCAAACTGATTGAATAGCTGGCTCAGTCCACCTGCTATTAAGCAGTAAAGTTAATTAAGGGGCTGGAGATATGAGTAATATCTCAATGAGCTCAGTAATAGAGATCTCTCATTGCTCTTCTAGAAGACCTGACTTTGGTTTCTAGCACCAATAACAGGTTTATATATCTTCTATAACTTGTAACTAAAGCTCCAGGGAATCTGACCCTCCTTGGCCTCCATAGACATACGCCCACATGTGCCAAACATTGGCATAACCCCCCCCACACACCCCTCCCTGTACCCATAACTTTTACAATTACAAGATAAATTTTTTAAGCTTAGCGCTATGTCTAATGCACCTGGGAGGACAATTTCTTATTTGCCTTCATGCAACGCAAGTTGTAGCATACACTCATGGAGTGTTAAGATGCTGACTTAATTAAACTAATCAGAGATACGTACAGCGCTCTGCAGTAAGTCACTGGAGGTCAGAGGCGGCTCCTCTACCCTCTCTCTAGCCTCTCATCTAAATTTTAAATCTTCTGACTTTAGAGAAAAGATGCCACTCTAACATTCTAAAGAGCGGGTAAAGCGCTACAAATTTTCAGAGAAATGTAATGATTTCACTTCAGTCTTCTGCTCTAGCAGAGAGAGAGTAACTGGCTTAAATATTCCAATTTTTATTTGAAAGGAATGTGCTACGAAGTTAATTCAATAGTAACACATGGAAACCATTTTCAATTTATCAAGTCTTCTGAACATTAAAAAGACATTCTGACTGGGGCTCCTGAAATAGAGAGAGCTACAGGAATCGTGCCTAAGGAGCACTTTGAGTATTCAGACAATTCTCAAATGAACTGATTTTAAAGGAAGAAGAATCTCACTGATTGAAGAAATTGCTTAAAATGCACGTGTCCATAGTCTAACTAAGAGTAGCTAATGAAAAAAGACAAAGTTTGACAAAGGTTGGGGAAGAAACAGAAAACAATATCAGAATATGGGAAACTCTAAGAAAGAGGCTTACTATACTTAAAAAATAAAACAAAATAACAAAAAGTCTTTCCATTACAGAAAATGATAAACACTTAGCTAAGAGAACCAGAAGCTGCATTACAAGTAAGCACAGTCTGGAGTATGGAATGGTGTAGAATCAGAGACCACGTGGACTACATTTCTAGGCTCATGGTTTAAAATCAAGCCCATCTTTAGTTTAGGTGGAGACAAAAATCATAAATTGCCTCAAATATGCTCCTAAAAACACACTGAATAACTAGAATAGCAAAAACCATAATCACCACATTCTCCAGAAGACTAACTGAAAAAAAAAATATCCCCATGACTGTCAGAATGCCAGAGGCTTTTGCCCCGCCCAAACCACAGGCAACAGTCAAATTTATACATGGTACACAAAAGCCCAATAGGGTTAGCATCTGGACAGAGATGGTGGAGAGGAAAGAACAGAGTTGTGTGAGTGGTGCAGTATGGAAACTGCCAACAAATAAATCAGAGAGGACCTTACTCTGAGGGTCTCAACAGTCATTGTGAGAATATTACTGGACAGAAAATGACTCCAAGCTCCAATATGCAGGTGGCTGAAGTTTAAAAGTTCTCAACCAGACACTGAGCAACTACATAATGACCAGTAAATAGTCAGATGGTTTAAGTACTCAAAAGAACCCTCAGAAAAATCCAACTAAACCTCTGCATTGTGGAAAATACTATTGTTATTTTTTTGTTATGAAAAATACCACGTGAACAGAATATACAGTGAGGGCAGAGATGTAAGGGAAGGAAGAAAATCAATAAATGTTGGGAGGCAGAGGTAGCAGTGCAGAAGAGACAGAGCTCTGAAGGTGAATATCACTTCACAAAAAGTGCATCTATATCTGTATGAAGCCCTTCTATTAGTCAGTCTACCTCCCTACCTACTTTGTGTTAATAATAGATACAAACATTCAAGTAACAAAAAGCCTCCGTGGCACCTCCTAGTCCCCTGTAAATATGCAGCACACCTGATTTTTAAAATATTTTTTCTACTGTTTATGTACAGTAGAAAATAGAAAAGGTTTTTGTGGTTGCTAATCTTCAGTGTCAATGAGAGAATCACCATGGACAAGCAAGCTGAATGCTAGCATTTATGTGTCTCTGCTTCCCTTGTGACCATCCACATCAAGCTCCAGCTGCCACATCTGTCCCCACCACTGCGGATGGCACCTTCAAACTATGAGACCAAATAAACCCTGCCTAAGTTGAGCCCAGCAACAAAAAAGGAAACATAATTAATACAGATATGGTAGAACAGCAAAGACATACGCTTGCCCCTGAAACAAATGAAACTATAGATAATAAGTATATGACAGAAAATAATTAATTTTAAAAAATCACGTGGATGTAACAACGTGATCTTAAAAGGAAGCAAACAATAGAAACTATCAAAGGATAGTACATGTCGGGGATAAACCTCACTCAGAGATTGCCATATTTCAGAACTGGACTGATTCACTGTGTTATGGGCTTGTTTCAGTTTCCCTGATACGGAAAACATTTCCCTTTTGCTCCCAGTAGAAATACCAGGGTGTTTTATGGACCCTCCCTCCTCCCTGGGTTAAGCAGAACTTGAATTTTCTCTCAGCTTCTTGAATCCATCAAAAGTTCTTTCCAATGTCTCACCCTTTCATTTATTGTTTTCAAGTAGGCAAGCGCCTCCAGAGTAAAAACAACGAGCTCTCGTTCCTTCTTCTTCTGAATCCTGGCCCTATAAACCCACACTGCTTGTTTGTTCAATACTTTCCCATTGATCTTAGACAACCTACTCTACAATCACCAGAGGAAAGACGTTGGAAATTCATTTTAAAGAGAAATACAAATAAATAAATCTCGAGAGGAGAAGTTACATAAAAGATGGTAAGAGAAAGCCTGGGCTTGTGGAACTTAGAGTGGAAGGGACAAAACGGAAGCAAAGAACAAAGCAGATGCAAGCCTGGAGTGCCTTGTGAAGTAAACTACAGCAGCTGTGTCATACGATCACTACTGACACTGGAAACCGTGAATCCAGGATGCTCCGTGCTGAGACATACTTGAACCAAGCGGAACATTAAAACTAAAAACCAACCAACCAACCAAACAATATACACAGACCTCCGTGTATATTTAGGCAATCAAAACTGTCACTATAGAATAAATACATCATACTAACATCTGACTTCTTTTTTCTCATAAAATAGCGGGACAACATACTTAGGATGCTAAAGAAGACATGAAGCCATGGTTCTTATACACGGACCACTTTGAAGTATAAATTGCACAAAAATCAAAGCTGTTGTAAAAAAAAAACCGCAAGTGCACTTGGCCTGTAATTCCCTGAGAAAATTACTCCGGAGAGCAGCTTCCTTGAGAAGACTATAGAAGAGGCTTCTATTGAACTACAGACACAGAAAAGCCTGCTGGCAGATAAAAGATATTTGAACAAACGGATAGATGGACGAATTTATAAGTGGAAGAAGGTTAGCACATTTTAAGATACAGATAGAAGGGAAAAGGAATCCGGTACATTGTCACTGACCACCATAGAATTGAGAATGTGGTGAAATAATGTTACTTTTTAGAGAAAAAACTTAGAGCTAGTAAGAAAACTGTTTCAGAGTGTTGTAGCTAAGATGTGTATATGGTCGGTGGCTGAGCCAGGAAGTTGATCTAGAGTTTTTTGGTGCTTGGTGAAGTTTGCTTTAAATGTTTATTCAATGACATTTAAGTATTATTACTCGCCCCCCTCAATAAACAAAAAGTCCTGTTCCTTGTACCAAATACAACATAAAATCATTTCATTTACTTAAAATTTGAAGCAAATTATGTCTATTAGAGAAACATTAGAAATAAGATCTATTACCTATAGCCCAAGGATCTAAAAAAAGCGAGTATCAGTTACAAACATACCTTCTATGACTTTTCTATCTTTGAACAGTTATATATTCATGTTCAAACCAAAGGTAGACTTATATGACATATAGATTGGTAGTCTTTTTTTTACAACATATGTCATAATCATATTTCATTATCAATAAACACTGTACTATATCACAGAGACCTCAAAACAGATTTCATGTCAATAGAAATGGAACTTTGTATGTTGCTGGATATTGTCTTGAGGCTTCCGTGCCTTCGGTTCATTCAAAGAACTTTTAGATAACCATCGTTTATCTGTGTCTAATTGATCTTTGGATTTGGATGACATATTATCATAAGTTTAGACTTGCTAAAATGATCAGTTATAGTCTCTCCTAGCTTCATCAAATCTGAATATAGATCTTTCCCTTGAGTAGAAAAGAGAAAAGAAGCAAGGGTCAGAATGGGAAAGGAAAAATGCTAAGAAGACAGTAGTTATGAGCAGGTAAGCATGATATGATTGTATTGTATATACAATACATTCTCTTGTAGGGCCGGCTTCTTATAGAGATGTAATACTGGGGTCTGCCTCTGGAGAAGAAAGGTCTTTTGTTCATGACTAGGGATGGAGAAGACTAGGGAAGCCACTAGGAGCTGTCAATCCCCTTATTGGGGAGCTGAGTTGGTAGATCCTTCCTTTGTTCAGTCTATATCATATCCAGCATATTAAAAGGCAACCATCAATCACAAAAATACTACTTCCATTTCACCAAATGGAAGTTTAGCTCTAAATGACCACATGGTTCAACACGATGTCGCTTTAGGCATTTAGCTGTGTGTGGTTATTTATTTTCAATTCTTTGCATATGGTCTCCATAATTTGTTTCTTTTGCAGACATCAACGTGTTTTGCAGGCTTAAAATTGGTGATTACATTTTTGCATCACTTCTGGGACAAAAATCCAAAACATCTGAAAGGTAACAAATCATTGCCTAGTAGCTAGAGTGTTGTTTGATAAGAAAGTCACGAAAGTAGCAATCTCCTTACTGATGAGAACATTGATAAAGAAAAAGAAGATGTACAGCATTATAGTTGAATTTCTGGAGTCATAGTGTGCCACAGTCAAGAGCATTGACCTTGAAGGAGTATTGTGTTCAAATGCTGTAACACTGCCAACTGCTTAGTGTACATGTCTCCATGTCTTAGTGTGGGTGAGCTGCTATGCTGTCGCTGTTGCTGGGGTTATTATTGCTATTACTGTGACCCCAGAAGAAATATGTAGAGGTTACATTATTTACTCACAGCTCTGCGGGTGATTGTACAGTGGGTCTCACCAGTGTCATCCACAGATGGTGGCTTACTCTTTTCTTCTACTCTATTCCCTGTGTGGGAAAGATCCCATTGTTTCTTCAGGATCTTTGTGAATAGGGAAGTGTTTCTCTAGGGATCTCTCTCCTCTTGGAACACTGGTCAGCACAATTTTGATAGATTCTTGGACTGCTTCCTTGTATTCTGCTCCAGATTGGTGTCTGATAGGTGTCAATCTCCACTGTTGCTGTTGTTTCTTGATACTAGTTTTGTAATCTCCAACTAAAAACTCATTGCTGTTTTACATCAGGCTCTCAGAATCATGCTGAATTACATTCGTGTTATAGAAGAAGAGCATCAAGTAGAATAAAGGTTTGGAATTTGGGTTAATATGAGTTCAAATCTTAGTATTTGTGGCTAGGATCTCTTACATGACCTCTCTGTGGGGTACTTTTATTTGTAATTAGATGAATAAGATAATGCCATTTTAGTAGGTTTGGGAAGATGAGAGAGGGCAATTGATATGTTTGGACTAAAATTCCTCTGCTTGACAGTTTTCACTTATACTTTATGTATTTAAATATAAATGTGTGTAAATTCATACTTTTCCTTCTCTTTCTTTTATTATTCCGTCTCAAGTTTGTGTTAAAGATATACATACCAATGATTTCAAACTTACTTTCCACTCATCTTTGAATGCAGAGTGTTTCTAGCTTAGGTGGGTAAAACTCTGATAACTCATTTTTTTTTTACTACTCCTTAGGCAATTGCTTTCCTTGGAGTAATTTGTTTCTGTGTGTTTGACCTTGGCTTTACTTTCAGATTTTATTACTCAACATAACCATTAGCTTGTTTGATTACCTTTAATTAAGTTGAATTGGCACCTGAACATGGAAATACCCTTGTTTCTTCGTTGGCCAAGTTTCTCCTTTGCTGATTGTGACAATTCAGTCTTCTAATTTTGCCTTTTAACAAATAAATGTGGTGCTTCTGTCCTGATAAGAATCTTAGAAGAAGTGCCAATTATAAAATATTTCATTGGAATTAACATTATAGTCATAATTCTGTGTATGTGTATGTGTATGTATAAGCATATGAGTGTATATGTACATAGAGAATTTTAAAATAGAAAACACCTTTTCAGTGAGTAAGGAGATCACTTACCTTGAAGTTGTCAGAAACCACTATGCTTCACTTGTCACTACAGGTCTCCATCTGTTCTACCCACTCCTAAAACAGAGCTGTATAGATTATGATTAATTAAACATGTTCTTCCTGATTGCCCCTTAGGCTCTTGGTCAAAAGTCAAATCTCTCATTGGAGCCACATTTTTTTATATATATGCTCTCTTATACATATCACTTTGACTTCTAACGCTCTTTCAATCTCCTCCAGTATTAAAACAACTGTATGAGATTAGTAAAGTCACTGCCCAGTGAAGACTGGCAAATGACTCAAGGAGAGGAATTGGAGGGGTATATACATATGAGAGTGAATATTCTCTCTCTCTCTCTCTCTCTCTCTCTCTCTCTCACACACACACACACACACACACACACACACACACACACAGAGCACAGAGGGGGGGAGAGACAGAGAGACAAAGAGAGAGAGAGAGAGAGACAGAGAAGAGAGTGAGACAGAGGGGAGAGAGAGAGAGAGAGAGAGAGAGAGAAAGAGAGAGAGAGAGAGAGAGAGAGAGAACCGAGAAAGAGTAGAGTAAAATAAAGTCTTTGTCCTTTCTAAATTCTGGGCTCTTTCAGCCTCCAGGAAGCACAAACTGGCTTTTTCTGAATTCTGGGCCCTTTTTCAAAGGTATTGAGTTCTGTTTTCATAGAAACAGGAAGGTTCTTGTGTTCCATGGCCTAAAGGGGATGGGAAGAGGGGCTGGGGGCTTAGTGTGAGGCACAGAAGTGTCAGGAGCAGTACACAACAAAGAAAACTCCTGTGACTATGGCTTTCAACACCCAGGACCGGGCTTCTGCATGGTGGAGTGCAGGGCTGTCCCACAGCAGGTTCTCACGCACTGCATGAGGGAACCTTGAGGCGTCTTAAACTGCTGGTGTATGTTTTCCTTGGAATCCGGTGGTCTCTAGAATAGATGTCATCCTAGTAGGTGCAATAGCAAACACCCTGGAGACACATGCTCACAAGGAGCCACTGATTGCTTTGTAGTCACATAGCCCAGGTTTATTGAGTATCCAGCACACATGAAGTTCTTGGTTTGTAGTTAGACTTTTCAAAAGGAGGAGACAAAAATCCTTTTCTTTCTAAAACTCTTCTTTCCGTCTTGAAACCAGAGGCAGCAATGTTTGTTGCTGATTCCATGTGGGTGTGAGCAGAGAATAGTAAAGGTGATTCCAAGGCTCTTCATCTGAACAACTGGAAAGGTAAGGTTTTATTTATCAGTGGATTGTGGAACTAAGGGGAAAATGTGTTTTGAGTTGTATCACACATTGATTTTTAGGATATGTTAAGTTGACGTGTCTATTAGAGATGCTGGTAGAGATATCTGGTAGGTAGCTGAAGTTTTGAATTAGAGGTTTGCAGTAGAAGAATGTGTTCTAAGTGTAAAGACTTCCTAAGGAGTGATTAGATGGCAGTTACAGCTACCTAAGGGGACAAAGTTGCTGCCCTCATGACCCAACATTCCACCCATACGTCAGCACAGGACCATGTACACATCCATGTTACAAGCCAGATCAGGTCAGACTGCAAATATAAGGTGTTGTAGTTGAGTCCCAGTTCTGCCTCCCAGCTCCATACCCCCTTAAATTATGTTTATGAATACCTTGGCTATATAGCTAGGCTCCATCCTGAGTAGATCAGGGTACATATTTATTTTAACCTACATTTTGCCGTATGATTGGTTACCTGAGCTCAGGTGCCGTGTGTCCATGCATCTGTCTCCTCCCCTCTTTTTGGACTCCTCCCCCATCTCCTCTCCCAGAATTCTTTCTCCCTCTGAGAAAAAAAAAATGTTCAATCTTTATTTCCTGCCTAAGCCATAGGCCATAGTCATTTTAATTAACAGGTGAAGCATCCATACAATACACAAGAGGATCTCTCTACAGTAAGGTACCCATTTGCTATCAACATTACTTCAATTTAAATGTGTAATGAAATTTGAACACTTCCTATAAGAGTCACTCAGTGAAAATCACACTGACGAGTTTGTTGCAGCTAATTCAAATCCCCAAGGAACTAAGCTAAAAACATGGCGAGCATGATTAGAGGAGAAAACTTCGCAGTTTTAATTGAGCAGATAGTGTGGCATGCCCACTCAGTAGTGGTAAAGAGTCTGTGAGCTTCTGTTAGCCCCCTGTGAACTACAATCAGTATGTGAACTGCTGCCCAGAATAGCAGTAGCTGGAACATTGGACCCAGGAGAAGCAGTTCTAAGAGAACTTGCTCAAACAGCCAATATCTAAGTCCATAGAAATGGGGAAGTGGTAGTTTCTAATGCTCACAGCTGATCCAGACTCTTGGCACTGCACAGAACTGTGCACTTCAGCAAACCTTTCTGAAACCCAGTCTGGTTGCTTGTTTTATGCGACCATGAAGTTGAAGGCAAATGCTCACAGTTGGATGGTAGTAAAGTGTGTGTGTGTTTGTGGTTAGCCTTTTACCTGGTCTTAGACGCCTCTTTCTCCACATCCACTGTGTGTATAACCATGTCTGCCTTGGATGTGGGTATTGGGAATCAAACTCTGCTTCTCATGTTTTTACAGCAATTTCTCAAGTTCCTGATCTTCCTTTCTGATTTAATAACGAGTTTACATCATGGTAGCATTCATCTGTCAACAGTGACCAACGAATCTGCACCAAAGACACGTTACCACCATCAAAAATGTCCATTTGCTTCAAATTACTCTTTGATTTTAAAATGTCTTCAGTGAGCAACAGATCTCTTAGGTGCCGGTGGCTGGTTCCTACCTATCTCTAACACTCATTCCTGGCTGTGTTCTTGGGGTTTGCAGTCATGGAGATACTGCAGGAGTCTTACGTTCCTGAGTGGTAGGCATGATGGTATCAATCTGCCTAATAATTACAAACTGTATCCATTCTAATATTTCTTTATCAGAAAGTCTCCTTTATTTCTATTTCTAGTTCCATTTTGGTGATGGTTTGAAAATGTTCCCCCCTCCAGTCCATATGCTACAAAACAGTCCCCAGCACAGTAGAGGTAGCTGTCCCCTGAGAGGAGGGGGTGCTCAGGTGACTGCTTTAAAGAAGGCATGCGTCTTTTTGAGAGGAGCACAAGTCACACTATGCCTTGTGCCTCTTTAAACTTGTCATATCTTTACTTAGGTGCTCTCTTATCAGGTCCTCTCGTTTTCTTCAGGGTTCTGTTCCCCAGGAGGCCTTCCCTGAATGCCTCTCCTGAGATCTGTAAACTCCATTGGACGCAATCACTTTTTATATCTTGTTTATTGTCTGTTTCCCTCTCCTGGAATAGAAAACCCAAGAGAACAGGAACTCTGTCTTGTTTATTGCTTTCTCTCCAGGCTCTGGATTAGTGCCTGGTACATATTATGCATTTCACAAATATTTGCTGAATAGATGATTAAGTGAATAGCATTGCTCTGCCCAGTGAAATTTAAGCAACCTTGTATTTTATTTTTCCTTCCTTTGTAAAATGTTTCTAATGCTTAGGCTAAATGGTGCCTTTTCTACCTCTTCCCTAAAGGCAGTGATTACAGTGCTGCATCATTTATAGTCTACAAGGCTGCATCACTAGCAGGAAATGGGGAAGAGAGCTTTGCAGACCCTGTGGAGCCCCATTGAGCTTTGTATAGCAATTCTACTTTTTCATTTTAAAAAATTTATTTATTTATTCACTTTACATAACAGCCCCCCTCTCCTCCCAGTACCTCCTCACTCAGATACTCCCTCCACTTCCCCCTCCCCTTCTTCTCTGAGATATCACTTCCCACCCCTACCCCCATTCTCATCTCCCAACTCCCACCCTCCCTACCCCTCCTCACCCCTACCTTCTCCCAGCCCCCCACTCTCTCAACCCTCTCTGCCCCCTCAACCCTCTCCATCCACCTCCAGGCCTGGCACATCAAGTCACTGCAGGACTAGGAATATCCTCATCCCCTAAAGTCAGACAAGGCAGCCCAGCTAGGGAAACAGGATCACAGGCAGGCAACAGACTCAGTTGTTGGGGGATCTGCATGAAGACCAAGCTGCACATCTGTTACATATGTGCAGGGAGGCAGGGGTTAAGTCCCCTCTCTCTCTGGTTAGTAGTTCAGTTTCTCAGAGCCCCAAGGGGCCAGATTAGTTGACTCTGCTGGTCTTTCTGTGACAATTTTTTTTTATGAAAGTCATTTTTTCAAAAGTGTGTGTGTGTTTGGGAGGGGGGCCTTATTTCAGTTCGTCTTTTTATTATTTGAAGTTAAAACGTTCCCAGTTTCCTCCTGGGAAACAACCCTGGGTGGTGGTTTTCTGTGAGCATATATACACACACACACACACACACACACACACACACACACACACACACACACAGACAAATATGCTTGGTGGCCTCAGGAGCATAAGCATTTCTCTCCCCTACACTACCGCTGTTACCCTCAGATTAGGACAGAGGAGACGGTCAAGTCACAGTAAATTCAGGAAAGAAGAAAGAAATTTAATTTAAGATGCGTCTCTTTCTCCAGAAGTTACTTGCTAATTTTCTAATAAGGGCTTCATCTGTGTGCCCCAAACGTAATTATTTAACAACCCCAGTGACCATGCCTGGGACTCTTTCACCAGCTATCAATCACAGCCCACTCAGTGTACCCAGCACCATTTCCTTTTAATAAAACCCATGGCAAGAGGTTTCAAGGCTTTCAGCACTGGGTGCTTAGATATTGATTTTATAACAACATTCTTGACCCTTTGAAAGCTAGCATTAGCTCTTTAGTGCCCTGGAGTTTGCTGTCTGTCTGTCTGTCTTCCGTTTTTCGCCTTTTCCTCAAAGATTTAATTAGTTTTCTGCTTTCTCCATTGGTAGTCCTTTTACCTTGAGATTTGCATTCTTTTACCTACATATTCTCTCTTCCTTTTAAAACCTTTATAAAAAAATTCATAATGCATCTCTTCTCAACTCAGTATCTTTTATGAACGAGAAACCTGCCCAAATGAAATCTTTGTGTTCAAGCTTCTCGTGACTTGGAAATGTTGATTGCGTTTTCTTGACTAATTTAGTTTTCTTTGTATTTAAATTTTTAAAGGCAGACTTTTGTGTAGAAGATGCTTTCTTTTGCCCTTAGTGTAAACTACATACTTCTGGCCCCAAGGCCATCTTTTCAGCATTGATTTGCCACTATACTTCCCTGTATTTGTGTGTGATTCATAGGGAAGTCGTGTTGAGCACTCTTGTGCAGAAAGGACTAAGCCCAGCACCATGCCTACCGTGTTCTCCTAGAGCCTCATCCCAGGCATAGGAGATAGGCGCTATTCCAAAACTTCTTTTCTTTTAGATGAGAAAAGAGATTCCGAGAGCATACACTCCAGATGACACAATAGTACTTGGCAGAGTTGAAATTAAAGGTGTGCTCCTGACTCCCGGGTTGATGCTTTTAGGCAATACAATACAAGGCTTCTTTATAATGCTACCTCGGATGATGTTTTCTTCACATGCCAATCCTGTCTTAGCTACAGCTGTTTATAGTCTTACTAAGGTAGCCAAGGCTGACAGCACAGGCTCTGAAGCAGATGAAGTAGATCTAAAGCCAGGGCCAGCGCAGAGGAGATAAGATATCTTAAGTAATGATGTAACCTTTTGTGCCTCACAGTCTTCGTGTGAAGGTGAGACTAATGGTACCTACTCATAGGGTTGTAATACTTACATAAGTAATAAAATACTATGGAATATTTACAGAAGTCAGTATGTACAAGGCATGTGAAACAGTCTCTGGCATATAGGAAGCATGCAACAAACAGAAAATCCTGCTGTGTATTTATTGATTCAATACACACAGCTACTTAAGACAGTCTTTTTCTTAGAGTGTTCAAGTCTAGTTGGGGATCATAAAAGAATGTTCATGAGGGGCAGAGACCATGCTTAGGAAGACAGTGTAAGTGCTGGATGATAAACCTAAGTCCAATTAAAGAGAACATCTTTAATGAGTGGTTAAACGAAACTTAAAGGCAAACATGTAGATCTTTCAAAGGTGTGCTTTCCCATCAGGGCAGGTCATTGCTCAGGATGGACTTCATAATTCTTCTCTTTCCATTTGTCCTTCTGCACTGTCACTTTTCCAGCTCACTCTCCAAGAGGAGGTAGCTGTTTCCTGTTCCTTGAATTCTAATTATCCCCTGAATTGTTTAAACCACCTGAATGTGCTAAAGATGATTCAGTATGACTTGCAGCCTTAGACCTTAAAAAGCATCGCAGATTTATTTTTGATTGAAGGATCAGCCTTCATGAAAGAAGAAATGCTCACATTGTTGCAAGATGAAAAATGGGTGTGGAGAGAGACGCCTGGATAAGCCCTGGCCATTTCAGTCACACTAGCTGGAATTTGGGGCACGTGACTGAAATGTACCTCTCTAGATTGTGTGTGTGTGTGTGTGTGTGTGTGTGTGTGTTAAAAGAATAAACATTTTTCATCTCAGTTTACACTACTCCCAGAGGATTACAATCAAGGCACCACCCAGGAATAGGTTTTCATCTTGGAGAGCTGAGAAAGTGACACACAAATATATAGAAATTCAACCTGGTTTTGCATTGTATATATTTGTGTATGGTTTCAGGGCTGGGCACTCTGCATCCAACAACCAATAAAGGGGCTCGTCCCTTGTTGAGGATAATTATCCCTGTAGTCATTAGCTGCCTGTAGTTCTTTGTCTAGGGGTTGGACCCTGTGAAAAATTTCTCCTTCCATGTTAACATGTCCATTGATGCTGTCCATCGTTCTGGGTTTGCTTAGGTAGCCATTACCAGGAAAGACTGTTTGCAGCAGATTTCTTGGCATTTTGGGTCTTACTATTTTCCCCACCATCTCTCTCCACCGTTCCCTGAAACACAGATGGTGGAGCTATGAAGTAGTTGTACTGATTGGGTCTGTTATGGTCCCTGAACCATAGATGCAAGAGCCATGACATAGATGCACTAATTGGGTCTGTTAATCTCTGCATTGTGCCCAGTTGTGGTTTTGTGATAGTCTCCATTCGCTGTAAAGAGAGACTTCTTTGATGAGGAGTAGAAGCTACACTTCTTTGGGAAATGTGTGTTGCATGCCTAAAATTTCTTCTTCTTCTTTTTTTAAGTATAAGATGCAAACTAAAATAATAGTGTAGTAAATATATAAGCTATGCTAGTAACAATCTTTTCTCATCAAGATCAAATACTGTGTATGATAATTATTTGTATTGCTATGCAGATATAGATATATAGGTATAATCTATATACATATCTATATACATATCCATATCCATAAGAAAAAAGAGGTTACTAGCTTGAGGTGCATGGAAGGGGTTCAAGGGAGGTGCTGGAAGAAAGGGCAGGGGAACTCGATGTAACTCTATTTCAACTAAAGACATAAAAAAATTAGCATGCTGTATCACCTGTTGACAACATATCTGCCACCTGATATCTCCAAGTCCTCCATCCATCCAGAGCCATCCTTTCAACTAACATTCAAATTTTTAAAGTCTCTAGCCCCATCCACACTGTATAGAAAGCCCAGTATCACCATCTTCCTCTTCCTTGACTCCCTACCCCTGTAAGTATCTCCAGAGGGTTCAGAAGGTTTGTCAGATCAGGAGCATCCAGGTTCCCAAATTGCCTCATGTTCTCACATCCTGACATGGTCATTCAAAGGATGCATATCATTTTTCTTCAGTGCTTCATTCTGGATATATCCTGGCCAGTTTTTCATTCTCCTAAAACAGCTTGAAAACAAAACTATGGTTACTGAAAGATTTTCCCTTTTCACAGATTTCAAAGCATTGGGTAGATAGCACATTCACAGAATCCATGGTTTCTTAATAAATGCAAATGTCTATAGTGTACACTCTCATTCCCAGATCATCTACTCCATTTCCTGCCTTTCCTCGCTCTAAATAGTTACTTGACTAGTTTCTTGGGTGTTCCTCTGGGTTTAGTCACTCAGATATAATACAATTGAAATAGATAAAACATTTCTTCTCTGTTGAATGCTGTTGGCAAAAATTATGAAGATATGCTGCCTGGACCTACTTTCAAATCTGTGCTGTCATCTGTTCTCTGTGCCTCTCCCAAATGTACAGAAAAGTCCTTTTTTCCCCCCCACAGAGATGATTTCCATGGTGACAATTTTAAAAATGGGACACGAGGTCTGAGAGGTGAATCATTTTAAAATATAGTATCAAACAGTGGCCTTGCCCTGGAAACTGTGGGCCAAGAATCAGTGTGGATATTCCAGCCTTCCCTAGACTGGACTAGATTTGTTTCTCTGAGATACCAGGCTTTTGATATTGTTTAAGTTCAAGGACAGGATTCCAGATGAAGGAAGAGCTGATCATGATTTGACCATTCACTGCAGTGATGCCAGGAATGTGACCCTGGCCATTATTCTTCCCTTGGGCTTGTTGTCATGTGACCAAGTGAGCTCCCTGAGGATTCTTACCAACTTTTCTTCCAAGTCCTGGCTCTCTCTCACTCTTACTTCTTCCTTCCTTCTGTGCCTTACAACCTCCTAGTCTTTTCTTAACTTGAAGCAATTTAACTTTGAAAGGGTAGCATGTAAGACACACCTTTGGGAATCCACGGGTTAAATGAGAGAAGGATCTTGACTAGCATTTAGCCTATGCAGCAAGCTATGCTATAATAATCTATCTGCCTATGGATGGGAAGGCAGCGGGTTGACACAGCCCACATTAAGGTGGTATCTGCACACTTGGATTAATCTTCTAACAAATATCTCATAGTGGGTTAATGTATTTTATATCTTTATTTCCTTCCGTGGCCATGGCAAAGACAATTAGAGTTCCTCAGATATTCCAGATATTCCATGACATTACCCAGATCGCTTGCAGAATGAGCAGAATTGACACCATGTCACTTCTGGATGGAGGTAACTAGGAATCAATGTGTTCTCGTCTATGTGTTTTCCACCACTGCAGTGGATATCAAGCATTCCAAGTGGCATAGTTAGAAGCTTCACAAGGGACTGGCCCATATTAGACTATGATGTGAGAGAAAATATGTATCTATTGTAACCAGTTACTGATATTTTAGATATTTGTATTATATTTAATTATGTATCTATACTACTTAAGCCAACATTCTTAAAATAGACTAAATATAAAATATAAAAATAATATATATGGCTATCCAAATGTGTCACTATAAGCTGTCTCAGTTATTCTTTGAATGTCTTTGTGACTGTTCGTACACTTGAAGATCCCATGAGTATATGAGTGAATTCCATGAAGAGTGAGTGAGAACATTACATATTAACTATAACTTTTCTTACTGCTAAAGTCTCAACATTCAGATATAGTATACTATAGTGTCTGGCTCATTTCCAAATTTCTCTAGAACTTCATAAAAACAGTTATGTAAATTTTGTTTGAGATTTGTTCTCTTAACCTTTTTCAAGGTAAACTTAGAAATCTGTCTCTGTTGTACAGAAAGTAGATTAGGTCAGAAGCCTTATACTTGACCTGTCTATGGTTTCTAATGACCCACCCCATTATCTGTCAATCAGCATAGACAAATCTCAAACTCCTTTCTGGTTGCCTTTCTTCTAAGCAAGTCAGATGTTCTCCCACTGGTGTGCATTCAGTCATACTTCCATCTCTGTCACAGACTAGTGTAACAAGGTTCTTAGCATTCCAATAGCACCATCCAAATGAAACGACCCTTTGTAGTACAAGCTGGAGTCTGAAAGTCCAAGATAAGCTGGTGATCAGGTCATTCTGCCTCAGAAAACATGTGGAGAGATCTATCCTGAAACCTTATCTTAGCTGCTGATACTTCCTTAGCTTGTGGAAGCAAAACTGCAATAATCAGATACCTCTGAGCTGGTATCTGTATACAATTTTTCCCTTTTTATATCAATTGTGTTGGCTAGGGGCTCCCTGTCCTCATATCATGAGTTAACTTAGTACATCTATTCCAACTATGTTTCTAAGTACATCTGTACTCTGAGGTACCAGATATTTAACATAAAAATTTTTTGGCATGTAATTCAAGCCCTGCCAGGTACCAATGTGACAATACACTATGGTGGTCAATAACAAAGACCTAAGACTCAAGCTTATTTGTACTGGAAGCTCAGTTTGTTTTTAAGATGGAGTCTTTCATCTTTTGTTTCCATGGATTCTTAAATGACATGTGTAATGTGATATCACCTAGTCTGTCTTAATCTGGACTATGGCCTCAAAGACCAAGCACAAATAATAAGGGCCAAAATACCTCCACATTACAAAGTGATTTGTTTGACAAATCATGCCAGACATGCTTACATGTACAGATATACAGAGACATCTTGGCTGGATTATATGCAATCCCCCATTTCTACTGATAAAAGACTTGATGCTTATGAGGCTAGAGAATTTGTTTTAGAGAAAGTTGTTTGATGTTGCCATCCATGGGAAGAAGAATACAGTGCTTTTCTCTCATATCAAGTCAGATGACAGAGAGACCTTACAGTAACCTTGAGAGATGGAACATTTGAGTCCTAAAAGAGTCAATATAGAAGCTGTACTTGGCTGTGAGTGGTCTACATAGTGGCTGCAGGGCCTCATGTACTTTTTCCTGGATAGCAGAACAAGATAGAGGGGGGATTTCTTGATCATCCAGTCTGCTGACAAGAGGAACCTAATCTGAGACCATTTCAAGAATTTCCGTCCTCATAAGAGGGTTTCCTACCAAGCTGGACCTTGGCCAGAAGAAGATGGACATTTACTCTCTGATATAGAAACTGAGGGTATTCACCTTTGGTGAGCTGAGAAAGGGGTTATAGTTGGAAGGCTGAAAAGTGAACCTATGTCAGACTCTCCATAGAGAAAAATCAGCAAAGGGGATCTTCTATACCCAGAGGGCTCTAACATTGGATTACACTCAGAATAGTTCAGAGACTTCTACCCTCCTGGTTTTACTTCATTCCTGGCATTCCAACCACAGAGAATCCTGAGGCAGTCTGGCAATGGAGGGAAGTAATATAAGACAAGAGGATGAAGGATTGAGACAGAAACCTACCATGTCCTAAAATTAGTGGTTACATCATCATCCATGCAAGATATGCCTTGAGAGTCTAAAGGGATCTTTACTAAAGAGGTCATCTAGGATTTTAACTGGATGAAGGCATTGTGTTATGATACTGATTCTAGTCTGAACATTTTAATTATGAATGGTACAACATTTTTGAGGTGCTGAAATAAAAATCTCAGGTGATAAGTCTTGCTTGTTGTCATTCATAGAATAAGGACAATCCACTCACAAGTTAAGTAAGATGGGGAAAAATAATAAAGTCATGTCTTACTTTTATGTCACTGCATTCATCCTGGGAGAAAGGTGGTACTCAGTAAAAGTTGCCTTTAATTTTGTGATGACAGTATTCATTATAGTTACCATTTTGATTGAAGAAAATTATACTATTGTTTTCTATTCTGTTTACTGAAGAAATCTATTCTATCTTTTGTGGGATGGCTCCAGAGAAATAGAAATCACCTCAGCAATTAATGTAGGAAAAGATTTTTAAATACATATATTAGATTCTTAGAAAAATCTAGAAGGCCAATCCCTAAACCAAGCCTCCAGTAATACTCACAGGAGACAATCATCAAAATTGTTAGCCTAGATCTCAAGATTGACTCTAGGTCCCTATCCCCAGTCAGTTATGTGCAATAAAATATCTACAATAGAAATGCTTGAACCATTGGACATACTACAATGGTTGTAGTCTGGGAATGGGAAAGCCACTCCCTTGTTGGAGAAACCAACTGTAACTCCTATGAAGCTAGAGAAAAGCTGCTGAAATGCCTTTTCTTGGAGAATCTAGCACCTATCTGGTCCTACCTAGCAGCAGTGACAAGCATCCCAGTACAACCTGCTTTCACTTCTGCCTTTACAGTTGTCGTCGTCGGTTTCTGTCTCACAATCTGAACATGAGCTTGGGAGGAGTTGGAGAAATCTAACCACCATAGTTAGGATTCCTATTGTTATAAGGAGACATCATGACCGTGAACAGCTCAGGGAGGAAAGGGTATATTCCAATGTGCAATTCTCAGGTCATCCTCCATCACTGAGAGAAATCAGAGCAAGAACAAAAGACAGGAACTTGGAAGCAGGACCTGGAACAGAAGCCATGGAGGAGTCCTGCTTATGACTTGCTCCTCCTAGATTGTTGTTTGTTTTCTCATGCAGCTTGGGACCACAAAACCAAGACGGGCAATCCCAAGAATAAGCTGGGCCTTCCCAAATCAATCATCAATCAAGAAAAATTTTCCACTATCTTGTCTACAGGTCAATCTGATGGGAATGTTTTCACAATTGAAGTTTGCTCTTCTCAAATGATTCTAGCTTGTCAGGTTGGCATGAAAGCCACTTCAGTAATTTTGAGCTTTCCAATTTCTTCATGTAAAAAGTGATTGCAGAGATGTCAAGAGCCAGCATTTTGGCTCTCCCATGGGGATTCCACATGTGTATGTGCATGCAAAGTTGTGGTTGTCTTTATATTGGATACTGGGTTCATTTTGGCTTTAAAAATCATCTTAGTCAAGGAATAGTTTTTAGACAATAAAATGTGCCAATTCTCAGGGTGCAATCCGAAAAGTTTTGAAAGATCATGTAAGTATGGTAGTGTAAACACTACCATACATGATACAAAGATCGCTAAGAACTCAAGAGTTCAAGGCCAGCTAGGTAACAGAAAGATCTGGTCTCAGAAGAAAAAACAAACAAACAAACAAACAAACAAACAAACAAACAAATGTAGAATCTTTCTATCATTTCAAAAAGTTCCCTGGTGCTTAGTATCCTGTTGCAGGCAATCTTCACTTCTCTGATCTCCTTTCTCTAGCTGTCAACTCATTGCTCCTTCTCTAGATTTCAATAAACAGAGTCATGCAGATGTTTTTAGTACCTGCTTGATTGCTCTTCCTTCCTTCCTTCCTTCCTTCCTTCCTTCCTTCCTTCCTTCCTTCCTTCTTTCCTTCCTTCCTTCCTTCTTTCTTTTGTTTCTTCTTTTGCTTGCCATGAATGCAACATGGCAGGAATAGATCCTTAATTTGGACAGTCATATCCCAGCTTTGCTTCCTACTAACTTTGACTTCATAAAAGTTGAGTGTGCTGAATTTAAATTTCTTGTCTCCATAATGGTAGTTTAAAACATCAGAGGAGGCTAGGGCTCACTCTGAAAGCACATAGTTGACCCTGGAGCAAGGATGGCTGCATTACTCTTGTTGATAGGCTATCCTTTCCTGTTCATGCTGGTTTGAGTCAAATTTAACTATGTTATTGCTTTCTGGAGGAGAGCTCTAGGGCTGCCTTTCACACACAATTGCAATAAAAGTGACTAGAAGCTAGTCCTCGAAGCATCAGATTGTGCTTCTGGGTTCTTGTTCATACAAATTCTTCTATCTTCCTATGCCATCAGTTTCCCTTATGTGAGATGGGAGTAATGCCTAGGACGGCTGTGGGAATTGAATGAGATAATAAACTTTATCTAGTGCTCTCTGAGGAGTGGCTACTACTAAAACTGCTATTGTTTCATACTGACACTTCCTGGTGACCTCTCAAAGTGGATAAAATGTGTGTCGGCAAGTTCTCTCCCTCCTAGAGAGTGTGTTTTTCATTTATGGCCAATTTGTTTTCCTGTTTTAGCCTCTAGGTTCTTTTTCCTTTCAACAGAATACACTTGTACCCTCTCATTTGGCACTCTGTGATAATACTTTATATTATCACTGAATCACAGAATGCACGAGACAGAAAAAATGGCTCATTAAATGCTTCATTTTATGGCAGGTTTCATACTCGTTCACTAAACATGAATTGCTTTTTGAAGAGCATGTCTTTATCGGGTAGACTGGGGTAGAACTGGGTCTCCTTTATCAGTTCTGCATCTAGGACATGATGAAAGTGCCTGGCTGGGTTACAACACAGGTACTCAGCAGCTTCATAGGTTCAGGAGTTTGTGAAGTACACAGTATTCACTTGATTTCAAGGGAAACCTAAGGTCTTGTTCACCATTGAGGCCAAAATCTTTATTCTCCAAAGTTAAAGAAATAATACTTAATTCTGTGAATACATAGTTATACAGTTTTTTTGGGGGAAGGTCATCTGAAAGTATGTCGTGCATATCATACAGTGTGAGAAGGTCAAGCCACAGAGCAGGCCATGCTGTGAGGCAGGATATCCTGCACAGACTCCTGTGATACTTGTAAATTCCTGCAGATATGGCCTTGGTTCTATAGTGACTTGGATACATTTAAAATGGCTTTCCGTGTAATCACAAAGTACACACTCTTCCCAATAAAACAAATCTTTGTGTAAATATTTTATGAGGAAATTTCAGTGAAGCATTTAGTACAACAGGATACCACCAAGAGCCTCTCACCCACGTAAAGCAAACACAACTGGATTAACAGTAAAAAAAAAAAAAACCCACACACAAACTAGTGTTGCACTGATACACAGCACTGACGTTTTACAACTTCTCCAGGGCCAAGAAACTGAAAGTATCATTAGTATCATTCCTGAAAGCCATGCCCATGTGCTGTGTGTGTGCTGGCTTGAACTTAGATAGGGAATGAATAAGGAAGGTCCAGTGGATACCCCAGTACTTCTCACACTGCTAACATGAAAGAGATGTAATCACTGGCCTTTAGTATATCTGAAGAAAAAAATAGCTTTCTAGTCTCAAGTATTTTCCAATAAGAAAGGTCAGGAATCAGGCATTTTATTTTTAGACTATAGATTTCCACATCTATGATTTAAAAAGTAAAAATAAGTTATTATTAAGGATGAAATGCAACCCCAAACATGATACAGTGTCTCCGATGAGTTTGTTTTACTTATTTCATCATTCATGTTCATTTCATAGATGTTCAGCTTTTCAGGATTACACATGTCTTATGATCAATAACAGCCAAGACTTTATAGCATGGCTTTGCCAGTAGAACATCCTCCAGGGCTACTGACATTCTTCCCTCTTTTCATGCTTCCTTCTCAACTTTTCCAAGACAGCAGAGAAGGGAAATGAATAAAGGTCCTCAATCTTTTAAGCCCTTTGAATTTTTTCCCCTACAGCTCAGCAGAATATTAGGATACTTTGGGAATGTAGATATTCAAGAAATTATTAGACTGCTATTAAATGATTACTTCCTGCTATGCACTACCACGATGCTGTCTCCCAGGCATCTGCTAAATCCATATAGTCTATGCCTTTCTTGTGAACTGGGCTTTATATATGTGGAGTTTCTCAAAGAATCCTTCTTAACAGGACATTCTAATTGGTGTATTTCCTTCAGATAGATAATAAACCCAAGTGATTACATCTCTACCAAGTTAGCAGTGCTGGAAGTCTATGTTTCTGATCAGAGCAGTTGAAGAGGATGCAGAAGCATCTGAAAGTACAGAAAAGAAGGAGGGGGAAAGAATCTTAAATCACAAAGCTGGGTGTGGGGATGTGGGCACTGGAGTTTCAATCTTATGTAACCAAGGCACACAGAACTATCAGAATTGCTTCTGCTATGTGTGAGTTATGGAGAATGAGAGGTGATGATAAATACCTCATGCAATGTATTTCTCACAGACACAAAAATACACTTGAAGAGAGCAGCCTGGAGATCTGTGATAGTTCTGTGGAAGTTGTAGGGAGCCAGCCTTGTATCCCATACCTCAGTGCTGTGGACAGACCTATTCCCTGCCACATAACTCCTAAGACTCTTTCTTTAGTGGAGGGCAATAGATTTGAGGCAAAGCTGTCTCTCCAACTGTTTTATGGAGTTACATGGAAAGTAAGCTACAAAAGATGGCATTTATAACAAATACTATTTATAGGCAATTAGTAATAAATGATAGAGCCTTCTATTTTTGAATCAATGAAATCTCAGTCCTCTGGGCTGAAAGCTCACCAGTCATGAGAAGTCCAACTAAGGCAGGAATGACATTATTCTAGAAGCAAGACTTTGTTATCGATATAGTTAGCACCTGTTGAAGTAATTATTTAAAACAGCCGCTAGTCAAGCCTACTATCTAAGATGCGGTGGCTCTGCCTAGCTCAGCCACCATGTTCTGCGGCTAGAGGCCATGTGTGCTGCAGCTAGAAATGGCCAGCTAGAAACACCAGCCCTGCCACCCATGAGATGTCAGCATGGGAGATGGCTCTGCCAATCTTCCATGCTATCTCCGAAAGGCTGGGCATTGCCCAGACCATCCCGCCATCTACGCGGGCCTGGTAGGAAAATGAAACTCTAATGTTTAAATATTAATCAAAGGCTTTATATGTTTGGTAATACTCAATAACAATATGCCCATACGATTAGAGTTGTTTCCCAATTAGCTAACCTAAAAATGAGTTGTTCTCTGAGACTGCTCTCCATACCTGCGTGGCTCTTCATCTTCCTACATCTCTGCCCTCTCTAGCTCCTCCTCTTCCATTTCCTCTTCCTCTCCTTACTCCTCCCACCTTAGCTCCTCCTACAAGCTCCAGACAGACAAAGATCCCTAAAATGAAAAGTAGAACCCTGTATCATTTAGAGATTAAGATGAACCACCCCTTCTTTCTGGACAAGACATAGGCCTCATTGAATTCATTCACTCTATTTACCAAGGGTACCATGTGTCAGTAAAGTATTTTAGCAAATGTATTATTTAAATATCTTTTCAACTAAGGAAACTTTCCTATGCTGTTTTTGTGGTAGTTGGTTGTTAGGAGCCGACTCTTAGCCGAAAGTGGCTATCATCTTTACAGCCATCTCGAGCCATATACCCTGACAAGAGACTTGTTTCAACAGCCTGCAATAGCTGAGCGCACTCTGATAAACATCTTGTTACACTGTTTAGTGCCCCCAGCTGCCAGGTGCTCCTGGTATCCATGGCTACAAGGCACGTGATGTAGTGGCTTCAGTTGAGATTGTCCACGAGGGCAAGTCACGTGGTAAAGGGTATAAATACCCAGGATTTCCCTTCTATAGAGAAGTAGAGCAGTAGGGGAGTAGAAGAGTAGAGGAGTCGAGGAGGTAGAGGTAGAAAGTAGGAGGTAGTAGGAAGTAGGAAGTAGAGGAAGGAGAGAGAAAGTGAGAGGTGTCAGGAGACTGAAGGAGTGAGAATATAGTAAGAAGAGAAGAGAATAAAGAAGACTTGAAGAGACTCCACCGGACTCTGGCTTGTATCTATCTTTTGCATCTCTCGCCCCTTTTTTCCCCTTCCTCCGTCCCCACTCTCTCTTGCTAGACCCTGACCTGCCGACCGGAGCAGCAGAACCGGCCGGCCTTTACAAAGTAACAGAACCTGACGGCCGTTACAAAAGAAACGGCAGTTACAAATGTATTATTTAAATATCTTTTCAACTAAGGAAACTTTCCTATGCTGTTTTTGTGGTAGTTGGTAATATAAATTTGGGATTTGGTTGTTGTTTTTTGGTTTGTTTTTGATTATTGTTTGTTTGATTTTTTTTTAGGCAGGGTCTCACTATGCTGCCCAGGTTGTCCTAGAACTTGTTATGTAGACCAGGCTATACTTGAACTCAGAAGAAATCTATCCAGCTCTGTTTACCAGCGAGAAGGCTAAGATTAAGCAACTGGGAGTAGTCAGGGTTCAGAAAGGAGCAATGGGAACGGAGTCACCACTTCTCAAACATGAACTTTTCTACTAACCCATTGGTGCTGTGCCTGGAGTGGTAAATTAATTTCACTTCTGATCGTCAAACCATGCCTTATGTGCAGACTTCTGTTTCAATACTGTTTTATTGACTGGAACCTAGTAACAGGATCATGGCCATCTTCTAGTGAAAGTGGGAAAGGAAATGTAGATTTTATTCTAGGAAGCCTTGCCTTTAGTATCATTGGACTATTACCAAGAAAAACAAGATAAACAAATACGTTATGATCTTTGGAAGGGTTCCAATGCAGAGAAGGAACTCACCCTAGTTGCTCAATACTTTCACTTGTAATGCAACAAGTAAGTTCTCCTCTACCCTCAGACTGGGAAGGCTTCCAGGGATGAGAAATAGGCCCATGCCTTCCCAGAAATGGGCTAGGGTTGTGGCCAATGGGTTTAATAGTAGGAAGATAGAGGAAGGCAAGCATTTTCTTCCACCAATTTTTCATGTTTTAAGTTGCATAAGGACATTGCCACTGGTTCGTGTCCCTGGCCTGGCAGCTTCAGCGTAATCTGGGAGCTTGTTAAGATGCTGGCTGTGCATTTTAACAAGCTTGTGAGATGGATCCCATGTGCAGCAAAGTCTGAGAAGCATTGTTTTTGGATGCTTTTCCCTCGTCCCTCAAAACACATGTACCAGAAATTCAGTAATTGAGGCCAAATGGTTTCTCCTAGCAAGTAAATCTGAGAGAAGTCATTAGCAAGTGGTACATTGTACTTGAAACAAGTTAACTAGAATTTTGTATAGATTGGCTCTTTATCTTGTATGAAAAGTAGTTATATCCTTCAGTTTATTACCAGAAGACTGTGGTAAAAGTGGATCTAACAAGAAATCTAATTTTTGAGAAGCTAATTTGAAAATACAATAAAAAAGAGTTTGAATGGAGCCACATTATATGGATGGCTAAGGATACTCCCGAGTCCTAAGGTATTAAAGGAAACTCCCAAAGCCAGGGGTAGAGTACTTTCATTGGTTGTTAGACAGAGAGTGCTCCAAGGCCTCCAAAACAATACAGTTAATTGCATTGCAGTTGATTTCCTACCAGAACTAGATTGTAAGATCCTGTGGTTGAAGATGCCAAATCCTTTGGTCACAGGACATGGAGAAATCAAGCTCGAACTGGGTTTGAAGCTTTTTCCTCATCTGTGGATACTGTATCCAACAATATCAACTGGCCAGGCAAAATGTGGCCACTGGTACAGTAGTAGCAAGTCTGTTATGGGGGTAACCAACCACTTTTTCATTGGGTGGAATGCTGGCTCCACAGGAGGGAATTTGTGGTACCCTAAACCTAGTCAAAAGTCTATGCTCAGAGACATGTCAAGGCCCTAGTGGGGAAGCTACTGCTGAGGTTTTACTAAATGGACATGATGTAAGTTTCTAATTGCTTCCTAGATAGCAGTGTTTAGCCTCATAAAATAGTGCTGATATCAATTTTGGTTAGAGAGGATTACTTTTACAATGGTCAGTAGTGATCACTAACCCAAAATTGGTCAAAGTACTGGCAATAAATGATATTTGATGCCTACACATCAGTAGGACATCTATATGACCCCCTCCAAGACTCAGAGATGATCACAGAAGGAGTGGGAAGAGTGTAAGAGCCAGAGGAAGTGGAGTATGTAGAAAACTACACTGGCCATGACATTGCTATTGCATTATTAAACTCACTCCACTTGTGATAATATACACATGCTCTGTACAAGATTGGCCCATCAGTATTCTGTCATAAGAGTGGGAGGGGGCTTCCAGACCCTACTCTGCACTGAGAATTCATATACAGTTAATAGTTGATGGGAAACAAAACTTGAACAATGACACCACCAGTGAAGATGCTAACACGGAAAGGGGAAGGGTTGTGGGGGGTTCTCAACTATAAACAAAGAACTATGGTAAAATGCTGAGAGAAAAATGGTCTTCCACAGGGAAGTGCCAGCCAATTGCTTATCTAATACCAAGTGTTCTGCCCTAAGATCATATACATACAGATAACATATAGACTGACAGGGCTGTATTTATGTATTTGGAATATGTGTGTGTATGTGTGTGTGTGTGTACGTGCATGCATGTATGTGTGCATATACATATATCTATGTGTGTATGTACATATATCTATGTGTGTGTCTATATATATATATGTACATATATATATATATATATATATATATATATATATATAAAACCTCAATTAAAGAAATAGAGGTCATTAATTTGAGAAAGGCAAGGCGGGTCTGTGGGAGAGATTGAATATATAGAAAAGGGAAGGAGAGAGATGAAATATTATAATTTCAAAAATTGTTTAAATTATAAGCAAAAGAATTACGGGAGAAGTAGAGAGATGTTTTCTTCAGTGGTACAATCACTGGTAAGGTTCCCATTATCCTATAAAGACACACTCACCTATACTTCTACAAAAAATGAGCAAACAAACAAAAACTCTACTGCGATACGATGGGTCTCAGATAAAGAAAAGCATACAACATGAAAATATAAGGGAAGTACTTAGACTGAGGAAGGTGGTTAGTGGAAGGGGACAGGAAAGGCTGAACAGAGGAACACGAATATGCTTGAAACACATTATGTACATACATGCAGGTATCAAAATGAAGCCTATTATTATGTATAATTAACACATACTAATGAAAACATGTTTTAAAAGTAGGACATGGGCAAGGTTGATGAATTAGTCCTACAACTCTGCTACACAGGAGCAGGAGGCTCTACAACGTCACTGTACAGCGCAGCTGGTGGGGACAGCAGTTACTGCACATTTCCAAACGCCAGCAGAAGGGATTCTGAGTTTTCATTACAAACAAGTGATAACTATTTGAGGATACAGCCCTGTTTAACGGGGTTTAAACATTGTTCAGTGTATATGTGTCAATCATCACACAACACCTCACTAACATGTACAGCTTTCATGGTTTTGTGTATCAGGTAGAGCTTCAATGGAAAAAAAATATAATGAACATCAAAAATCAAACAAACTAACAGGATCTTGTTGATGTACAATGGGAAAATTTCTCCCAATGTTGCAACGTTTTTCTAAGTATTCTTTTGTGAATACAAGTCATTGTATAGTGGAAACACTGGCATGAAGATCTATTTTCTTTTGGCTTCACCTTCTCATTTTCTTTTTTCTTTTGTTTTTTTTACCTTTCCCTCCCTATTTTCCCTCCTTCCCTACCACGTTCTTCCCTCCCTCCTTCCCTACCACGTTCTACCCGAAGATCTATAAATACAGAAATAACTTCTAATTCTCTGATATTTTCATTTGTGTTCTTGTTGGCACTGATATTAATTTCAATGCATAGTTTGTTGAAGACTCCATAGGGTGAAGTGAAGTGCTTGCCTTGTAAGCATGCAGATGTGATTTCAACCTGCAGAATCCCCACTCAAAAGTTTGGATGGTGGCTCACACTTTAAACCCAAATAGCAGTCCTTGGGAGAGAGATAGATCCCTTCTCTCTCTCTCTCTCTCTCTCTCTCTCTCTCTCTCTCTCTCTCTCTGTGTGTGTGTGTGTGTGTGTGTGTGTGTGTGTGTGTGTGGTGTGAAAACCAGCCTGGACCATTTGCCTAGTTCCAGGCAGAGACTCTGTCTTAAAAGTAGGGGCTCTAGAAGTCACCTGAGGAATGGCATTGTATGCATGTACACACACACACATGCTCGTATCATACACAGGAACACACAAACAGAGACACCCACCCCTACCTACCCAACCAAGAATGTTCTCTTTTAACAAATAAAAACTGGAGCTGGAGAGATGGGTCAGCAGTTAACAGCACTCCCTGTTTTTCCAGAGGACCTGGGTTTTATGCCCAGAACCCACTTATGGCTCCCAATGTTCTAAACCCCAATCTCAGAGGATCCAATGCCCTCTTCTGGCCTCTGAGGGTAAGACATATGCATAATAAACAGACAAATGCTCATAAACTTAAAATAAATCTTTAAAAATAAAATCCAGAAAGTTAAAACAATAAAGTTAAAGCTTCCCCCGCCATCCCTTGGAGGCAAGACTAGAAACTCACACAGTCATACTAACTTAGTTAGAATAAGCATTTATTAGCTGGGCAATGTAGGTGTAGGCTTTTAATCCCAGCACCCAGTAAGCAGGAGCAGGCAGATCTCTGAGTTTGAGGCCAGCCTAGTCTCAGTGAGTTTCAGAATAGACAGGGCTGCACAGAGAATCCCTGTCTCAAAATAAACAACAAACAAACAAAGGCAAAAGAAAGGAAAAGCGTTTATTTCCATGTTAGAAATAAATCACATTACTGTGCAGTGGGGCCTTGCCTAAACTACAAAGCCATTCAGAAGTAAGACGAATGCTCAGTTCTATCCCACACACATGAAATTGCTTCTCCCCAAACACTCAGTAGCTTGTGCCTCTGCAAATAGACTCCTCATCCACTGAGATGACAGCTTTTCCATCCCTGGTGCCTCCTTGACTATTGACAAACTATGTTTTAGCTTGAATTAATGGTGGAGAAAACCCACTAATAGGAGTATCTCTCCTAGCTGAATTACAAGGACTAAGGCTTCTGACCAGTCCGTGGGGAGACTTCTCCCAAACTCCAATTAACCAGTGTAAAGACTGCCCACATGATCCAATCAGTAATATCTAGGACTGGGAAGAAAGACATTTCCAGAAAGATGGCCTCTAATTCTGGTATTCCAGAGTCTTCAGTATTGCAGCTGGGCCAGCCTGTACACATTCTACTACAGCCCGCTGCTAACCCGTCTTTATATTTCAATACCCTTTATCAACCCCATTGACTTTAGCACAGTCACAGGCGTACGAAAAACTCAGAAGAAAAGTATAAAGAAGTCTCATTGTGGTATAGTCAGATTCCCGACATATGGGTGTTTTAGCATGTACACTTTATCCTCCACACTCCTTTCTCTGTGTAAGTACCGAAGGAGGCACATACAGAGAGGAGCTAAAGCATATTCACAGACAAGTATTTTACTTCTGAGGACCGTTCGAGAGCACATTGCTTGTGTGATGCCCTTTTGAACCCAGATAGCCACATTACCCACATCTGTATTTATTTATTTATTTATTTGTTTGTTTGTTTATTTATTTATTTAAAAAAAGATTTATTTATTATATATGAGTACACTGTGGCTGTCTTCAGACACACCAGAAGAGGGCATTGGATCTCATTACAGATGGTTGTGAGCCACCATGTAGCTGCTGGGAATTGAACTCAGGACCTCTGGAAAAGCAGTCTATGCTGTTAGCTGCTGACCTATCTCTCTAGCCCCCTCCCCAACATGTATATTTCTTAAAAGCATATTCTCTCATATAACTGCAAGGAAAATATCAGTTAGGAAGCTATCATTAATATAATACTTCTAAGTATAAACTACATTCAGATTTATTAAAAAAAATAATAGTCAGAAGCTGGAAACAACCTAGATGTCCTTCAACAGAGGAATGGATCCAGAAAATGTGGTACGTTTACACAATGGAGTACTACTCACCTATTAAAAACAATGACTTCATGAAATTCACAGACAGATAGATCTAGAAAATATCATCCTGAGTGAGGTAACACAGTCACAAAACAACACACATGGTATGTACTCACTGATAAGTGGATGTTAGGCAAAAAGCTCAGAATACCCATGATACAACTCACAGCACAAGAAGAAGGAAGACCAAAGTGTAGATGCTTCAGCCTACTTAGAAGGGGGAACAAAATAATCATGGGAGATAAAGGGTGGGAGGGACTTGGGAAGAAGAGAGGAGGGGGAAAGGGAAAAGTGGGGTAGGATCAGGTGTTCGAGAAGACAGGGAAGATGTACAGAGGGTAAGAAAATTGAACAGAGGTGTGTAGCAATGGGGGATGGGAAATTGGAGGTAGCCAACAGAAAGTCCCAGACATCAGGAAAGCAAGAGACTTCCAGGACCCAAGTGGGATGAGATTAGCTGAAACACCCAACAAAGGGGAGAGATAACCTGTAAAGACCATATCCAGAGGTTAGGCATGGCCCCCAGTTAAGGGATGTGGCCACTCAGCCTTCTCAAAATTTTAACCCAGAATTGCTTCTGTTTAAAGGAAATACAGAGTCGAAGAGTGCAGCAGAGACTGAAGGCCATCCAGAGACTGACTCACCTAGAGATCCATCCCATATGCAGCCACCAAACCCAGTCACTATTGTTGATGCCAAGAAGTGCTTGCTGACAGGAGCCTGATATAGCTGTCTCCTAAGAGGCTCTGTCAGAGCCTTAGTGATACGGATGCAGATGCTTGCAGCAAATCATCGGGCTAAGCACAAGGACACCAATGGAAGAGTTAGGGTAAGGACTGAAGGAGCTGAAGGGGTTTGCAACCCCATAGGAAGAATAACAATATCAATGAACCAGACACCCCAGAGTTCCCAGGAACTAAACCACCAACCAAGGAGTACACATGGAGGGACCCATGACTCCAGGTGCATATGTAGCAGAGAATGGCCTTATCTGGCATCAATGGGAAGGGAGGCCCTTTGGTCCTGTGAAGGCTTGATGGCCTGGTGTAGGAGAATGCTCAGGCGGTGAGGCAGAAGTGGGTGGGAGAGCACCCTCATGAAGCAGGGGTGGGGGTGGGGTGAGGTGGGGTGGGATAGGGGGTTTTTGGAGGGGAAACCAGGAAGGGGGAATAACATTTGAAATGTAAATAAATAAAATAGCTAATAAATTTTTAAATTGTAAAATAAATAAACAAATAAAGCTTCCTTTTAGCCAAAGATATTTCTAAGGCTGGATGAAAATGTAGCTTAGTGGTTACAATAATTATTTGCTTGTATGTAGCCCTGGATTCAATACCTAGCAACACACAGGGAAAGAGACGGAGAGGATAGGGAGGAAGAGAGGGAGAGACGGACAGAGAGAGAGAGAGAGAGAGAGAGAGAGAGAGAGAGAGAGAGAGAGAGAGAGAGAACAGAAAAAAAGGAAAGAAATTTACAGATCATAGTGCATTAGACTGTCTTTAGTCTCCTTTGGTGGGAATAATTCTCTCTTCTATGTTTTGTAGGATTGACAGTTGCGACCACTGGTGAATTATTTTGTAAAATGTCTGCCAGTTTGTGGTTTCAGTTTGTCTAATGTTTCCTCATGATTATCTTTGAAAGAATAGCACAGAAATGATGTTTTTGTCATATCCTCTCATCAGGCACACGATGTTAGTTCATTCCATTGTTGTTTCTTTTGTAATCAGGCATGCTGAAGGATGACCAGATATCAGGTCCAAATCTCTAACACAAACTGGAAAACACAGGGTAAAAAATGAATACACAATGACATTAAAAGAAAGAAAAAAATTCAGAGAGCAGAAGTATAGCAAGATAGGAGAGACTTTCTAATTGGTGACTTCTGGGATTTCAAAATTATTAGACATAAAACAATAACATTTATGCTACCAGAAAGTGAGAAATCCCCTTAAAAGTTAAAACAGCTTTAGCTCTAGGGCAGGGCATTACCAGTACTGTTGTTTAATTAAGTGGACATGTTGTCAAATAGCCTTCTATTTTTGTTTAGCCCCCTAGATGGATGCTGTTCTAAACTTTAGCTAAAAGAGTCTCGTTCTGTGTTGGGCAGCAATTAAAGCTGAGACTCATAATTGGTCACAGTGCTGAGAAGAAGTGACTGGTGAGTGCCCAACTCTAGAGAGAACTTCTGTACTGACCCAGTGAGACGCTGCGAGCATTTGTAACAAGAGGCAGAAAGAATATAAGGGTCTGAAGATGAAGAGTCCGGTGAAATGTGGCCTTCCAGACATCACGTGACTGTGGTACTCTTCCAGAAGCCGTGGGTGCACAGAACCCGCACCACATCAGTCCGTACCCTAGAAAGTAGCCCTAAGGGGACTCAATGGATTGGGAGAAAAATTCAAGAGGGCATGCTGATGGGAGAGCTTCCTTTGTGGGATGGCGTGTGTGTGTGTGTGGGGGGGTAGTGTCAGAAGAGGGGAGGGAGAACGTGCAAACAGATGTGTTTGAGACTTGTTGAACACACTGAAATTGTCAAAGAAGAAATAATATACTCTACAGAGGAAAACTGCAATTGTGATAATAAAAGAAAAAGATACAAATGTAAAGATGACCAAGAAACTCACCTAGAAAATAGAGTAAGACAAGAGGGTAAGGCACAAAAGACAAACGGGATGAGTGTTAGATCACACTGCACACTGCAGAAGATCGTCAAACCAGCCAGCATCAAGACTCATACAAATTTCTCTTTCCCATAAAGGAAAAGGAAGTTCCGAGGTAGCTCGCGACTTCAGTTGCCTCGCCAGGAACGCCGCCAGTCTTTCAGCTTCTTTTTTCTTTCTATCTACCAAATGGCTTCTATTTATTCAATAGTCACTTCATTGTCCAAGACAGCTGTTGAAACTGCAACCATTACTTCTACGCCCAGCCAGCAAAACAAACTGAGGCGGGAGGGGTTTCTCCAAAGCTGCAGCTCCTAATTTGAAGCAGCTTTTGGACAATCTTGCTTACCTACATACACTGCACTGTCCCGTCTAGGGGGCAGCAATATGACTAGCTAGAAACATCAGGATGTTTTCCCTAAGGAAGGTCTTCTTTGTATCCAGTCAGTAAATACTGCCACATGGCCTAATAGGCAACATACTTACTAGAGCAGAAAGGAAATGCAAACCACTAAATTAAAAATGGCCTAATAAGCATCTCCCAAGACACTTTTAGCACACAATCATAACTTTGAAATTATGACAATCTAGGTCTACAATTCACAGCTTATATTCCAAACAAATCAACATGTTTAACAAATACATAAAAATGCTTTAAAAAATGAAGACTGTCAGTGTAAACAAAAATGTAATAAATCTCAGGATTAGGTTTCGAGTGACAGTTTTTCTGTTAACTCTTGTTATAGGAACAGCTTTTGAGGGATGAAATACTGGCAACGATTACCTAAGTATGAATGTATTAGTGTGTACTACAGCTGTAATAAATTATTACAATAGTAGCTTGAAGCATACCTATCCATGACTTGTATGTGTGTTTGCAGACACACACAAGTGTACACGAATGTGGGGGGCTGATGTATTACGTTGTGAATGCTATTCTTTCTTGTTCTTGGCATGTTTTGTTTCGGTTTTCTACGATGTCCTTCTGTGTAGCCAAGTCCGGTTTGCACATGGGACACTCTGCCTCAGCGTCCCAACTGCTGGGTTACAGCCATGTGTCACCAGGTTAGAGCCATGTGTCACCAGGCCTAACTGATGACAACCCTTAGATTTTGCTATCACTGGGAAGGTGGAACAAATCTTCACTGCTGTGGCCCTTCTTAGATTAATTAACCCTGCAGAGAATGCCCGAGCAGTCACGTTAAAACTCCTTCACTATCAAGCTTCAGGAAAACACCTTAGCCTGCTGGCCTTTAGAGTGAGTGGCTTCCTTCCAGCCCCAGAAACATCCAGCTCTGGTTTCTGTTGTCCCACCTGCTCCTCTCCTGCTTCTCATTCTTCCTGTTCCTTAGGGCTGTCTTCTGGTGGGAACCACATGACAAATATTTGTTCCTTTCCTTTGTCACTGCCCGTATGTCACTTTGGCCAATATTTACATTTATAGAAGGCTGCATGTCACAATGTTTAATGGCAGGCTTTGTTTATAAGGTGTGAAGGGTTGTAAACTCCAGTTTTATCTTTCCCTCTGCATTCTGGAAAACATCTGAATAATTCAATGTCCTTTCACCTTTCCCCACACATTGAGCAACATGAATGTTTAGAATAAGTCAAATGACCCAATTCCCAATTTCTAGTTTCTGGCCAATAAATCAGAAGCTAGTTGGTAGTACTCAATTTTTTTCAACTAACTAACTAACTAACTAACTACACACACACACACACACACACACACACACACACACACACACACACACA
>NW_021620899.1:383324-443874 GCF_004785775.1 Grammomys surdaster | reverse complement strand
ACACACACACACACACACACACACACACACACACACACACACACACATGAAGTCACAGGCACAACATGATTCCTAAAACCCCAAAGTGGTGGAAAATTTTCCCTCTTCCTCTTCTTCCTCTTCCTCCTCCTTCTCCTCCTCCTCCTCTTCCTCCTCCTCCTACTCATTGCTGGTACTGAACATTGGGCTTTGGACACAGTAGGAAGCTGCTTCATCACCAAAATCCATTCTTAGACCCTCAAACTAAAATGAGTGTGTCAATTTAGGTGCATATACATCCACAATATACAGGAATTAAAAATAGAGTAATAAAAAACGGGACTCTCAGTGAAAAGCTTACACTCTCAATGAAAGGGTGACACTGGTACTTTGAAGCCTAGAATGTATGGTTTCAGTAGGGTTGAGAAACTGATCTATTAAAAATGACACTGGTTCAGAATGTCTGTAATTCCAGCACTCAAGAGACAGAAACAGGATTGTGGCCACCATGGCCCACACAGTGAGCTTCCAGCCGCCAACCTTTCCTGTCTCAAAGGTAAAGGGTCAGCTGTAATTGTTATTTGTTCCAAAGCCATACTGTCACCTGTTGGTAGAAAAGGAGAACTTCATTTCAATGTTAGTTGCTTGGGGTTTGTTTTATTTATTTTGCTTTGAGACACAGGTATCATGTGCTGCCCTGGCCAGATTCATTCAAGCTGGTGGCCCAGCCAGATACAGTAGCAAACACACATTTCCAGCACTTGGAGGCAGAGAGATCAGGAGCTGGACTAGGAGAAACCCTATTTGAAAAAGCAAAACCAAAGACAAACGAACCACTGGCCTTAAGCCATATTCCAAGTAGCCTGGACAACAGGCACGCAATACCACCACCAAGTTCCATTATCAGTGTTGTATCTATACAGCTTCATGGTGGAGTGGTTATCACTCAGTGATGTGAGCATGCATGCGTGCAAGCACACACACACACACACACTCACACACACCCCTAGTGTTAGCTGACATTCAAATCCTGCATGCCACTGACAAGCTCTAAGATAGAGTTCACCACGAGATTCTTAAAAGTATACCATAATGTCAAATGGGTGATAATATCACATCCTTCCAGAAAGATTGAGTCTTTCTCCTAAATTTTTTTGGAGACACTATTACCTTTCATTTCACAAAATAAAAATCTATAACCAACAGACTACTTTTTTTCATGCTGTGCCATAGTCAACTGCCCCAGCTAACTTCATGTTTAATAGAAGGCATGCATATTCACTAAGTTTTGCTACATAAGACATACATTTGGCAAATTCTACCTTGTTCATCGACGTTCATTATCCAATTTTACCATTTTTATTGCCAAACGTAATAAACGTTTGCTGTGGCATCCTAGTAAATGCTTTCTGAAAATAACTGGTCTATGAGCATAAAGTTGCTTTTTCCATTACTGTGAGAGAATGTCTGACAGAAACAACTTGAGGGAGGAAAGGTTATTTTGGTTCATGGCTCAGGGGATACAGCTCATCGTGGTGGGGTGGGGTGACAGTGGAAGTCACCTATGGCTGTGGCATAGGAGCCTGAGTCAGGTTACTACATGGAGGCAATGTCCAGGAAATACAGGGCTGGGCTAAAGAAAGGCAGGCTAAGGCAAAACACTCAAGGCCCACTTTCCATGATTCAACTCCTCTGCTAGGCTCCACCAGCCTAAAGGTTCCCCAGCGTCAGAAAACTGCACCACTAGTGGAGGCCGTGTGTTCAAACCTCAGAGTCTGTGGGGAAACATTTCGGATCCAGACCATAATAATAAGATAATTTTTGATACAATATTGGAATGTTGCCTTCATTATGAAACAGACTTAAAATAGCATTAGCCAAAGTGTCCTGTAGATAAAAACATAATGTGACAATTTTCAAGCATCTCTTCATATTTATTCATCAATTCAAGAGTTTAATAGAAACCTCTTCTATGTTCGAAGCTGGAAAAAACCAAAGGCTAATGAGACACAGCTGCTGGCTGCCTAGGGCCTGCCATACTCTAGGGAAGAAATATAGACCCAAAGATCCACAATTGTAATACTTTATAGAAAGTATGTTATCAGAATAGTATGAAGACATGGGAAGAGGCCTCCTTCCCAATCCTGGTGGCAATGTATAGAGGAGCTCAGCTTGGCTGGGGCGAGCTTACTCTGGTGTGACACACAGGGACGGGTTAGGCCAAGTGTGAGTCTTCAGGTGGTAGGAGGGCAAGCATGATCTTCATGCTATCTGTGAGCTATCTAGGAAGGACTGCCGATGGGAGGCAAGGGGAGGCACAGTTGGAAAGCATGAGGTATTGCTTTCCCATGTCCACCCGAGAGGCTGTGTAGTAAGGACACACCCCTGGGTGACAAACAGACACCTGAGGAGGCAGAGGAAAGTTCGCTTATGAATAACCACCAGTAGGAGAAGCCAGAGACTCGAAAAGGCAGACAGGAATGTTTAGTTATAGAACACAGGGATACCATTTCATAGGCTTCAGATCATAGTGAATCAAAGTTTCATTTTGTCTCCCGCATCCATAATGTGCTTGTGTGTGTGTGTGTGTGTGTGTGTGTGTGTGTGTGTAGAGAGAGAGAGAAAGAGAGACAGAGAGAAACAGAGAGAAAGAGAGACAGAGACAGACAGAGTCTAAGCCAGAGGTCAGTAGTGAATATCTTGCCCTCTCACTCTGTATACCATCTGGTTTAGCAGGGTCTCTCAGTGACGCAGGAGCTCATCAATTAAGCAAGGATTGCTCTCTGAATCCCTCCCTGTCTGCCTTCTCAGCATGAGGATTATGGGAACATTCCACCAGGCACATTCCACAACCTGTGAGGACTGAGCATCTGAACTCAGATCTTTGTGCTTATGTGTCAGGCACTTTGCCAGCAGAGCCCAAACTGAGAGGTGGCCCACCAAACCTGCCTGGGTAGCGCCCCTCAAGCACTGTAGACTCTTCAGGGCTTGACAGCACCTTATGGGAACAGAAAGGCTGCCCTTGTGTCATAAAAGACAAGCTTTCCAGCACCTCATCAGTGGTGATTTTTTGGCTTGGGAAGTCACATGATCCCCCTCAGGTCTCAGCTTTGCCACTGTGAGAAAGAAAACCTCTTCAGCGCTTTTAACCAAGCACAAAGTCACTTTGATTGTGAAATTGGAACAAGTTATTTAACTGCTTTGGCAGGAGAGAAGACAAAAAAGAGAGTCATTCTTGCTATCAGACTGTTTAAACAATGAGCCCCACAAAATGAACGTTCCCACAAGACCCCTTCGCTGGGAGAGGGGATTGAGATCAGGCTAAGCCCTACTCTAAGCTGTTCTAATCTAAGCTCTCCCATGATATGTAAGCAGTAGTTTTTCAGGCAAACTCCATTTTACAAGCATCTTTTGACTCCATTTTGGGAGAGTGAGAGAAAGAGAGAGAGAGAGATTGAGAGAAAGAGAGAGAGATTGAGAGACAGAGAGAGCTAGAGAGAGAGAGAGGACAACAGGCTCTGGGTAGGTCCTGAAACAGAAACACCTCACATAGGCTAATAAATAACTAGTTCCTGGGAATAAAAAGAAGAGTCACCTTTAAAGTTTACTGAGGAGACTTGAAATAGTTAGAACATATAAGCAAGTTAAAATCATATCAGGGAAAAGATGCTCACTGAACCCAGCAGACCAAGAAAAGGGTGTGACTCTTTCACCCTGAACCCTGTGATGTGATGGGCACCAGCACTGAGATGGTATGTGATGAACCACTGCCTCCATCTTAAAGACCATCTTCTGGTAAACACAAAGTAGGTTCATTCATATTTATGATCGAATCTGTTTCTCGAAGGTTGGCTTATGCCCCACCTGTAACCTTAGCTACAAATGACCTTAGCTACAAATGACCTTAACTACAAATGATTCTGTACTGCCTGTTCCAGAAAATAACAAACATGCCTTTGTTTGAAAAAGTTACAACTGTATCGCAATCTTACCTTTGTTTCAAAAGGTTATTATGACTACCTGTTGTTCTGACTACCTTATGACCACCTTGCAATGATATCTTTGTTTCAGGAGGTCATTGTGACTAAGTTGTTACGCTTTTGTTGGGCTCCTATAACCCTACCTATTTTGCCTACCAAATCTCCCATTTGGAAACCCTCTACCCCTGAGCTATAACAACCTTGTCTTCCTCTTGTCCAATCATGACCTCTTGAACGTACCCCGACTAAGGGGGAGGCAGCCTGTGTATATAAATTTAAAAGCTTCCTTTAATTAATTTGACCATGATGATTTGGGTTGGTGGACTTTTTCCTCCTACCTTTGGAGTTAACAGATAGACACAAATCAGTCTATCATCACCTAATACCTGGTGTGTATGTAAAGGATCAAAGACTCCATATCTTTCCTGGAGCTTTGCCTGGGCTCAGTTTACTCAGCTTTCTGTTTGTTCATCTTCCTGTCTGGGTCTGAACCTGGCTTACCTCCTCCTGCACAGACTTTCTCTGCCTGTTTTTAAAACCTCTTGAACTTTTCTGTAGCCTCTTTAACTTATATTCTTCCTGTAATCCATATACAGTTAATATTTACAGTGTACTATGTGATGTATGGTAGGACAGCTAACTATTTGTTTCAATAATGCAGCATCTGCCTTTGCTATAGCTGGTCTACTATAGGTGGATTATATGACGAATCACTGTCATTGAAATGGCTAGAGCTTGTGACTTTGTTACAAGCCAATAAATTCTGACATCAGGAAGAATCCATGATGTTCTCTGTGTTTCTGACATAGTGGCTCATGCCAGAGAGAAAAGGCTGAAGTCCTAGTGATAGCCAGAGGAGAATCTGTCCCTCAGAAGGAGGGCAGATAACTTTCAGGACAGATTGAGAGACAGGAAAATGATATGTCAATAATAGGACCACACTTTGACCTGGACAGCCAATTACATATACCCTTGGCTCTTTTTTAAAAACCTAAATCTGAGGCCAGTGCCGTGAAGATAGATGTAGAGGGTCACTGGATTTCTATATGGAATTGTCTGCCTAGTATGTAACACTGGATACATCTCCTTTCCCTGTGTTCACTATTACTTGCCCTTTTGATTGGTGTACTAAAGACTGGTAGCTGAACCTAGTTTATTACGACTTCCAGGGCACAGGTTTTCATCCCCCACCACAAACAAAACAAAATCTCCAGTAACAGTGACACCAGCAGTTAGAATCAGAGGTGGTAAACTGTAACCTTGATCATGGGTTTTGTTTTTTCTGATGAGAGAATAATTTAGTACAAGTGAGTGCAGGCCTTGTAGTGGAAGAAGAAACTCCAAGAGGGGCTGGTTAGGCCTATTGAACAACTAAATCAAATAATTAGAGGTCTTGGGGAACAAATACAGTGGACACAGAGACTAGAAAGGAAAAGAGGTGATCTGAGGCAGCCAGGGCCAGGGCTAGGATTTCAGAGTTGGGCCAGTTCTAATGGTTAAGGTCTACGATCCATTCCTTAGATTATCAGGCTGATGAGAGATTCAGGAATTAGGAAACAATATTGTTCTGGGGTTATCTGCATAGCCCTTGAAATGGCTCAGTGTTTAGAATGGAAAGGACCATACTCTCTGATGGCTGTTATCAGTGAGTGACAAGCGTTGAAGAGGAATAAAAGTCAGAATAACAGAAATTCGTAAGTATTCTCAAATGGTGACAGGAGCTGGAGGCCTATTCTGGGCTTGCAGATGGCTATCTGGAAGCCACAAGTGATTCAGCCTATGTAACCAGGGAAACCCATTCATCCCCATCTCCACAGCCAAGGAAGGCCAGGGCCTGTTGCTGGAGATAGGGCAGGATCAACTGTTGTTAACTTTCCCTTCCGGTCATGTATCATGCTTTCCAGTGACACAGCCCTATCAACAGAATATTCAACCCCTCTCTGCCTTCTCGTTGGCTTCTTTTTATCTACTCAAGTTGTAGTTTCAGTCAAAAATAAATTGTTCTAACCTGTCTCTCAGTAAGAAGGTGAGCACAATGCTTGTCCAAATGTGTCTTCAGAGTAAAACTAGGTGTCTATTTAAAGTGCCATTCTCTGAGAGAGCCTCTTCTCCTAGCTCTGTCCTGACATCTGGGACTAAAGCCTGGGACTAAGACTATTCAAGTGGAGGATTCAGACAAAGAGGCCATAATAGCTAGTTTAATGAAAGCAAGAAAGTGCACTATGTGCAGTTATTTAAATTTAAGCTTAGCGTCATTTTAAAATATCCTCCATGGTCTCATTCAGTGTAACCATCCCTACTATTTTTTCAGACACTGAAGCTTCATATCTGGCACCATATATGGGCTGACATCTAGAAATACAGGTACAAACAGCACAGATGTTTAAATTAGAGATGTCCGCACCCAAGGCTGTGCTATGCCCTCAGTTCCTAAGCCTTAGAGACAAGCTGAAGCAAAACTATTTCTCAGCAGCTGAATCTGGAAGGAAGCCATCCCTGTCAGCTTTAAAGTAGAATAGCCAAGAAGGAAACATACATTTGCTGGCTTCCTTCTGTGTATCCCAGGCATGAGTCTGACCCCCAAGGCTGACATTCATCCCTTCCAATAGAGAGTAAGTCCCTACAATATGTATGCCATGATAGTACAAATATGAACTGTTTCTCCACCAGTTTTGGTTATTGAAATCCTGGTGATGGATATGACTACTGTGTAGAATGCTAGTTCCAGGTTCTACATCGTGGAAGGAAAAATGGTCATTTGATCCCACCCTGCACATCTCCTCCTCCAGCCCCCAGTGCCTCTTTGGTGCTATTTTTTTCCAGCTGTGTATCTCTTGTTTAAACTTTATTTCCCACTCAAATTGAGTTGCTCAGGAGCAGCCCATCCCAGGGGTAAGTTGAGTCTGCAAGAGCAGTTTGTACCTAGAATCAAGACTTGACGTCAGTGAAGAAAGATGGAGTATTTGTACGGCTTGACTGCAGGCTTTAGGAACAAAAAAAATAAGCATCGGTAAGTGAGTAATGAGATTTGATCCAAGGAGATGTGTAAGCAGAGCTGAGACCCGAGGGGAGATTTTACTAACTCAGCAGGTAGGATCTCAGCGTCAGTTCCAATAGAGGATTAGAAGGGCCTGTGGCAAGTGCAGCAGAGATGGTCTATGGAAGGAAACTCATATAGGACCAAAAGAAACAGGGAGAGAACAGGCAGGGATAGAGGTACGTTTCAATGGAAGAACACTTCCCCAGCATACACAAAGTCTAGGTTCAGTCTCTTTTACTCAATCAGTCAAACAAAAACCCCTAAGCATACAACTAGAATTGGTTTTATTCAGTGATTTGTCCATATAGTTAGACTGTATATTGGTTTCTGTTTGTATATTTTCACAACTTCACCACATTTAATAAGCCACACTGAGTGTTTATTCAATGCTAGGTTTTAGACAATTACGCTTCTCTCTACAGGCTTTGTGGGGGTCATGAGCATCAAACCATGCCCTGTGCTCACAGCCTCTGAGATGGTCCCTAATGATCCCTGTGTCCTCCTCACCTCCAGAGTGACTTATCTCTCATGAATAAATTGTGGCGGAAGTGAAGGAAGCTCTCTGCTGAGGTTAGATTATGAAATGCCTGTGCTTCTGTCTCGGGGTTCCCTCTAGGTCTCTATTAGCTGGCTCTGCTGGAAGACAGATGCCATGCTGTGAACTGCTCTGTGGACATAGGACTAGAAGACAAGAGATCGGAAGAGGTTTCTGGTAACACCTAAAAATGGCTGCCAGCACCCACACTTGTGGCTTGGAAGGAATGATTTTCTCATTTGAACCTTCTGATGAAAAACTATTCCTGGGTGGGGCCTTGATTGTAATTTTTTGGGAGTGGTGGTGTAATCATAAACTGAGATGATAAATGTTTACCATTTTAAAGCCACATGTGCGCGCGCACACACACACACATACACACACACACACACACACACACAGATGTCACAAGGTTAACCCTTGTTATTTTCAAAAGTTCAAAGTTCAACAGTGTCTGGATGGAGAGTACCATCTGTTTTGAAACTGTGGGGGTGGACGTACTAAGTCAGGTGTGAGGTGTCTTAGCGGCTGCCTGACCATTGGGTTTCTGAACAGGAGATCAAGGAGCGTCTCATGCAGTCTGTTGTGTGTCCGTACAACAGGGTTAAATCTTTATATAAGCTAATGTAAGATGACTTTATCTTATGAGAAGTTGCTTTATTAAACATTTTTCAAGTTTTTTTTTTAGAGATTCTGCCTGCTTCTACTAGAACTGGGTAAAAACATCAGCTTTGCCAACGTTTCTTACCAATTACTTTTTTAACCTTTCATTTTGTCACATTTCTTCCCTGTTAGATAATGATCTCTACCCTATTTAATTCTGTAGTCGCTCCCTGTCATCACTTCGCATGCAGGCTCCATGGGAATGTGGTCTCTTTCTTTCTTATTTCCCATCTCCTCCTTCCATCACCTCTGTGTCTACTTCCTCGTGACCCCTATGTTGGATTACTGCACAGCCTCTCTGTGGGACTTCCTCAGTAGCTACCAGGGAGGGTTCTGAGCTGTGCTCTAACAGCACTTATTACAACAGTACTTCATTCAAGAAATTATAGCTGTTATTTTTATAAGCACACAGCACGACTGAGGAAGAGAGATAAAGCATGTCTGACACGGCAGATGAAGAGAGAACGAGCTAGGGAGAGGCAGGCAGCTACTAAAAGATAAAGGGATACGATGCCCAAAACAGTGGAACCGGCAAAATAACCTGGTAGGTCAGTGGCATTTAGAAGCTGATTTAAAGCTTACGGAGCTGGTGGATTTAGTGAGCAATTATACTGAGAGCAAAGAGGTCTAAGGAGCCAGAAGGCTGAGTTAGATTTTCAAGCAGAAGATGCCCAGTAAACTGAGCTGCCCGTGCACAGCATTTGCATTGGAATAAATATGCTGCAATAGTTATTTCTCCCAGCTTCCAGTCAAGGGTAAATTTAGATGGAATGGGTATGACAGAGGGGGAAAGGTTGATTTATTCTTCGGGTATGTCATCTGCCTAGTCATAGCCGTCTTGTGTGGAGCTTAAAAGGTCATGGCAGGATCTCAACCACAATTAAAGAGAAGTAACCATCATTTCAGATCCTCCCAAGCCTTTGCAAAATCCTCAGAACTGTCCAGAAAGCAGTGGCTTCAGTTTCTTGCCCTTGCCCTTTTATCCAGTACCTAGAAACCACCTCAACCACGACAGTGCAGCCCTCTCCAGAAAGTTCCAAACACAGTATTCAGCTCCTTCTAGAAAGCTGCTCTGCCTTCTTTTAGCTCCTCTGAATCTAGGATAGAATTTGTAAGTAGCCATGCTACCCTTCAACAGACCTGGTTTGTGTGTTTCAAAAGAAAGTAGCTAGAGGATTTAAGAATATAGTTCTAAGACCCTTCCTCCTACATTAAAGTCATTGAAACAGAAGAAACCAGAGATACTGTGTTTTCCTAACTATGTTACACCAGTATCCAAGCTACTTGAATGTGGGTGGGGGCTTTGAAATAGTGAGAAGCCAGGGGAGACTAATCGTTCTGTCAGTTCTCCACCTCATTTATAAGTTATCTTTCTCTCAAGGTAGGTATCACCAAGAAAGAAAAAATGTCAATCAAATAGTCCTATGTATGTATGTATGTATGTATGTATGTATGTATGTATGTATAAAACAATGTCAATAGAACAAGATGAAAATTTGCCCAGACACTCACTGTCAATGAATCATCTGCTGAAATTTTCCATTTTGCTTTCCAACCCTATGTGCAGTTTCTGATGAGATGTGTAATCAGAGAGCAAATACAATCTGTCATTCCTGGGTTCCAGGGATTTTCAGCACTGATTCTCCAACCTAAATAAAGTTGATGTCATCATCCATCATGCTGGAAGAGATGACGCCTAAACCCTGGAAATGTCTAAAAGTGATGTTTGTTTTCACCATTTCTCATGTGTTTGGTTCAATAAGGAATCCCAGGAGACCATGGTTGTAAGTGGGTAGGGGTGAAGGAAGTGTACAGTTCCCTTCACATCCCATTATGAGACTTCAGAGGCTATTCTGTGTCAGAGTATGAGGCCAACAGGAAGAGAAAGCACCAAGAAACCATTAATAGTCATAGTCACACTACTACCCAATGGACAAGGATGATCGTGTATGCGCAGATGTCACCTCAGTCCCTTTTGTCTCCTAAGGAAGAAGAACAATTCTTTGATTTGTCCTTAGCCAGGAATCCTTTACTGAGAAAATAGACACCCCATCTTTCTAGTCTTCATCTCAAAAGCATTTGAACTCTGGCCTCTGTGCTAACACAAAAGAGTAGGGAGCTCTCCTTCCTCCTGAAGACAACATTCCCTTCTTTCCCACCCCCCCCCAGGGATGGCTACTCATCCGTTTAAGCCTCCTAATGAGACAAGGATCTGGACCATTATTCCTCTCAACACACTTGTTGTAACCTTCTTCATCCTCCCAGGAGGCTTGTGTCAACTCACTGTGGAAGCAGAGGCCATGCAGAGCCAATGGGGCCAGTCTCTAGAGTTCCCAGGAGGTTGTGCTGAGAGTGTGGCACTACACACACAGGAAGGGAAGCAACAGGCTTGTCAGATGGCAAGGCAAACCTTTAAGTTTCCTTCCTGCAGTTGGCATACTCAGAGGTATGTATATGGGTGTACATATATATTCCCAAATACATCAGCTCAAGCTTCTCAGCCTGTATATGCATGCATTTTTGAGGCTGATAACCCTTAAAACAGTATAAAGGTGGCTGACAAATCTAGAGCTCTGTGCCTCTGTATCTCCTTCCAATGCCTGGCCAGCAGAAGGGCTGGGGAATGTCATAAATTCTGGGAGCAGAGCTAATACGTTGTTGAGAACAGGTAGTTTACATCTTCAGGAATTATACTTGATTAGGAATATATTCAGGGGTCTTCACCTCCAGCATTAGGGTCAAATCTGCTTTGAATAGAGTCTCATTTAATACCCCCCCACACACACATGTTTCTATATTGCTCAATGTTATGATGGCAAAGTCAAGCTGTTTGGGCAGATAAATGCGGCCAGCAAAACCTAAGGAATTCACTATCTGACCTTTTGTGGGAAAAGTTTTACTGATTAATTAAATTCATTGTTCTCAGTTATCAGCCATGGACTCCCAGTTGCCTATGAAGTTATTTTAAAGGGTACCCATGAGTTTGTGAGGTTTTATTTTGTTTGGTTTCGTTGTTGTTGTTTTGTTTTAGTTGTTTGTTTTTTAAACTATATGAATATTTGTAGTTTCAAAAGAGAATTTTCAAATTTGTGTTTTGATAAACAAAATGATTTCCAAGTTTATAGTAGTGTTTTACCTTTATATGTATTTAGTTATTACAAATAAAAGTTATAGTGTGAAATTCTATGAGAATATGAGTATGAAATACTCATACTCTTTAATATGAGTATCTAATACTCATATTCAAGTGTATAAAAAAAAGGCTGAAAAATATTGATCTGATTAAATTCATTGAGCCAAAAAATGTCTTAAGAACCCATGAAAATTTTATTTTAAACATAAGAGATTAATTATACTGTATTTGGCAGCTTTCCATCACTGGAACAAAATACCTGAGAAAACCAACTTTAAGAAGGAAAAATGTATTTTGGTTCATGGTTTCAGCTGGTCACCACTTGTTCCTGTTGTCATCAGTTGTTCTACTGTCGATATGAAATGGAACATTACGGTGTCGAGAACATCATGGTGACTGGGAAGTGGATTGAGCTAGAGGAAATGAGAGACAGAGACGTGGAGAGACAGAGACATCAGGGTCAGAGAGAGCAACTGTACCTTGAAGGCTATACACCCAGTGACCAGGCTTCTTGCCCTCCTAAAATCTCCATCACTTGTCTTTGTGTGTGTTCCCGGATGAGTCCCATTGGTTTGTGCGCCAAGGATTCATGTATGAACATTTTCATACTTGCCATCAATCTCTCTTTGTTTATTTTGTTTAGTTTTTTATGCCTAGGTTGCAATGCGAGGAATCCTGTCACAAACATTCATTTACCACACTTTTCTGGAATGGCTATCTCTCTAACGAGCAGGGAGGGGGGATGGAAAAGGTGGCTAAGTGATGTTACCCTGGGTTCAGACGTCAATTCCACCAGTATTATTAGTCTTGCAGATGATTACCTGCTACTTTTGTACCATCCTAGGGATTCTAAAGATTAAAGATGACAAGCATATCTAGACCACGTCTCTTTTTTTTTAATTTTTTTATTGGATGTTTTATTTACATTTCATATGTTTTCTCCTTACCCCATCCCCCACCCACCCAGAAACCTCCTATCCCCTCACCCCTAGACCACGTCTCTTAATGGAGAAAGATCACCCGGAAGACTATTACAAACTGTGCACCCGCCTTCATCTCCTTCCGGGTTCTGGGCAGCTCTCAGTGATCTTTACTTTGCGCCTGATTACATCCCTTTCCGTAGCTCCCTTCTCAGTTTTTCCCAGTCTCTCAAATCCATTTGGTACTCAGCAGGCACACATTCCGCAGGCAATCTACCCTCTTCTATTTTGTAAAGGAAACAGAAATGCTCAGATAAAATCACCAGTGCATCCTCTCTCCTTCTAAGAACACCTTCCTTGGCCAATATTCCCACAGTAGTGCTTTGAGCATCCGTGAACAATGGATGCAGGTGGCTTCAGGTTTAAAAATAGGCACGCAAATCTTAAATCTTGTGCTTGTTTCAGCACACTGCCTCCTTCCCTGTGTAAACAATAACAACTGAAATCGCCCTTTTTCTGTAGTCTTTATTTGCCTTGTGGTACCTCAACAAATCCGTCTCTAATACCAGAAATACTGTTAGTCTTTACTTCTCTTCCTCTGATACCTAGACTGTTGAGCCACATACCTAGAGTCCCTCCAGAAGAACTAAGCTGAGACCTGAGGGCAACCATATCTACATGCTTCCAGGTGATGCTTCTGTTTCAGGGACCGTGTGAAAGCTAGGGGCCTGTGGAGTCTTAACATTGCCAAACACAGAGCAGGTGCCCGGAGACAGTAGCTCTGCAGAAGTACCAAGCGCAGCAGAGTCGAAGCAAATGAGTCACTTTGCTAGGAATTGCAGAAAGGCATCCACGAAATGGCAATGCCTGTGATGAAAACGTCTCACTGGGGTGGCTCTTCAGGTTGCCTTGTCAAGGTCCATCCAGTCACTTTACGAAGGAGAAATGTGGCGCTGTGTAGGATTTGAATTTGAAAATTGCCACTTGTTTAAAATTAAGAGGAAGAACGAACACAAGATGCAGGCAGGAATTAAGGAAATAATTTATATTTTTCTTAAAAGTTATGGAACAAATACAATATGAGAGGGTTAAAACGGAGCTCTTTCTCTGTAAGCTAATGCTCCCATCTTTCTTGTTCCTCTCCCTCCTGACAAGCCGGGCACTCACTCATCTTCTTCTCATGCCTCCTCCTCTCTTCCCCAGACTCTATCTAGTTTGATCTAGAATCTATCCACAACATCAGAGTCCATAGCCTTCCTCACAAGCCCTTGTAAAAAATGATGAAATGTCTAGTCTGCATTCAAATTGCCAGACAAGCAGGGTATAAGAGGGCAGAGGCAGCTGAGAGAGCGCTGCAGCTGGCTGACACTGCTGCCTCTGCCTCTCTCATTCTTTGGGACCGTACTCTGCTCAGGTAATTTGCAGAGCCCCATAAACTCTGGTCTGTGCCCCCATGTCTATGAGGGTGGGGAGGAACGTTTGGCTGTAAATTGAAACTAGCCTGGCAGAACAAAACAGGAAAATCCAGTGCCAGGCAGACCCTGTTTATGTCTCGTTTCCTATGTTATTTTTTATTTGCTGAAATAAATATTTTGAAGGTAAGCTTTATTATGTGGCAGATTTAATTTTTTTCCATTAAGTTCTAGTGGAAGACGTGGTTTGGAGTCCCAGGGTGGACATTTCATATACTCTTGGGTTCCTTTACTACTCAAGACAAAAGACAGGACAGAGGGGAGGTGAGTGGAATCAGCTCAGAGCATCTCTACCTGGTGGTTGAGACTCAGGACATGGGGAATGGATCTGTGTGATCCTGGTGCTGTTTTCTGTAGAGACACCACCCTCCTTCACAGTCATTGCCTTTGTGTGCACTCTGTGATGTTTTCCCATGGAGACACCACGCCCACTTTCACAGTCATTGCCTTTGTGTGGTGTAGTCCAGGCAGTTCACCTTACAGTCTCTGGTTGGGTTCTGGTTGGGGAAGCAGCTGCCAAAAGGGGCAGTCTTCTGGGCCCACTCCAATTCAGTTCTGAAGCTGCCCTCATAGCCATAAGAATATTTTGGTGAAAATGAAAAGCTCCCTGCCCAGCATCTCCATTTGTGCCCTGTCATTTCTGAAGGTTCATATTTCTCTGTCAACAGGTATTTTCCCAAGTGAGAAGGCCTCTGTTGTTTAATTTCATTGTTATGTCTATTAAAGAATAAAGATCCTGAAAGGCAAAGCATGTTGGAGGTAGTCCAACATGGTCTTTAGCCATGGTGCTTACTCTTGGAAAGGGTATTGGTGGCAGATTTAGGATGGACAAAAGATGCCCTAAGTGAGCTCACAGCTCAAAGTGACCCTTGACGTGGCTCTCTTACATGGCAGACTCATAAGCGGCCATTGGCCTGATAGTAGGATCTAATAGGAGAGAGTTAAATGTCAGTAAAAAGTATTACTAAATTATCAGTCATAAGTCTGAACTGTATGATGTAACTTGGTCCTCTCCTGCATCCTGCAATTTTATTCAGAGATAGAAACAGTCTCCCAGTGAAACCATCTGTTCTCCAGCCTACATCACCAGGCAACCATCCCTTTGGGTCAGTTTCTCACTAGGGAAGGTCCATGTAGGAGCCAGCTACCCTGAATATTGTCTGTTTACCTAATTGTCCCAACCGTCATAGCCCCAGAGACAGTTCTTTTACTGCCATCTTAAGCATAAGGATGTGTTCAGAGAAGAAAGTTACCTGTAGGAAGAGCACAGCTTGTTAGATTGTTTCTGATTGTTGTTGTATACTTGCAATAGAGGAAGAGAAGACAAAGTACTTACTTAGAGGATTTATTTGCAGGGCACTGGATTTAGTCAATACATCCAAGATGAGTAAAGAACTGGGCATTGGTGAAAGGGAAACTGATACTGTTAAAAAGAAGCTGTTTTGATTGAGAGGCGTCTATATTGGCTTTGGAGTGAGAAATGTGAGTGATTGAGTCTATCTGGTCATTGTCCGGCACTAGACAGAGGAGTGGCATGTCCTACTTTGCTCCTTTGTTACTGTGTTAAAACACTAACCAAAAGCAACTTGTATCCCACATCAGTAATGAAGAAAATACTTCTTAGGCCAATCTGATAGAGGCAATTCCTCACCTGAAGTTCCCTCTTTTGAGGTGACTCTGCTTTGTGTCAAGCTGATAAAAACTAATCAGCACAACTGACTCCTTGTCACCCTGACACACAAACGAGGGACACAGTGAAAACATAACCTCTTTTTCTTATTTATTCCCAAGATCTCATGTCAATATCACAGTATAAAGCATACTATAATTTTTAAAAGTTCCCAGTCTTTGAGATTTTTCAACACCTTAAAAGTCCAAGCTCTTGTTAAAAATCTAGTATCTTGATTGTGTTCTCATGTAAACTTCAAAATAATTTGGATACTTTCTTATTTCAAGAGGAAAGAACCAGGAGAGTTAGAATCCACTCAAGGCAAGCCACCATATAGTAATGTGAAGCGTTCAACTTCCAAAGTCTGAGACTCACTCTTGGCTCCAAGGAGGTGTGGCAGTTCCCCTCTCACAATCCATAATCCACAATCCATACAGTAAGCTGAAGTAGACCACAGTCTTCACCACTTGGTGTCCTTGGTGGCCAGCTCATGATCCTGGCATCTCTAGTATGCTGAAACTGAGGCTACACCTTCACCAATAGCCTTTCCTGGCTTTTCACAATGCCAAGTCTCAGCTGTCCTGCATGGCCTTCAAAGTAGTACTACCTGGAACATGCTTACGTAGCATTTGCTAAGTTCTCCTGCCAGCTTGCTGTGCAGCTCTGCCGTGCAATGGCCCACATCTTCCATGTGCTGATCCTGAAGAAATATTATTCTGAAGAGTTTGCCTTAATGATTCTGGTCTCTTACTAACCGTAGCTGATTTTCAGCCCCAGATGTCCAGGACCTACCATCTCAATAAAGTCCAAGTTTCATTTCCGAAGATTTTTAATTCAGATGTCACAGGAATGGCCTAGGTAGAGTCTTTGCTTCCCTTTGAAAATGTATAAATCAGGACTCTGCTGTTTGCATTTCTCTCAATATCCTTATCATTCTTGCTCCCACAACAAACGCTCATTTAGCTCTGAGCAGTTCCATCCCAAAGTTCCAAATGCTTCCAAAATCCTCACCAAAACAATATGCTCAGGTCCGTCACAGAAATACCACATGTTCCTGGTACCAATTTCTTTTCTAGTTTTCTCCTCTGATGCTGTGATAAAATATTGACCAAAAGTAATTTGGGGACTTAAGGGAGGAAAGGATTTACTTGGCTTAGACTTTGATGTCCCAGTCCACCATTGGCAGGAACCTGGAGGTGAGAACTGAAGCAGAGAATATGGAGGAAGGCTGCTTAGTGGTCTGACCCCAAAGACTTGCTCAGATTGCTTTTTAATACGATCAGGATCATCTGTCCAGAAATGACACCACCCATGGTGGGCTGGGCCTGCCCATGTCAATCATTAGCCGAGAAAATGCCTCCTACAGACATGCATACAGGCCAATAGAATAGAAATAATTCCACAGTTGAGGTTCTCTTCTTCTAAAAGATTCTAGTTTGTGTCAAGTTGACAAACACTGACTAGCTTAAGGTACCTTATATAACAACACTAAGTTTCTAGTATAACTATTAATTCCAACTACAGGCAACTTGCTTGGTTAGACCCCCAGCACCACCAGAGAAAAAGGGTGGCTTGGGAGGTAGGAGAGTGAAGGGCAGAGGGAGAGAATGAATCATTTAATTTCTTTTTAACAGTTGAGATGCTTAAGGCAAAAGAGATAAAGACACTTAATGCCCAGTGATTAATAAGTGGCTGGGACTGAGTTTTAAACTGATTTGTTTAATTCTAAAGACATTATCATTTCTACTTTAAACACTTGGTCTGAACACATTAGGATGGAGGAATGCGTTCAAGCATGTGGTCCAGGCCAGGAATCCAGGCAGTTGGAATGAGCAAATGAATACTGATCATGCATTCCTGGTGAAGACAATATTGCCCATACAGGACTTGCAAGCAATTCTTAGGGCTATACTGGTTTGTTGGCCTAAAGGGAGCAAGAGAATACAAATATGAATGTTGTTTATCTGTGCTATTAACATTTCATTGGGATGGTTAGGGCTATAAAATTCTTAGTGAGGTGATAATGAAAAGGTTGAGAATGGTTTCTTTAGATGGACATCAGGGGAGAAGAGTGTGCTATATTAAGGTTTTGAAGAACCAGTCTCCAAAAGGGTATAGCAGGGATGAATCCTACTGCATTTTACATGAAATGCCACTCAGATGAATGATAATTCTCCTTAGAATATTCGAGACTTGTTCCCAGTAGGAAGCATCACTGTTATCATTCTTTTAGCCACAAGTTTGTCCTGTTGGTCCTGTTGGACAGTCCCGAGCTGGGTGGCTACAGTTAGTGAATTCCAACCATGGAATACAAAGGGAGAAATGGGAAATGTACTTGCAAAAAATTACAAGTCTGTTTTTCTCAAGGTAAGGCAAAGAAAAGCAGGATTGCAGAAGCAAACCACAGCTATAAGCACAGTAAGAACTTTTAAGCTCATTTTCATCCATTTAAAACTTGATAAGCAGAGCTCTATGCCTGGGCTCTTCAGCCTTGGATGTCTTAGAATCAACTGGGGAGATTAGAAACTAAGATTACAAAGTTCTCCCTTTAAGGAGAGTAGGTCCAGCACTTACTTTGTAGATATAGAAAAGCCTTGTAGGGGCTGGAGAGATGGCTCAGTGGGTAAGAGCACTGACTGCTCTTCCAGAGGTCCTGAGTTCAATCCCCAGCAACCACATGGTGGCTCACAACCATCTGTAATGGCATCTGATGCCCTCTTCTGGTGTGTCTGAAGACAGCGACTGTGTACTCATAGACATAAAATAAGTAAATAAATTTTTGCTGGGCAGTGATGGTGCACGCCTTTAATCCCAGCACTTGGGAGGCAGAGGCAGGCAGATTTCTGAGTTCGAGGCCAGCCTGGTCTACAGAGTGAGTTCCAGGACAGCCAGGACTACACAGAGAAACCCTGTCCCGAAAAAACAAAAGAAAAGAAAAGAAAAGAAAAGAAAAGAAAAGGAAAGAAAGGCCTTGTAGTTGTGGATATAGATGAATGGCTGAGGGAGAGAGCAAAGAGAGGAAGGAAGCCTCCCATACTCTCACCACCAAGCAGAGTAGACTAGACCAGGGCTTTCCTTCCTCCTTGTACTTGTGAGCTTTCCTTGGAGATAGAGAAGAGATCCCAATGGCCTCCCATACTGTCTCCTTTTCTTCATCTGCATCATTGCCCTGGAATGCTGTTATGAGTATCAGGATTTTAAGAAAATCACCATGGTAGCAGTTTAGTAAATATAAATTCTCTTATAGCCAGGCAGTAATTCATGCCTTTAGTGCCTGTACTTGGTAGACAGAGGCAGGTATGGCACAAGTTCAAGGCCAGCCTGGGCTACATAGCCAGTTCCATGCTTATATGAGACAACAAAAATTGGAGGAAGTAAAGAGGTTATTAAATCACCTCTTATGGCATCACACTTCTTCGTCTTTTGTGATCAAATATTACCGGTTGGCTTCTGCCATCCAAAACAGCAGTGGTTTCAGGTAGGGGAATCAGCCAAAGAGAATTAGGAATGCACAGAAGGAACTTGGTTTGGGACTGGTTTTGGACAGTAAATGGTGATAAACTAGATATGGTAAATGAAGTTCATTGGTAGTGTAGTAGCTACGGTTTGGTAAATGAGAGGTTACATGATAGTTTTAGTTTGAATAAAACTTAGTTTGTTATATGGTTAATGTTATCCATTCTATTTTAAACTCAGATTACTATTTTTCTTATTTATTATTTTTTGTAACTAACTTTTCAGAATTTCGAGACTGCAGGATCATTGTCATATCACCACAGTGTTGTTCCTCATTGACGAATCTGAATTTAATGTATCACTACAGTGCTGTCTTATTGACAAATCTGAAATTAATGTATCACTACAGAGCCTTCTCATTGACAAATCTAAAGTCATTTACTTTACGCATTCCCTAATGATTGAAAACCAGTGTCCACAGGTATCTTGGAAAAGCATGGATTCTCAGTTATGCACAGTGCTTTTGATTTGGGGGCTAAAAAATTCTTTATTGTGCTGGGGCTGCCCTATTCACTGGTGAATATGTGGTAGCATCCCAACCTCTATACACTAGACGCCAGTGGCATATTCACAGTTCTGACAAATAAAAGATATCCAAAACTATTCCCTGGGACCAGAATGGTCCTAGTCTGAGGAGTACTCAACTAAGGCTTCAAGGAAGTATGACATTTTTGATTTAATAAGAGAACTCTTTGAGGAGACCCTCCCCTTCTTTCAAGAGACTTTGGTCTTAAGAATGGGAATTGGTTGGCAGACCACAGCTCTTTACTTTGTTGCTTCGCGTGTGGCTTCTGCTTCTTAGATTGTATGACTCAAGTAAGATGTTAAAGAATGGAAAGCATGGGATGTTTGTGTCCCTCTGCCTCCATTCATAAGCTGAAATCATAACTCTCAAAGTCTTAGTCACAGAAGACGATAAAGTCAGAAACCTCGGTTATAGGGCTGCATTTCTTTCTCTCATTGTTAGCCCCTTGAAGAAACCTACTTAAGGCTTTTGTGGGCATTGGATTTCCTTTTTCAATGTTCTTCAATGCCACAGTAGAACATGTTCCCTTTTCTGGACCACTCTGGGGGACTTAGAGGTTTCCTTAATAGATATTTCATAATAGACTCACTTTAACATACCAGTTTTCATAAGCTTTATAAGCTTCTGGTCACTGTATGAGCATGTCAAGGTTATTAAACACTGAATTTATGTAATGCAAAGTTACTTTAACTCAAAAACAAGTGACTGCCCTGTCCAGCAGGGCATTAAACAGGGGTCCAGGGAGATCACCTGAAAGAGAGAATGGTGGAATAGGTGAACACAAAGAAAGACAGCTTGTCTATAGGCTGGTCAAACCAAGCTTAATTTTTCACACAGGGGTTATATACACAAAAAAGCAGGATGTGGGGAAGGGGATGACACAGGGGCAAGTGTAGGTGTTCAGGGGGAGTACAGATATCTTTCAGAACAGGATGTCAGCTGGGTGAAGGTTCAGAGGACAGGCATTATGACTTCACCTATGATTCAGTTCTCCTTATCTAAGTTGGTACTATCCACCAAGTCTATCTAAGGTCTATGATTATCCACAAGACCTATGACTACTTGTTCTCATCCAGGCTGGTAAATTTCCACCAAAGCTGCCTGTTTATAATATCTTATAGTTATCTGTTCAGTGTTTTTCCACAGAGATCCAAGACTTTATGCTAGCAGGCTGACTTAGGCCCATTGCTGATTTTAGGTCTTCAGTGTATAAGCAAGGCTGCCCCTGACAATCGACTACTTTCGGAACCATTCTCAATGACCTTGAGCTTAAACACTGAGTCTGTATCTCTGCTTAATGTGCTACGTCAGTCCCAAGTACCCAGTGCTGTTTCTTCTTTATTACTTCAACATCTGTAGGACCTATTCTCATACATGTTGCTGAGATTCTGCCTATATAAACTGTAAAGGAATTATGATTCTTGGAGTACCCATCAACCTTCTTATGAGTTACACTTAATAACTTACCTCCCAGGGAATGATAAGCATTAAGTCTGGGTACAAATCTAAAACTTAGGAGAGGCGCCACATATCTGTTGAAGATGATCAACTGCCTCTAATAAAATAACTACTGTGGGGTAACATTTATGTTTCTTCAGGCTTGAGAAAAGCCATCTCCTTAAGCAGGGGTAAGCTCATTAGCGTGGACAGGGATCCAAAGCTCACACCTTCATTGGAAACTGCTCATATACTTCCTTTTCAGTTTTTAGACCCCTATTTTCCCCAGTCTATGTCTTATTCTTAACCCAGAAGGTTCTGCGTAGCTGGGTGTTCAGTTTAGATTGTAATTCAGTCACTCAAGAATTAAATTTCACATTTGGTTTTCAAATATCTTAGCCTTGTAATATAGTAACAAAATATCCTTAACTTGTAGAGCAAGCACTAATCAATCTTTAAGCTCAACATTTTTTTCTTTTCATTTTTTTTTTGGTGTACTTAGAAGCAAATCTTTAACTTCATATTACCTCATTTTGACTAAAATCTTCATTAGTAGCAATTAGTATATTCAAGTGTTAACCTTCCATAGACACTTGATTACAAAATATAGATAAGGGATTAACTCAAGGATTTTTTTCCAGTTTTGTGTCTTTGTTGGCTCTCTAGTTATATCAAAAAATATAAGCCAAATCTGGAGAACTATTTTTTAAGGTTCTGTTCCCTTAGAGCTACCTCTGGTATCCATTAGAGTTTTACTTGGTAAACAACCACTATCTGGTATACCAAACGTGATTTATAATAGGATTTATATTTTATCCGTTGTCAGGAAGAAGCCTGTGGAAAGCTGTATATCTAATGGTAGACCTAAGATTACTGAATCAGTTGGTCTTGGAGCTGAGGGAGCTGAATGTGAAACAGGGGTGAATGCAGACTAACTAGATTGCCACCTTTCTTTTAAGCATGGATGATATAGGTTACATAGCACTAGCCTAGGCCACAGAGAGACCGAAGAAAAGAACTGAGGAGAAGTGGTAGGGAAATCTCAACCCAACAGCTACTCTGCTCCAGCAAGTGAACCAACAGCTACAGATGGCACCCTGCCCTGCCCCGTAGACTGGGATTGAGAAAGCTTCACTTCTGAGACTGGAATCTTGGGTAAATATTTCTGAAGTCCAACCCTACAACTACACAGAGAATGAAATGATAGGAAAGTAAAGCCCTTTCAGCTAAATTGACCCACTTGGTGGCAGCCATGGATGATGTCAGGTTTGCAGTTGACTTTGGGAAGTAAAGATCACAGCTTCTTTGGCAAAACTAGAAGCAGTCAAAAAGAAAGGGAAGGTTGCCTGCACACTTCTGCTGGGCATTTTTTTAAAAAAATGAACTCATTTGGATTCATTTTGTTGGAGTAAACAGATTATCATTGACAAGATTATTTGTGAGTTACAAAAATTATTCCCTCTCTCTCTAGTTTTGCAGTCCTTCTTTCTCCCATTAGGTCTTGCCTACCTCAAATGGACATATTTTTTTTTCCTATGTCAGTATTGAACATCATGAAACGTTAGCGTCTGTCTGTAACTGCTCAGGTTTGTCGAAGAGATGCATCAATACTTTCTTAGCTATGTCAATATAACTAAGTATGTTCTAAGATCCTTCCTCTGTGTTGCTATTCTAAAATAATTTTTGTAATTAACTCTCTTTTCTCTCAAATGCAGGCACACTACATCAGGATTTGACCACTGTCCTCATACCATGCCTTGGAGCATTTCACTCCCTCATTACCTCGAGACTAATGTGTAGTCTCTGCCATAGGAAAGGAATTTGCTCCTTGTTTACTAAAACTTTTCTTTTAGTAACTTTCAGGTCTTTATCTTTCCCTGATTCCTACCTTCCTTCTCAACCTCTTCTGCCCTCTCTGAACACTACATTCCAGGGACCTATGTTTTCTTTTTCTCTTTGTTTCTGAGTTCATCATAACTTATATTATTTCAAGGGAAGATATCAACACTCTAGCGATTTGTGATTTACAAACCAATAATCCCCATAATTTGATGATCCACTACCAAGTTATACACATTACTAATATACAGTCTTTTAAAATCTTAAATGCTTTGAAATCAGCTACAGATGAACAATCCAAACCTTCAAAAGAGGAAACCAAGTTCCAGTCTGTAAAGCTCAGAGTTTTGCTCTCACCAGTTAGTAAGTGGATTAGGACTGGGGACTGCATGAATTTGAAGGTACTGTCATAATAATTACAGGTTACTGATGGCTAACAGCTAGCCATCTTCTCCTTATCAGACTTGGACTCCCACTGCCTCAGCTAAGGGACACACCTGTGTGATGTGTTCTATCATTTCCAACTGACCTTGTTGAAATAAGTAGCCCACATTAGTCATGTTATTCTTACCAATTATTTCACCAACCCCAGTCCTACCTGATATTCACTTCATTCTTTTTTTTTATTGGTTATTTTCTTCATTTACATTTCAAATATTATTCCCCTTCCTGGTTTCTCCTCCCAAAACTCCCATCCCATCTTCCCTCCCCCCTGCTTCTATGAGGGAGCTTCCTCACCCATCCACCCACTTCTGCCTCACCACCTGAGCATTCCCCTACACTGGGGCATCAAGCCTTCACAGGACCAAGGGCCTCCCTTCCCATTGATGCCAGATAAGGCCATCCTCTACTACATATGCATCTGGAGCCATGGGTCTTTCTATGTGTACTCTTTGGTTGGTGGTTTAGTCCCTGGGAGCTCTGGGGGCTCTGGTTGGTTGGTAATGTTGCTTTTCCTATGGGTTTGCAAACCCCTTCAGCTTCTTCAGTCCTTCCCCTAAGAGAGAACCTGTAAAGACCATATCCAGAGGTTAGGCACAGCCCCCAGTTGAGGGTTGGGGACACCCACCCATCTCAAAAATATTAACACAAAATTATTCAAATGAATTAAAAATATTCCTATGTTAATGCAGGGACAAAGAGTGGAGCAGAGAGTGAAGGAAAGGCTATCCAGAGATTATCCCACCTATGGATCCATCCCATCTGGAGACACCAAACACAGAAGGTACTGCCGATGCCAAGAAGCACTTGCTGACAGTAGCCTGGCATGGCTGTCCCAGAGAAGCTATGCCAGAATCTAAGCAATACAGATGTGGATGCTTGCAGTCAACCATCAGACTTAGCACAGGGACCCCGATGGAGGAGTTAGGGGGAGGATTGAAGAAGCTATTTATTCACTTCATTCCTAACCTTTATTTTTCAGAAGTTTCCAAATCTAGAAGTGCCTGTAAGTACCACATTCTGTGCTACTTATATCTAGCTGTTAACCCTCTCATCTGGAAGTGGGAGTAGCATTAACTCTGCATCACTGAGGTTCCTGGCATCCTTTCTCATCTTCGTCTGACCTTCTACCTCTTTTCTTTCCAAAGCACATTTGGCTTTCTATACTGCTGTAATATATCATATCTATATCTATCGATATGCCGTATATATTCCTGTAAGTTTGCTTTAAAACCATTTTTAGCTCCATTTTTGCACACAGAATAAATTTTAATATCTGTGACATGCCAGCCAAGGCTTTTTAAAATTGCCCCAGCCTGTCTTGCAGTTGGCTATTTTTCACACATATGCAAGTGATTATGTTTTTCAGATGGATATAGTTGCTGCTGAGACTCAGGAAATATAAACTTATTTCCAAAGTTGGCAGCAATTACTTTGATTTCTTAAGTCACATACATCTTCAGTTCACGGTCACTGTGTCAGTCAGACTTTTCTTCACTGTGATAAATAGCTTAGAAAACAACTTCAGTGGAAGAATTTATTTTGCCTCATTTGTTTTCAGAGGTCCAAGTTCATGGTTGATTCAGAGCATCATTTCTGAGCTGTGGTGAGACAAGGGCACCATGGCAGAAGAGTGTGATGGAGGAGAGATAGCCTGTGGAAAGAACCTTTGACAGATACATCTTTCTAGGACACATTACCAATCACCTACTTATTTAGCTAGGCCCATCTCCTACATCCAGCCACCATAATACCATTGTGATACAGTATACCTGTACTGGCTAGTTTTGTGTGTCAACTTGACACAAGTTAGAGTCATCAGAGAGGAAGGAACTTCAGTTGAGAAAATGCCTCTATGAGATCCGGCTAAAAGGGATTTTCTCAATTAGTGGTCAGTTGGGGAGGTCCCTGCCAAATGTGTGTATTCCCATTCCAGGGATGGTGGTTCTGGGTTTTAGAAGAAAGCAGGCTGGGTATGCTGTGTTAAACAAGTCAGTAAGCAGCACCCTCGAAGGCCTCTGCATCAGTTCCTGTCTTCAGGTTCCTGGCCTGCTTAAGCTCCTGTTCTGACTTCCTTTGGTGATGAATGGAGATGTGGAAGTGTCAGATGAATAAACCCTTTACTCCCCAAGTTACTTTTAGTCATGGTGTTTCATCACAGCAATAGAAACCTTATTTAAGACACTATCAAAGGAGTACTCATTCCACTGATAAGGTCAGAGTCTCAAGAGTCTGGCTACATTCCCAAAGCCCATCATTAGACAAAAACTAAGACCTCAGTCTATGTATGACCCTTCTCCCTGAGAAGGGAGACTTCTCAGATACAAATCATGACAGCACTTTAAATGTATACAACATTCATGCAAGGTTGCAAGTTTTTGTCTGGAGGTAAAGACATTCTCATAATACAAATATGATCAAGTAAATTAAATTTTCACTAAATATTTCTTCTACATTTTAGTGTTTAATTACTGAAAGTCACTTTCTTAGTCAAAGCTATTAGAGGCTATGGATTCCAAAGCCAATGGTGTACAAAGGAGAATAAACTTGGTAAAATTCAGTATTCAAAAGAAGAAGGATGGAGAATTGTATAGTAGGAAGGCTACTAGTTCCAAAGTCTATGTAAAGTAGATTTTTTTTCCATTATTCTCAGCAACTTAAAGTATTTTTAAAGACATTTTCTAGCTTTTATAATAGACTGAAAATAAGAGGATTATGAAAAACACATGCTACGGAAACTGGATTTTGTTATGACCAGGAAGAGCAAAGAGATGAAGCTATTTTTCTATTTAATGAAGCCCCAACCCAAATTTCCAGGCAACACCATGAGGACAGCATCCTCCGGTTAGTCCAAGGAAGGCAGTGAGTACAGATGAGGGAAGATGGATTCAGGCAGATGTGGGCTCAAGCCCCAAGCATAATCTTGTTAGCCATTTGATCTTAAACAAATCAGAACTTTGATGCTTATTTATGTATTTACCTTGGTTTCAAAATGAGAATAAATACAATGTTGTGGTGAAATGTATAAAAATCCTAGTAAAGTACAAGGAATTTGTACAAGTCAACTAGCTTTTCTCTAGGGTCATGTTTCTGAATTTCTCCTCTGTGTATAGTACTTCAGTCTCTAGGACTAGATACATCTATAAGCTGATAGGCCATATGGTTGACAAATATGGAAACTGAGAGGAATCACATAGGTTACTTACAGTTGTATTGCTAATCCCAAAGATACAAGAAGAAAGGCCACCAACCCAAATCATTATGGCCAAATTAATTAAAGCAAGCAGTTAATTAATGTAAGCTTTTAAAAAAAATTCATGTATATGAGTTGTCTCTTCCTAAAGGGAGGGTTCAAGAGATTAGCATTGAACATGGGGAAGATAATGGCTTTTATAGCTCAGGGGTGGGGAGTCTCAGAATGGGAGATTTGGCAGGTATAGGTAGGATTACAGAACATAACAAGGTAGTCATAACAACAGGTGGTCATGAGAACCTTCTTCAACAAAAGGTAGGGTTGTAGGATGGTCATTACAACTTTTTGAAATGGACATGGTCACCATTTCCTGAAACAGCCTGTACAGAACCACTTGTAGTTAAGGCTACAGATGGGGCATAGCCCAATTCTTGAGAGAAATATGGTTCAATAATAAATAGGAATAAACCTAGTTTGTTTTTACTATAAGATGGCTTTTAAGCCTAAGATGGAGGCAAGCTGTCTCATCAATATTAGAAAGGGTTCTGGGGCCAGTACCCCACTTAATGCTTTTTCCCTTTCCAGAATTGATTTCATTTCATATCAACGAGAAAATCAGACAGCAGGCAAGGAATACTGAGGTTCAAAAATAATTCTACAATATTCTAAAAATTACCTTCACAAATAATATCTAGTGTTTGACTAACAGTTGACTGGCACCATATCCCAGACACACTAAAATAAAAGGTAAACATCACAAATCCTTTATTTGCCTGGAAGCAGAAATCAAGAGGTGCTGCAAGAATGGGACACATTACAGGTAGGGTGTTCCCACATATCTCTGTGCACTGTGTTTGGAGGCATGCAGGAATAGTGATGGCATATCATAGAAGTAAGAAGAATCTAGTAGCTGCTTGACAGCTGTGCCCAGCTTTCCCTAGAGAAGGGTGACAGGCTTTCTTCATGGCCAGGACTCTTCTCCCCAGATACCCAAGGTCTCCATCAAGATTGCAAGGATAGCAAAGTTCTTTGCTACCTGAGTTGGGCCTTATCCCTGACAAATCTTCCAAATGAAAGACTTTCTGGTCTAGGAAAGCTTATAATAAGATCTTTACTAAGGCCTGTTTGAATTCTCTGAACGCAGCTAATGATAGCATCAAAGGCCTAAGTCAGTACTGAGAATTAAATCGATCAAGAGAATTTAAATTATGTGTATTCTTCTAGCCACTGATGAGATTCTCTTTTAATTGCTTGAGGGTAGGATACCGTCATAACTTTTTAAAGAAGTTTTTCCATTTTATTCTGATTATAGCCAAGGCTGAGCATCACAGGCTATTTTTTTCTAGACGTAGACCCAGGCAAAACAGTTGCCAGTTGTTGATAAAATACAGGATCAAAAGGAACGAAGTTGTAAGGTGAGTAACAGTGTGGAGGAGTCTCGGCCTTGACTGGACTCAACTGGTATTCTGGAGGACAATTAAACCCAAGCCCACATTTGTACTATCTTTAAGGAATGGAGCAGAACACCTCTACTTCAATATCAATCAGTCATTAGGAGAAATGTAAAGTTTGATCAACCTCCAAGACTTCCCAGTGTCGAAAACCAATGTTCGGAAGAAGCTCACTGATTGAACAGTGATCACTAAGCTCTCAGACACTGGCAGATTCATGCCCACAGCTGCTCGAAGGCATCCCAGGGGGATTTTAATGGATCACTAAGCGTTTTCATACCATATATAAGTGGTTATTATTGCTATTTATAGGTCCATCTTAGATGGTAGAGCTCTGTGTGAAGTCATTAGGGAAACCTATTATATAAAATGTCTGCTTCAAGGATATAAAAAGCTATCTTTATTGCTAATCACACTTTCCAACTGTCAAATCAGGAACTCTGAAGGGTCTTAGATTCTCCTCCTACTTGTGAACTAACAAGTTAGCTTGACAGTTTTATGGATCTTGGCTGAAGCCAGGAGCTCCTCAATCAGAAAGAGGGAGTTTAATTACAGTAATAGCAGTAGCCAGGGTATATTCTTGCAATGAGTTTGAGACCTTAATTCCACAAGGCAATTGAAAAGTGTTAGATGTTACGCACCAGTGCCATAATCAGATAAGCCTACAGAGAAGAACCTTGGGTCAAAAGAACCTGCATCTTCCAAAATAGTCAGTGAATGAAGCCTCACTTTGGTACAGGGAAATACTATCATCTAAGATCATTCCTTTAAAAAATCACCATTGACAGGTACTTCATCAGTCAGTAGTGCTTCTGCTCACAAAAACATGAAGAATAGACAGGGTGTATGGATCATTGCTTCCTAAAAGCAGGGAGGTGAACAAGTAGGGCCTTCCTTGGTAGCTAAACTTGCTCTGGTGAGTAAACATGCAATGGTACTGGTGGTCTCTGCTGTCAAGGTCGGTCAGCCTTGGGAAAGAGACTAGGCATGGTAGATGCTGTGAGACTGTCAGGTCACACTCTGAGTTTGATATTAGAAACACTGAAATGAATAAGAAATAGATGAATTTATCATCTTCAGAAAGCCTAGGGTTCATCTGTGTCTATGCCCTTTAGGTCTATTCATTTTGAGACAGGTTAGTTTTGGCTAATGTCCAGGAACTTCTTAACTACTAACTTCTCCGAGGGGTAGGCACAAAGGGTCCTCATCATTGTTTTGTATTTGAATTTTTGAGACAGTGCCTCACTCTGTCCTCAAGTTGTCTGGAACTCATTTTGTAGCCCAGACTGGCCTTAAATTACTGATAATTTAGCCTGAGCCTCCTGGGGGCTGAGTTTACAGGTTTGTACCACTGTATGTTAATCCTGAGATCCATCGGAGAAAGACCAGTCTCACACTTTTGAGCCTAATTTGAAGCAAGCTTTAATTAACCACTGATCTGGATGGACTCTGGTCAAGTCTATTCTCTGGAATCTCAGTGAGTTGTAATGACTCACGTGTTGTAGGGGCTGTTTAAGGGAAAAATTATGGGGCCACCAGATTTCCCAGGTAGCTTTCTTATTTTCCAACAACTATAACTCCCAGCATTCTAGGAAGCTACCGTGTCCTTGGGCAGGTGGGGCTTACATGTTGACTTTGAATTTTACGTTCCCTATGAGAGTTGTATCCTGGGTCAAATCCTTGACTCTGTACTTATTTATATTAGGATCTAATAGCCATCTACTTCATGGTACTCAGATAGAAATTGTCATTTAGTTAAGGCATCAGTGATACAAGACCCAACAGGAATTAACAGAAGCAAGAGGGCCAAAGAACTCATGGTGGCCGACACCAAGAGTTACTTTCTAGGAGGAGCCTGGAAACAAAAACCAGTCATTTATTTCATCAAAGGTGCCCTTTTGTAATTTTAAAAAATTTTAGCCAGGTTATAATCCTGAATTATTTGTATGGAAATAATGTTTCTCTTAAAGCCATATAATAACTCTTTGAACTGCATAAAGTTGGCCAAGTGGCATATCATAGTGTAGAATTATTTCAGTTAATAACTCTACCTGTTGATAAATGTAAGCCCATTATCTGGATATCCAATTTTCTTTATAGTTAGCCATTGTCAGGGAGTTTCCTTTTAACGTAACATTTTAGCCTGTTAGGGGACAAGGGATGATATGTTCTCTCCTGTACCTACTCCATCTGAAACTAGGGTGTCATTGTCATGGCCCAGGAAAGCTGAAATGCTAGCTAAAGGCTGGGCAATGGGGTATTCATCAGAAGCAACTGGTTAGCTGACTCAGCTGAAGAGACAGGGAGCAATCAAAGAGGCTGGACTAGTTTATACTAACTTTCAGCTAATCCAGAGCTCAGGAGTTTGCAGCCTGCAGATCATCCCTGGATGGTGTCTATCAGTCAATAGAAATCTGCTGAGAAAGGTATAAACTAGAGACAGAAATTAAAGCTTAGGAGCTTAAAGGAAAATCTTACATTTGGAGCTTTCAGGTCCATAGTCCTATAATTTGGGGAAGTCTCAAGACCAGGGAAGAGATCCTGTTCTCAGGAATAGACAGGTAGGGAAACTTAGATTGTACTTATCTGGAGTCCATTTTGCAGGTCGATCCAATTCTTGTGACTTCTTTGACTCCCTGAAGCTTACATACATTTTTGTTTACAAAAGGAGATAAAAATTCTAGATATATTAGCATTAATCTGTACTAAAATCCACATTTTAAAATAATTGTAGTAGACTCACACCTTTGAGTCCTAGCAAAATCTATAGCTTTAGATTTAAAGCATGAACATTTTTGCCTCTGTCCAGAGAGCCAGATGTATGTTTTTAAATCAATGAGAAGCACTTTTAAATCTACATTTGGACAATCAAAGGAAATTTAAAATCTTGAGCTTGTGACTGAATAGTAAGTAGTCAGTGCTCTACTGGCTTATCAGAACTCCATTGATCAACGGTAAAACTCTAAACCTTTGAAATCTTGATATAAGAATAGCATAGAAAAAAAGAGAAATCTAAAACATTTTTCATCCTTACATATCTGAAATCATTTTTATATTATCAGAACTTTAGCATAGTGGATGGCCCTGGTGCTGCCTGTATTTTGTTGTTAATTCCACTTTCCCAGGAGGAGCTGTCTGCAATGAGGAATGAATCAAGCACTCGGGTGACTTCTTGTGAACCTTCCCCCAATGGACCAATCACTGGGCGAGTAGGTGGGACTTCCAGGTTGGACGATGGAGAGAGGAAGCAGGAGAGAGTGAGGGGCTTTTTGGACAGGGATTGGAGAGGACAAGACGTAGCTGCTACAGTGTCCCAGCCGTGATTCACCACCAGATTTAGATTTAATATGGCTTACAAGGCTAGCATTCTAGTTGTTGAGCTCAGAGATCGAGTTACCATTGTTTCTGAACTAAGTTTGCTTGGTGTTTTTCTTCACCCAGCAGTTTGACTGGGTTCCGGAGAGAAAGGTACGGTGGCAAAGCATGGATTTGTCAGATGTGCATCACAGAAAGCTGTGGAGGTTTTGAAGCATGGCGCTGGAGTGGTTAGCAACTCACCAGTGGGAACTTAGCGAGCTGGGTGGAGAGATTTTGGAGCGATGAGTCAAAGAGTTTCCACGAGATAAGAACAGGCTGGCCATTGCCTGCCAGTGCACGACTGGCCAGCTGGCCAGGGCAGAGAGTACCTGGGTGTAGCATTGGAACTGGTGCCCTTTTTTAATATTTCCCACAACACTTAAGTCTTCACATCTTCATACCTTTATACATCTTAGAATATTTTCCTTCTATCTAATCATTCATCAGAGACAAGAGTAGTTATTATTGAGAACAGTCATCGCAAGGTATATTCCTTTAGTGAAAAGTGACACCTGAAACCTGTTTCTTCGTTAAGATGAAGCCTATAAGAAGGCAAACTTGTCTGCTTTTTCTTAACAAAAGACCTAGGAGCTTTACATGAACTCACAAGGTGGCTGCAGCCTTGGAGGAAGTAGTTGATTGCCTGCTGCTGCCAAGCTGAGAAAGCTACAGGTAGTCTAGCCATAAATGCTGTCATAGATTTGAGAAGGACAAATTATAGCAGGAAGTATAATCCAAATGGCCTATGTATTAAAATGACAGAGTCTAGTCCATTACTCAGATGGTAATCCCAGACTCTAGTGGTCTCCATGACTTTGTTTGGGGACAGAGATACCAGGACAATATCAGTCTTTGGGTGTCAGGCCCAGAAGGTGAGAGGCTTTGCAAGAGGCCAGCTCAGGACCTTTGGAACACTTGTCCTTCCGAATGGAGAGACTAATTAACATTCCTGGTCAGCTCAGAAACTTTGGAAAACTCATGAGACACTTGGCCCTCTGGAAGGAAGAGGCTAATTAACATTCCTCAGACAACAGGGGAGAGAACTGACCTGTGGGTGGGAGAGGCCCAGAGCACATGGACACATTCCACAGGACAGACCAACCCTTGCCACCTACAGACATGAGAGGGCCTTACTACCTTATTCCCTAAAGACCAATCAATTTAAAAGTCACACTGTTCTGCCAATCTTATTGTTTCTAGTTGCTGGTTCTTTAGAAACTGTATAAAAGCTCACTGAATGAGCTGCTTGGGGTCACTGCCTCTCCTTTGGGTGCAGGGCAGCCCCAACGTATTAAGACAATAAATTCTTGCTTTTTGCATCGATTCTTGGCTCTGTGTGGATCACTCAGGGGGTCCCTGGTAAGCTAAGGCTCACTAGAGTCTTACACTTTCTTGTGGAGAAAGAATATAGGGAAGGGGGAAATCAACTCTCCAGTGTCCTGTTTGTTCACAGTTGGGGCTGGTCCGTGGCAGCAGATGAGGCATTGGGGCCGTCTTGTCCTATTGATAGTGTTACCACAACCCAGGTAGAGTCTTTGTAATGCCCCATCATCTTCTTCGAAACCTTGTGGTGGTGGTGGTGGTGGTGGAGTCACCACTAAGAGCTGGAGTTTCTGTCACAGTGAGCTTAATCATAATTTTTTTTTTAGAGAAAAGATTTTTTTATGTATTTTATGTATGAGTTTACTGTCTTAATGTAAACCATAAGAGGGAATCAGATTCCAGTACAGATGTTTGTGAATGACCATGTGGTTGCTGGGTTTCCAGACAAAACCTGGGACCTCTGGAAGAAGAGCAGTCTGATCCTAATCGCTGAGCCATGTCTCCAGCCCCCAAGCTTAAACATCTTAAATGTCATATTCAGCAGATCTCTGACAAGTTTAAGGACCATTATCTAGGAAGTATATCGGAGCTAAACAAGCCTTGCTTATTTTTTGTTTGTTTTTTGCTTTGTTGTTGTTGCGGTTGTTACTTGCTTTAGGCTATGCCTTGAAAATATATACAAGAGTCTAAATAAAGCTCCCCCCTCCACAATTAATTACCTTAGTATGTGGGACAAGCGGAACCGTGGTTGGGCAGAAAAAAACTGTGAATGTTGAGCAGATTCAGGAACCCTGGTATTTCTTGTATCTGAGAACAGTAGGAGTTTCATCTACTTCCAACCAGATTCCTGTCTTGGAGCACGCGATCACGACACCCCACATGAGGGTGGTGAGTACTATTCACATAGGAGAGAGCTCTCCATGACAGTGAGGTATCTAGGCGGGCTGGCCCTGAGATTTAATCAATAAACTTCCCTTCCCTGACATTCTCCCCTACAAAACGTATTTAATCTCCGGCCCACCAAGAATAAGTTGTATGTACCCATTTTCCATGATGAACAGTGAAAAAACAGGTTGCACAAGCAGGAGGCTGTCTCTCTCATCAAGAACCACCAGGAGGGGAAGCCTTTGTCATACAGAGCTGAATCCCCTAAGTCTTCCACAAAAGACCCCTCTGCCCTCCAGACAGGGACAATCACCCCCGGAGCTAAGCCAGAGTTCCCCTTCCCCTCCCTCTTCCCAGACTCATTGCCAGCCTGCAGGCCCGGCTGTTCCCAACTCCTTGAGCTTCTCAGTAGCGGGTGTCTCGAAGGTTGTCTCCACCTTTCCAGCTTGTTGCAGGTCTGTGGTGTGTGTGTGTGTGTGTGTGTGTGTGTGTGTGTGTGTGTGTGTGTGTAGGCTCTTTCCCGACTCCATATGGTTTCCAGCGACAACTGGATGCCTGGGAGTCTGGGAGCACTTGCCTCAGTCTGGGAGCCCTTCCTCACCTGGGCTGAGGCTTCCATCTTAGGCTGTGTTCTCCCTCTCTCCCTCTACGTTCCCCCCCTTTCTGTCACACAAACACACACACGCACACACACACACACACACACTGCACCCTTAGTGAGGGCAGTGATCGTAGCCGAGTGCCCTCCTGCTTTATCTGCCTGAGCGGCCCCAGTGGCGATGTGACACCTGGAGCCACATTAGTACTTAGCATAACTACAAGTATAGTTCTGAACATATTAAAGCTTAATCATCTATAATGGTCTATAGTCAAAATAACAATAACAGTGTCTGAATTAAAGTTCTTTTCATGAATAGAGTTCATAGGGAGATTGGCAACTTTATTTTCCTGGGCCTTACACAGTGAACCATGATAGAATAGAACTGTTTCTTGTGTGACTTTACTAAAATAGCTACAGCTTAACAACATTAGCAAAAACAAGGAGATTAGACACATATTCTTAAATCAGAGTCTGTTAGCCTCAGTAGACCTTAGGTAAGGACAGACCTTTTGCCTGAGTGCTTAAGTCACTGTCTTGCTGCTTCGTAAGATAATACCTCAGACTCTGGTGTTCAGTGCTGGGTGTTCTAGCTATGGCTCTAGACTGTAGTTTTTTATCCTTCTATTTATCAAGATCACATATTAATAAAAATGTTACAATAAAATATCTTACACATTTAAAATATCTCATAGTCTTATAAACTTAAATATTTTTAAAAGCTGTTCCTCAAACATTTTCAGTTATTTTTATTTAATATTTCCTGTAAAACTCCAAAATTTCCTGTTAAAGAAGTTTAAAGTCTCCTCAACTGTATGCTTCTGCAATATCAAAATAAAATACCTATTATATTTCAAGAGTGAAGACACAGGGCAACAATCATAATCTGCATATGACAAAACCAAGCTCCAACAGTACAACCAATTCAGTGTTCAATATCTGGGATTCCTCTGAGGCTCTTCCAAGGGGCTTCGGTCATTCTCGGGGCTTATCCTTGGCAGCATAAACAGCCTTCCTTCTAAATTTCATCAGGCTCAATGACCCTTTTGTTTCTTTAAAAAACTATTACAATCTGGGTTACTCTTATGTTACAAAGTTTGACTATCTGCCAGATATACGTTTGCATATGAACACAAGGAGATTCAGCCTTAATACCTCATTAAACAAGCTCTGTTTAAAATCCTATCTTTCATAAACCTCGTTTTCAAGATAGGACAGGAATTATCAGACAAAAATTCTTTTCAATCCAAGTACCTCAGAGATCTTTGATGTCTTCTTTGTTTGCTCACACCAGGTGGTTACAGTGAAGCCATATGATGTTCCTCCCCAATGTTAGCAAAGAAGGCTGCCAGCCTTGTGGCTGCCTAAAGATTGTGGCAGGCTGTGTGCTATTTTAAATACCATATGGTTCCTTTAATATTATCTATGCACAGACTTTTAACTATCAACTCCATGTTAGGAGTTTTAAGTTAACTTTTTTGTTATACATATCACAGATCTTTAACCATAACCAGTAAATTTATAAGCCAATAATCCCCTCAGCTGTTCTGCTTTGCTCGGTCTCTCTTTTTTTGTCACAGCCCCTGACACAGGCATAGAGATTCTAAAGGTATCCCTGGGTCTGGGAAAGGGAGAGCCTTAACCCAATTCCATAGCCAGTTTTTCAATAATGTAGAACAGCATAAAACAACTTTAATATTATCTACACCCAAATGACATTCAAATCCCTATTACTTTAGAGCCAGTGCCAGAAAAGCTCAGAGATGAAGTCTGAGCCTGGACAGCTTATCGAGAGAAGAAACAACACAATGAGCAAGATCAGTTGGAACATAATGGTCACCTTACATTCGATTGAGCCTGATGCACTTCTGCCTCAGCTCCATGTTCACAACAAAACTTACAGGCCCATCAGAAGTCACAGACCCACCCATACCCATAAAACAGAGGACTCTCCCTACCTCTTCTAGGGTTGTAATTTTAGAGGCAGGGGTTGATAGAAGCAGTGGAACCTTCTGATAATGCTGGAAGTTGTAAGAGCATTGACTGGGCTGTCTCCTGAGCCTCCATAGTTAGCAGCTATCGGTCACAGAGCTGGAGTTAGAGATCCAGCTCTGCACTGGTGCTGGCTGCTGACTTCTGACCTTCAGTTTTATAAGCTGACCATCAGACCCCAAGCCCAGTCCTGAGCATTGTATTCTGGGGCCACTGTGCACAGACCTGCCATATTCCATTGTCAGATTCTTCTCCCAACCCAGATGATGTTACTCTGGAACCAGAATTCAGACATTTTTTCAAGTGTCATCAGAAGCTTAAAAGGCTCCTATGACTTACTAAAAATGCTTGCTATCTCCTTTTTTTGAGCATGGCTGATCACTGCAGGCTGGGGGTATCCCCAGAGCTTTGGGTTACTGTTGCAAATTACACCCTTCCTCAGAGTGGCCCACCAGTCCCAAAATGAAAAGGCTAGCTCCAGAATTTGTGGTGGTATGATCTTTCTTAACTCACGGGGGGTGAGGGGGTGGAGTGGGGCTCTAAATGTTAACCCTGAGATTACAGAAAAAAAGACCAGTTCACACACTTGAGTCAAATTTGAAGCAAGCTTTAATTAAACACTGACCAGGATAGACTATAGTCTGGAATCCCAGAGAGTGACAATGAATTACATGTTGTAGAGGCTTTTAAGGGCAAAAACAAAGGGCCACCATATTTTTCATGTGTTTTGTGTTATCTCGTAAGAATGACAACTCCCAGCATTCCAGGAAGTTACCTTGTCCTTGGGCAGGTGGGGCTCACAGGTTGACTCTGGCTCTTACACTTACCTGGCTACTTATCACTGATTCTTGATACCCAGTGTTAATAACGGTTCCACTGAAGCTGTTATTCTATTTGATGTTCTTTTTAAAAAAAAAAAAAATCCTAAGAAATAATTTAGCAGGTAAGTGCTTGCCTCCAAGCTGAGTTCATGAGAAGAGAACTGACTCCCGAAGCTGTCTCCTAACCCTCACAAACACTGTGATCCTAAGTGCATCCCTTCCTCAAAGTCATTTAGTTTCTAAGCTTCCACCATCTTCCATAACGAAGGGAGGTCAGGACAAGAACTCAAGGCGGGAACCTAGAAGCAGGAAGTGATGTACAGGCCACGGAGGAATGCTGGTTACTACTGGCTTGCTTCCCATTGTTTACTCAGCCTGCTTTTTACCCAGGCCCACCACCCCAGGGATAACAACACCTGAAGTAGACTGATTCCTCCCACATCAATCATTAACAGAGACAATGCCTTACAAACTTGCCTATAACCCAATCTGATGGAGGCATTTTTTGCATTAGTTGAGGTTGCTTCTTCCCAGAATGACCCTGGCTTGTGTCACACTGACAAAAAACTAACCAGTGTCCATCAAACTTCAATAGCTCTCTTTCCAAAGTCCTTTCTTCTTTTTGTCCTCTCATTTCTCCATGTGTATACACCAATCTCCAGCTTTTGATTCATTGTCTTCTTCCTTCGTTTCTGATTCTCTTAAGTGTTTTTAGAGAAAAATTCCTTCCCTGAGGTACATGCATGGCATGGCTTTGCTTACTTGCTGTCTTCTTTTCTGACTTTGATCATTCTTAACAACGTTCAGAATCCCTTTTCCATTTGCAGTTATTTCATGCATGACCATTCCATCATGTGACAGGGAATCTGTATGGTCATTTTGGTTTTCATGCCTATCAATAGGTGAAGTTCTCCAGGAAGCTTGAAGGTTCCTTCTGGACAGAGTTTGAGGCCTTAAGCATGTTAGAAATTTCTGGGCCGTGTTACTTCTGACAGTAGTGATAACAAGAAAATGTAGTGATACAAGAACAATTTATTTTCATCCAAAGTCACCACATGGCAAATAAATCTATTATTCAGATTACAAAGAAACCAAGTCTTAGAGAAATGACTTGGTCAGTGTCACACAGTTTCCCAGAGTATTTTAAAGTTTGATCCCAATTTAGTCACCCTCTCCAGTCACCACATTCTGATTCTAGAGGGTGAAACTGTCCAATGCAAGATGAACTCTTACAGGTCTTTCAGAAAGACAAGCAGCTTCACAAGTCTTAACAGCTTGTTCTGTCCTTGGTCATCAATCTGAGATGTGGTGAAAATCTGAACTATATTCTGTGTTATTGTATTACAGTTAATGTGACTGAATTCTATAGTATTACAGTTGATGTGACTTCAGTTCCCTACTGAAGCCCACCAGAGAAACAAGAGAAGAGTTACTTGAATTATTGAAAATAAAATATAACATCTTTTCCTATTTATATAAACCATGGGCTAGTCACTACTACCCCCACATACTGTTGACATACATGCTCACTCTAATATAAAACCAAACTATCCTCTATTGCATCATTCTCAAAGCCTATGTTCTTGGAATGTCTGTACGTAACAAATTACTTCGCAAGAATAAGTACTAAACATTGGAAGAATCTTTTTAAATGCATAGGATGTTATGCTAAATGATATAGAGCAGCTACTGAAGAAGAAATACTGCACAGTTACACTTACATGAGATATCCAGGATATCTAAACTCATAGAAGCAAATGACAAAAGGATAGTTGTTAGGGTTGAGGAAAAGGGACAATGAAAAACAGTAAGTCAGTGGATACAAAACAAGTTATACAACATCTATAAATTCTTGAGCCAGGCTGGACAGTGCTGCTTCTGTTGATAACAATACTGTACTGTAAACTTTAAGCCTGTTGAGAAAGTAGATCTCATTAAGAACTTTTTCCACAATAAAAATAAGATGTATAGTACAGAAAGATACAGTGAGTGTGTGTGTGTGTGTGTGTGTGTGTGTGTGTTGTTGTTTCTGACTGTCCTAGAACTTATCCTGTAGACCAGGCTGGCCTTGACCTCCTAGAGATCCACTTGCCTCTGCCTCCCTAGTACTGGAATAAAAGGTGTATGCCACTACAGTCCAGCATGAGAATATTTTTTAACACTAAGAATTTTCAGACCATGTGATAATAGCTATGCTTTTATATGTATTCCAATAATTGGAAAATATTTCAATTAAGCCAGTATGAAAGTAGTAAAGCATTGAAATGAGCTTATGTTTCCTTTATCACAGCAGATGGATAGCTATCTGAAAATATTCACTCATGTGAGAGACATAGCTAACTGTAAAGGAAGCTAGATCATTTGTTAGGGCCTTAAAAGTTTAATACCAAGAAGACTGTGGTTTATTCTGTAGGTAAATGAAGTCAGAAGAGGGTTCACAGCAAGAAGACAGAATTCAATTGACTGGATTTGCTGGAGGATGACTTTGGCTGCAGCGTGGAGAGATGACTGGTGCTGGAAATGTCTAGTAGCAGAGGGTCAGACAAGAGGCAAATAATGCTGTCAGGAGGCACAGAGATCCAGAGATGCTCCGGCTAGATGTGGAAGAATGACAGAGACAACATGGCTGCCACAGGCATTCCCATGATTGTAAGATTTGTTGGATACTAAGACCATAGCAGAATAAGGAATATCAGAGGACACAGCTTTCGTTTGACTGGTTGTTTTGAGGAAGAAGGAATAGGAATAGCAAGTGGGATTCTCTACATACATATATGTTTTATATATGTGCCATACCCAATACCTATATATTCAAGGTGTATATAAACATTAAAGTGTGACACACACACAGACAATATCCAATAAGCTGCTGTATAAGAGGGCCTAAATCTAAGGCAATCAGAGTAAGGACTTCAGTTAGCAGAAGACCATTACCCTAAAGGAAATAGATGGAGACATTTAGTTTGAATCCCATTGTAGGTACTTCTCCCTGACTTCTGTTGGGAGGAGAAAAAGTTCATTTCTAGCATCTAGAAGAGGTCATCTAGATGCTTGTTGATGAATTTGGCATTTCTGGAGATTTCATATGTTATTATAAACACATTTCATGCAAGATGATTAAACTTAAATGTCTACAGGGATTGTGATTTGAGTTTTGGTGTTAGTTTAGTTTAAACTCTTCCCCTAAACAGGGATTGAGATACAGAATCTGAAAGAACATATTTGAGGATTTTAGGAAACACTGGCATGCATAGGAGAAGCCCAACAGGAAAGGCAAAGGACAAACAAGAGGTCATGGTAAGCAAGCAGCCTTAGTGGAAAGTTAGAGCTTAAGGTCCTCAGGACCTTCTGGGACAGCTCAGGTCCCAAGAGTCATAGCTCAGGGTCAGACCTATGCATACTCAAAGGTCTAAAGCATATGAAAGAGAAGAATAAATACTGTCTGTTAACCCAGGCTGAAGAAAACTATATAGCTGGGTATAGTGGTATACACCTTTGATCCCAGTACTTGGGAGGTAGAGGCAGGAGGATCTCTGTTAGAGGGCAGCTTGGCCTACATAGTGAGTTCCAGGACAGCCAGGAGTACAAAGTGAGGGTCTGTTTTATAAAATCAACAACAAAGGCAATAATAATGAAGAAAAGAAGAGGAGGAAGAAGAGGAAAAGGAGGAGGAAGAGGAGGAAGAGGAGGAAGAAGAGCGAAAGGAGGAGGAGGAAAAGGAGTAGGAAGAGGAGGAAGAGGAGGGAAAAGAGGAAAAGGAGGAGAAAGAAGAGCAAAAGGAAGAGGAGGAAGAGGAGGAGGAAAAGGAGGAGGAGAATGAGGAGGAGAAGGAGGAAGAGGAGGAGGAGGAGGAGGAGGAGGAAAAGGAGGAGGAGGAGGAGGAAGAGGAGGAGGAGGAGGAGGAGACAGATATGAGTAAGCAGCAGGAAGGACACCCACCCCAGGCCTTTATGCTTATTGAAATCAGTAAGAAACACAGAAACAATATAATCTTAATTGGGCAGGAAGGGAAATGTTACCATAGTTGAGATAATTGTGTTCAAAGGAAGCAGGAAAAGAGGCAAATACAGTGGGGTATACTGGTATTTATCACAAGTATTCTTTTAAGAATCCTTTGGCAAAATTGCTGTACAGATTTACATAAGCCACATTTACACACAAGTATGTAACATTCTTTGAAAATGTCCCCCCGACACTGCAGCTCTGCCTTACATTCCTGTTAGTCTCCTCTGTCCCCCAGATAGGCTGTTCTCAAACTGTGGGTCACTATCCCTGACACACTTCTATCTCCAAAAATATTTACATTTCATTATGATTCATAGTAGTAGCAAATTTACAGTTATGAAGTAGCAATGAGAATAGATTTAAGGTTGGGGGTCACACGATGAGGAACTATAGCAAAGAGTTGCAGCATAGGAAGGCACTGCCCTCAAAGTTTCTTGTCTGTGTTAAGTCATCTATGTATGAATGTTTTTGTGTATCAATTCCAGGTACCAGAGTGTTCCAATCATACAGTACATCAATGTGTTAACCAGCTCTGCATGACTGTAACATACGTTGGAGAGAACCAACTTAAAAAGATGAAAGGGTTTTGTTGTTGTTGTTGTTGTTGTTGTTTCTTTCTTATTGTTGTTTTGGTTTGGGTTTTTCTGTTTTGGACTCAGAGTCTTAGAGATTTCCATTCATGTTGGGTTGGCCTGCTTGCTTTGGATTTCTGGTATATCACATCATGTCAGGAGCACATGGTATACCAAGGTCTGTCTTCTACATTATGGCATAGAAATGAGAGTGGGGAGGGAACGAGGTGGGTGACACCAAGCTCCCACAACCACATCCACATTTGATAGAATGCAAAGTTCTCTGAAACATTTCTGGAAACTTCCATGACTTCAGAAGTCTTAGAACCAGTGTATCATTACATGGAGAGCAAATACATGAAGAGCAAATAACTATGATATAGACCATGCGATCTCTGCTCTGATGGCTAATCTTGGTGTTACCTTAACACACCTGGAAAGAGGGAACCTCAACTGAGGAATCATCTCCATCAGATTGGCTTGTGAACATGTCTGTGGGGCATTTTCTTGATTGGTAATTGATATAAGAGGGCTCGACTCTCTGTGGGCAGTGCCATCCCAGGGTCTGGGCTGTATAAGTAAGGTAACTGAGCAAGCCAAGCAAAAGAGGCAGTAAGCAGGATTTTTCCATGGTGTCTACATTAAGTTTCTTCCGTGGTTTCTCTCAAAGACTGTAACCTGTGAGCCAAATAACTGCCCCCCAAGCTATTTTGGTATTTTACCATAGCAACAGAGTAACAAACTAGAACACCTGTCATTCAGACACAAAATGGGCATAGCTGTGTTCCAATAAACCTTTATTTGCAGATGCTAAAATTTGACTTCCATACAATTCTCTTGCTACTCTCAACACTTAAAATGTAAATTCTTAATTTCAGGGTAATTGTGTGATTTGACTTATGAACCGACCGTCTCTTGCTGAGCTGTGCTATGGAAATGAATTAGAAGCCAATTGTAACTTGCAACCTTTGGTCATTGTTTTAGTTAGGATTTCAATTGCTGCAACACAGACACCATGACCAAAAAGCAAGTCGGGAAGCAAAGGGTTTATTCAGCTTACACATGGACCATCATTGGACGAAGACAGGACAGGAACTCAACCAGGCTAGAACCTGGAGGTAGGAACTGATGCAGAGGTCTCAGAGGGTCTGCTTACTGGCCTGCTACTCATGACTTGCTCAGTCTGCTTTCTTATAAAATCAAGGACCACTAGCCCAGGAATAACATCATCCACAATGGGCTGGGTCCTCCCTACAGATCACTGATTGAGAAAAATGCCTTACAGCTGGATCTCATGGAGGCATTTCCTCAATCGAGGCTTTCTCTCTGATGACTCTTACTTGTGTTGACACACAAAACCAGCCAGTAAATCATTGTGTGTCTATGTCATACAGTGACTTACCAATGCTCAATACAGTATTCCTCACACATCGTGTGCTGTTGATTCACAGACATGTTGTTGGTGGTGTTTTCTTAATTTTAGTTAAGAATCCCACCACCACCACCCCTATTTCAACTGTGGCTTTATGACTGTTTTGTTAAGTCCTGTGTTCCCTATGTTATACTTCACACATAATATTTGCTGTTTAAACTGTAGAGTGTAATAGGTCTAGCATCTTCCCAAAGGTGTGGAATAATTAACAACTAACTTTAGGACATTTTTCATTACTCAAAGAAGAAAGTCATTTCCTATGCTCTCTGTCCAGCTTTCCGCAATCACTAGCCAGCTGTCTGTCTTTGTTATTTTGTCTACAGAGTTCATATAAATAGACTAACACAAGCTGAGTCTCTTGTGTCTGGCTCCTCTATAGTATAATGTTTTCATTGTTCATGAATGCTGCAGCATGAATCTGCACTTTGTTCACTTTTGTGACTGAGTAACACCCCTTTGTATGTATATACCATATTTTTGTTTATGGTCTTCTCAGTGTCTGGACAATGAGCACTTTTCATTTTTTTTTTGACTACCATTAATAGAATAGTCAGAAGGGTTCATGTACAAGTTTTTGTATAGACATGTTTTCGGTTCTCCTGGGTATACAACTAAGGATGGAATTGCTGGGTCAGATGGAAACTCTTTAAACTTTGAGCAACTCCCTAACCAACTCCAGTCTTTGCAATCTACTGTACCATGACTGCCACCTGGTGGACAGTGATTTTTATCACATAATCACTTGTAAGAAATTCTGACTTAGGGTAAAGCTGCAAGAAGCTGAGGAGGAGGGTGACCCTGTAAGAGAACCAGCAGTCTCAATTAACCTGGATCATCAAGATCTCTCAAACATTGACCACCAACTAGGCAGCATACACCAGCTGATTTGAGGCCCCCAACACATATATAGCAGAGAACTGCTGGGTCTGGGTTCAGTCAGAGAAGATGTACCTAACCTTCAAGAGACTAGAGGCCCAGGGAGTTTAGAGGTCTGGTGGGGTTGGGGGTGGGGTGGAAACATCCTTGTGGAGACAGGGGCATGGGGAGGAGGTATGGGATGTGAAACAGTTGGAGGGTGGACCAGGAGAGAAACAAAATCTGAAGTGTAAACAAACAAACAAACGAATGAATAAAATATTAAATGTAATTCCAAGCAGTCCCAACAAATCAGTGAAAATCAAAATTAAAAATTTAAGAATCTTAAAAAAAAAAAAAGTTCTGACCTGAGGGATGTAAAATTCGACGGGATATACTTGTCTAAGGGTTTTTAAAAAGTAGAATATAAGAATTGGGTTGTTGTCACATTTATAACTTATAATTTGGGGAAAATGGACTGTCAACCAAACTAAGGAAGATCCAGAGCCCCAGAAGAAAAATCACCAACAATCTACCTGAGGAAATAGCACCAAACAGCCTGGCCTCAGTGGGTCCACACACACAGCTGGCTTCCACGCAGGTAATTCCTCTGGTGGAAAGTGGATCATTGTTAGAATGCTGTGGCACCATAACTGCTCACACAACAGCCATAGTCTTCATCTTAAAGGGACTAAGAAGGCTTAGCCAGAGGCCGTTTTGAGTGACCAAGGCCAGGAATACAGATTTAGGCCATCCCAAATTGTTTCAATGTGGAAGCAGTTTCATGAAAATTTATAGACTTACAGAACAAAGTACATCATAAATCAAGGCAAGTTCAAAATACATTGAGGGGTACGTTAGAGAAGCAATCATAGCAAGACTGGAGGTCATTCTTTCTATAAGTCATCGGATGCTGTCGGATGACATTCTTAGCTTTTGAGTTGGTGCAAGCTAGGGGCCTACTAAGTTAATAGATTCCAAAAGTTTTTTTTATCTGTTAGTCACAGGATGTTAGTTTTGACCCGGAATTGGGCAAGGAATGACTGTTAGGGGTTATAGCTAAAGCAAGTCTAAGATAAACTAAGTAACCATTGGACCTGCAACACTCTAATCTCCCAGTCAGTCAGTCTCTGTAGGCAGCTTCTTCCCAACTCTCCCTCAAAGTAGCAAGAGAAGATGACCAAAAGTACGATGGGTTTCCAAAGATAACATGTGGAAATGTTAGATAATGGGGAAACCATAGAAAACAAAGGTTTGTGTTATGTCAACAGTGACAGACACACAGACTCACACTGCCACCCTCACCAGCCTGAAGGGTTCCCCTAGATTTTTAGGGGCCTCGACCCAAATCAAATCAAGATTCAACTGTGTACATCATTTTAGGACTCACTGGAGCAGAGAAGTTGAGCTGGACATTTTATTAAAGGTATTTTAATACAGGACTGAGCCAAGTGTGGTTTAGGCTCTTCAAGGAACAGTAAGCAATTCATTGTCTTAGCATTGGCCAAGTACAGCATTATGGTGGCTCTCCAGTTACAAGGTTAACACACACCTCCCCCTCTTTCCCTTTCTGTGAGAGATTTGGCTGGAGGCTCAGAGATGGTTCAGATGGAATTGCAGTCTGATAAAGGAAAAGCCAGAAGCTACCAGAATCACCTGAGGGGATAGTCTTCGTCCTTTTCTGTAAATGGGGATTGGAGTGAACTTTCTAGAAACTTCAGGTTTACAGCTGTGAATGGAGAAAAGCCTTAACCACCTTGGAACTGTGCTGGGATCCTTGCTGTTTGGTGGGAGAGACAGGCTTCAATCAGATCCAGAGTGCAGGGTTCCTTTTTGTTCTCCAGATTTTCCCAGCCTTTCCGCCCTGCCTCAGTTCTCTCTCAGCTTCTTTTGCATCTTTGGTGGTAGCATTGTACCCCTTTCCTAATATTAGAAGTGTTATGCATATGGGGCACTTGGGAATGTATAATCTGCTGTGTGGCACAGAGGGGGAGGACAGAGTACTTTCCTCCTGTCCCCTGATTTTAATGGCCTTCAGCTCAAACTAAACGTCATACAAAAGTGCCATGTTTAGGTGTAGTGCTTTGTACTCTTCCTCTGCAAGTGAGCTTCTAGCTTTTATGGCAAAAGGAACTTTGATCAGATATACTTAAGTTAAAGAGTTTGAAATGGAGTGACATTCTTGGGACTGTGTGGATGGGTCCCAAGCAGTTCTTAGGGTCACTGTGAGCAGAAAGCAGAAGCCTTTGAGGAGATAGAATGACAGAAGCAGAAGCTGACTTAGGAAATGGTTGTGAGCCTGGTGTTCTGGTATTCTGTCTAAGTTCCACCTCCACAGTTACCTGGCAGCAGCCAGGTATGCTCCTCCCCACAGTTACCTGGCAACAGCCAGGTGACCCTGCCCACTATAAAAGGGGCTGCCTGCCCCCTCCTCACTCTCTTGCTCCCCTTACCTCTGTGCCTGCAGGTTCTCCTCTGCCCCCTCCCCCCTTCCCTTTCCCCTCTCTCCACATGGTCATGGCCAGCCTCCACTTCTTTCTTCTCTCTGCCATTCCTCCTGTTTCTCTCCCCACCTTTGCCCTCTGCCCTAAATACCGCCCCCCTCGTGGAACCGGCTGGTCTTCTGTGGTCTGTTCTAAGCTACGTGTGAAAATCTAACAATGGTGCCACGACTCCTCATGACGACCTGTTTATCTAAGCTGCGCCTGATTTCCGTTACCAGTTTTTCTTTCGGGCGGGACACTGGCTGATAACTTGGTAACAGCCACGACCACCCAGTGGGCGCATCATCTTCGTCCATACCCACAGACACATACTGCCAGCAGTCTGATAGCTGTAAAGAAATTCTCTATGTTCGTGCATTTATTCACCTTCATTATACCCCTTTCCACATGTTCTGCCTGCTCCCCACCCAAGGTTCTCTTAGCCTTGAATCCTGCTCAACCCCACACCTCTTTCTAATCTTTCTTTTCTAATTAAACCAAAATGGGGGAATTTCTGTGACTCTAGCAGATGTCTGCAGGTTCCACGCTCCTAGCCTAGCCTAGCCTAGAACTGGTAAGCTTCCCCATCACCCACTGGCCAGAGTAAAGACTTGCTTCCCCATGTGTGCAACCACCCGCACAAGGCTTGGCTGCCCGAGCACTGGGGGGGGGGGGGGGGGAGGATCGCTCTTTCTCCCTTTCTGCCTGGGACCTGTAAATTGAGTGTTAGTGGTGCCTTCCTACACAAAAACAACTAACGTGAACGTTGTGGTGATATGGGACATGCTTGCTTTTCCTTACTCACTGCAGCTGCCAGAGGCACTGGGCAGTGACTTTCAGCTGCTAACAGGAAGTCCTGCCCTGTTGCCGCTGCCGCCCAATCTGCCAGCTATATGATTCTATCCCACTATTGCCAGCTTTCTTATTCTTGTCCTAGCCAAATGCTTCTTTGCTAATACAAAAAAATGTGCTTTTCTCTACCTACACAACCCGCCAAAGTTACTTAAGACAGGATAGGAAAGGCTCTGTCTTGATAGATTTTTACTACTGCTATTAAATTCTATTCAGTTACAACCAATCCAAATGGCTCTCAATCTTGTCAGAAGCCTGCTAAAAATATTCTTAAGTTTATGGCCGACAGCATTCCCAAAGCCTCTAACAGTTGACCCAAGATGGTTTCAGAAGACTTGAACTCCGGACTCCTAGAACATACAGCCTGGATTGTATGCAAACACACGCAGTGGACTAAACGGGATGCCCTGAGTCAAATGACTTGGCTAAATCAAGGTAAGTCATTTCTCATGTCACGTGGATCCATTCCACAGAAAAAAGCCCTGCGTCTTCTGTGCTTGGAAGCCAAACTGATTTTACCCAAGAGACACCCACAGATAACAAACATTCTTTCCAAACAGGGTCAGGAAACTGCTCCATAGCTGGATGCCAAGAACCAATCCAAATTGCCACCATCCCTATATCTGTTATCCCATCTAAATATTATGTTCTCTATACTTGCTTTCTTTTTGCCCAGATAGAAGAGTATTGGTCTTTTCAGATACATATGCTAGGTTCACAGACCAACCACATCTTCTACCAACACTGCAAGACACTCGTCTCTGCATACAAGATCCGCGGGATACCAGCTGTGGTGCTTCAGAACTGACAGGTGCCAGGTGTCCTGACAGCTAAGAAGATGGTCTTCACCAGTTCTCCCAAGAAGAATGCCATTTGGGGGAATGTGAGACTTCCAGTTCTGAGATGTTTTTGTTTTAAAAAAAAGAGCCCATATAAAAGCAGATCCTCTCCTGTAACACCCTTTTAGCCATTTTCCTGGTATTATTTCTAACCAATTTATTAATTAGTTCCTGTTACAGGATTACTAGTTGCTGTCCACAGAAGAGCCTGATACACACATCCACCGAGTGGGCCCCAATGGTGAAAAAGCCAGCTGCTCCCCCCATTGGACTACACCCTTACACAGCAGGAAGTAGTTTAAGAGACAGGGCACCCCAACTCCTCTTTCACCATCGGCTTCCCCTCTCTTTTTTTCTTTTTTTATAATAAGAAAAAGGGAAGTATATTAGTATAAGTCCGAACTCAGTGACACTACATTCAGGCACCAGGCAACTTCTACATCGTTGCCAAGGCAACCAAGATAACACTCCCACAATTCACCTGGCTACCTCACCTGTACCTGGGAAAAAGAGCTAGGTCATTGTCTGTACAAATAGGCGGAACTTCCCCCCCCCCCACCTCACTCTCTTCTTTTCTTTCCTCGCCCCCCTTTTCTCCCACCTCTCCCTGACCCTCCACCCTGAATAAACCCCCTCCCGTGGAACCGGCTGGTCTGCTGTGGTCTGTTCTAAGCCGCGTGCCTTAATCTTTCACCTGGGATATGGGCCATCTCTAGAAGCTGAGGAATACAAAGAAATGGCACTTTCCCTCCAGGCTCCAAAGCACTGGAATCCTACCGATTCCTCGATATTAGGACCTCTGATCTAATAAGTTTAATCATTTGTTTTCTTTCTGCATATAACTCACAGTTTGTGCTGTGTTGTCATAGAAACCAGAGGAAAGTAACACAGTTCATCTTTAGAAAACATCTAAAGCCGGCTTGAGGCTAAGATCATCTTAATCTCTTGTTTTAAATCCTCACTGTGGTGTTTCCACCAATCCTGGATCTACCTCATGATCCTTGCCCAACGATAATTAACCCCTTCCTTTCTTCTTTAAGGAACCTGTCTTAGATCACACTTGGAATTCTTGATAAATCCTGACCTTGCTGTCCATTCCACTTCTGTTCTTACAAAAGACCTAAGCTCTGACTTCATGACCCACAGCAAACAATAAGCTTGGTATTGTCTACTCCCACAGACTGTCTTAGCTTTGTTTTAGGTAGTGGTTAATGGCTTCATTGTGTTTTCTAAGGGCCCACTGTGATCAAAGACTTGGTCCTTGGGTGGTGCTTTGGGTGTAATATTTGGTCCTTAGGTATTGGGTTAGTTTGGGTTACTATTGCTCCTACAAAACACCATGTCCAAAAGTAAGTTGGGGAGTAAAAGAAGTCAGGACAGGAACTCAAATGGGGCAGGAACCTGGAGGCAGGAATCTGGAGGCAGGAGCTCTTGCAGAGGCTGCGGAGGGGTGCTACTTATTGCCTTGCTCCTCATGGTGTGCTCATCCTGCTTTGTAATACCATCTAAGACCACAATCCCAGGGGATGGCACCACCCATGATGGGCTTCCTACCATCACCCAAATCAATCACTAATTAAGAAAATGTCCTACCAGCTTATCTGCTTTGAGCCTGATATTATGAAGGCACTGTCTCAATTGAAATTTTCTTCTCTCAGATATTCCTTATGTCAAGTTAACATAAAATTAGCCAGCATTGGTAGTGCTAGAAATAACATAATATTTAATAGGCAAGGCCTATTAGGATGTCCTTAGGTCACTAGGGCTAAATCTGTGAAGAGACTGAAATCTCAGTTTCTCTCTCTCTCTCTCTCTCTCTCTCTCTCTCTCTCTCTCTCTCTCTGTCTCTCTCTCTGTCTCTCTGCCCCCCCCTCTCTCTCTCACTTTTTTATTTAACGATGTAAGCTCTTACACACACACACACACACACACACACACACACACACACACCGATGCCTAGTGTCAGGCAGGCCTTGGTCAGAACTGAGCAACTGTGGATAACAGTCTCTTGAATCTCCCAAACTGTGAGCTAAATAAACCTGTCTTCTATATAAAGTAGATGCTTCTGGTCTTCTGCTGAAGCAAGGAAAGCTGACATTTGACAAACTACTTGCTAGATTTCCAAGACACTGCTTCTAGGGTTCAATGGCAACTTTAACTAACAATGCTTCCAGCCTCCTGGATAGTTGGTATGGTGTCAGAGATCACTTAAGCTGCATCCTGTTGACAGATCCAAACCCCTGCTGTGTGGGGGGAAGTATAAGGGCCTCTCTTTTCTTGGAGGGCAGATGTGGAAAGTTGCATGGGCTCCCCGGGGGCTTAGTTTAAGATGGAGATCATTATTAAAAGCAAAGTGTCAATAGGTAACTTTTTTTTGTTTTTTTTGGTTTTTTTTTTGTTTTCCTTTTTCATCTCATCAGTAGAAAACAAAACAAACACAACAATATAGGTAACATTTAACAAACCTCAGGAATGAGCAGAGATCAGCATGCCAGGGTCCTTCAGCACAGAACAAATATGATCTGGGAACTTCCTGGCCCAGAACTGTCTGGGGAGAGTACCTGGAAGTACTTTCCCATCATACAGAAATTCAACTTGAAGAAAAGTTTTCTTTCATTCATTGAGATACAATCCTAGTGTGTCCTTTTTTAATGTCTCCAATATTGTCACTGACATTTCTACCACCGTCTTCTGTGTTTATACAAACTTACTACCTTATCAGTTCCAATATTCTGTATTGAGAAGGCTAGGCTGTTTCCATGACACACTTCAAATGGGCAGTTAAGGTGACTTAGGCCTGAATCTCTGTTATCAATAACTTGGCAATCCTAGGCAAATCAGGCCTCACCTGGCCTAAGGCAAGGACAACGGGTCAGCAGCAGTTTCCAGACTTCCCCAGGAAGCTTCCAACCACCACACTCCTATAATGGAATGTCCATAGACATGGACCCAACAGATTAACAGAGAGGTCACCTACCCTGGATTTCCTTAATGTAAATCAGACCTGCAAGCTCACTTGGTTGTCTCTCTGTTCTGGTAATGGAAGACCCCAGCATGCTGGAGAGCTGCAGAATAAAACACTCTTTGCCTTTACATGCTATTTGAGTCCGGGGTATAATTCTTCTGTGAATCACTATTAATATACTTCCCTCACTACTCCACATTTTTTTATTCTGTTGAACATTGGTTCACATGCCTCCTCAGTACCATAAGTTGCAGTGTATGAACGATTCTATCATAGAACCTGTTTTCTCATGTTCTATACTTTCCCTTTGTCCCAATCTCAAACAAACAACGTGCGATCTCATTTCTGCTTCTGGCTGCCAAAGTCTTTGTCTCTTTATTGATTGTACTATTAGGTGTAAATGGTTTCCAGCTTCTGTGTGACCTCAGTTTGTCCTCCCTTGTCCCAAGTCAGCTCCATCCTTACATGTGCACTAGTGTCTTCCACCCTGGTCTCTCCACTGTGACACGCTCAGCACATTTCTCAGGGGAAGTGATTGAATTCCTTGAACTGGAAAGTCTTCCAACTTCTTTAACTGCTTCCTAGGCAATCCTGAATATTTTGATCACTTTTTTTCCCCTCCGCTAACTTCTCCCATATCCTTCCTACCTCTCTACACACCCAACTTCATGTCCTGTCTCTCAAAAACAAACTAACAAACAAAAAACAAAGCAAAGCAAGCAAACGACAACAACGAATAACAAAATAAAAATCAAAACAAGCAAAAAACCAGTAAGACAAAAAAATGCCAAATGAAACAAACAATCCCCCATCCCCCACCCCCCACTGTGAAGTTTGTTTTCTATTGTTAACTCCTGGGAAGAGGCCTGCCCCTAATGAGGTTGATATTCCTCAAGATTTTCCTTGTATTGTACCCTTGGAGTCTGAATGGGAAATTCTTAGCTTTTACAGGGTTCCTTTTCTCAGCCTCTTTGGCTATAACCTTAGTGTAAACTATCATTCTATATATTCCTTGTCCTCAGTCTGTGCAGCTCCTTGATACATGACATTTTTTTCTGTTTAGGGCTTAGTTTGCTAGAGGGGAAGTTATTAGGCTTGTGAACAGTCTGAGAAACAAATGTTGTGGCAATAATGTTCTGTTTCCTAACATCGCCAAAAGTTTCCAGAACTCTAAAGTCCCAGGAGTGATCTAGACAGATTCATGTCACCAACCACTAGGGGCTGGCTAAAGAGTTACGGAAAAATATCAGTGGATTTGGCAGAAAAACAGGCCAATAGATTTAGCAACCCCATGGCACTAGGAACCTGAAACTAGTAAAAATCAGTGTGTAATTTAGGAAAATCACACTTTTTTGTTAAATATAGTTTATCATTTAGAATTTAGAAGGCAAAAGTTTATTGTGCTTTTTTCTAGAGGATTCCTTCCTTCCTCCCTTCCTTCCTCCTTTCTACCTCTCTTTCTTCCCCTCTCATATAACATCCTAGAAAAATAAAAAAAAAAATCCCTCTATATAAGATCTGAACATTTTTAAAGGAAAATAAAGGAGTTAACCCAAGAAGCAAAATTTATTTAAAAGTTGCTTGTCCTTTTCCTGTTAAAATGTCACTTGTCTGTTTGATTTGGTAATGTCATTTGTAAAATTAAGAACATAGAAAGAAAGCTTTTTTTTTCCTAGTCAGGGACATAGCTCCCTGAGTAAAAGCTCTTTCCTCTGAAGCCATAGCACCATAGCTCAACCACGGAACCCACACAAAAAGCCAGATCTGTAATCTGTACGCATCTGTAAAACGTATTCATCTATAATCCATGTGGAGAGATGGGAGGCAGAGACACGAGAATCACCAGGAAATTCAAGAGCTAGTTAGCCTGGCATACACTGTGTCAAAAACAAGACAGAGACTCTGACTCAAAAACAAGTTAGGAGGGCAAAGACCAATTTCCAAAAGTTGTCCTCTGATAGCTACAGGTGAGCGGTTGCTCACCTTCTGTTTGCGCTTGTAATTTCGTCGGTTTTCAACTCCGCTCACTTGCTCCTCAAGACAACTGACTTTACTCCCTAAACGTGATGCACGGTGGAGAGCCATATCATTTACTCACTCGATTACATTTGTTAAGTACAGTGTTGCTCCTAGCCCAGGAGGACAACAGCAAGTTCCCTGACTGCTTGGTGCTTATTTTGTAGAGGAGAGAACTATAAAGTAAAGGTGTAAATGCATCATATGTATCAGATCTAGATAAGAAAAAATATAGAAAAATAAAACAGATTCAAAAGACAAATATAATGGTCACACTAATGGTATTTACCAAATACCATTACAAGCAGGAGGACCAATGCTAACTACCTTACTTGTCTTCATCTAACTTAATCCTTGCAATTTTATTACATTTTATTAAATATTACAAATGCAGTTCGTAAAAACTAAGTTTTCCTTAATTAATAAAATTGGGCTCTAAATTAGATTTCAGAGATTAATCTAACAACACAACTGTTTTCTTAATGAACACCCTATAATGACAAATACATGCCAGCACTGTATATACATCTTCTATGGAGATTTTTTAAAGTGCAGATGTCTTTATTGTAATTCTATATTATCTTTAAGTAACCATCACAGTGGGTAGGGTTAGGGCACATGCATTTTGGGGAAGATGCCAGATAATGCTGTATGGAAGAGAGAAAAGTCCCTTGCTTTCTGAGTGTGCTGACAAGATCCAGGAACCTAATTAATACAAGCACTATAACACGAGCATAGTCATTATTTAAATCTGGTTGAACATCTGATCTCTGACTGCTGGTGCATGAAACATTCAGCAGGGGTGTGGCTCCTGGAGGTGGGGTTCTTGGTGCCCAGCCCTCTGTCTAAACCTTGTAGTCTTTTGCGATTGACTAATCTTTAAAAGAAAGTCTTGGTGCCCAGGGAACAGACAGGTATACTGTTCCAAGGAGAAAGGAGACACTACTTCAGGGTATGAAGTTCTTGGAATAGAGCCTGGGCTCTAGTACACTGAGTAGGGGAAGATTAAAACATTTGCTTTGTTGTTGTTTTGTTTTTTTTTTTCTTTTTGGTTTTGGTTTTTCTTTGTATTTTTTTTTTTTCGAGGCAAGGAATCTCTGTATAACCCTGGCTGTCTTAGAGCTTATTCTGTAGATCAGGCTGGTCTCAAACTCATAGAGATCTGCTTGCCTCTGCCTCTGCTTCTCAAGTGCTGGGATTGAAGGCAACCACTACCACAGAGTATTTGCATTCTTAGTCATAAAAACCAGTTACAGAACATTTGCCTGAAGATGAAGAGGATAAAAAGATTTGTCTTAAACACAAGTTCCTTAAAATGTTCAATAGATAGAAATGACTAATGTCTAATGTTTCTTATGATAACGGCCACAAAAGTAACCAATACAGAAAATACATAAAGTAGTGTTGAGTTTACATGTACAGTAGAATCTTTTTCAAGAGAAAAAAACTCTAAGAATATGGCAAAAACATCATGCTTTTGTATTTTAGACAGGAAGCTTTATATTTTTGAAGGAATACTAGGAAAGTGGATATCTAGGATATTGACCTTCTAGAATTGTCACAGGAGGTCAGGGATGGTGGATGTCGAAGCTAGTGAGAGATAACAGTTTTTTTTTTAAAGTTTGTCACTTCAGGTCTGCAAAAACCCCAGTTACCAGTCTCTGGCGATGAGGGCTCTTTGTTTTAAGAGAATGACCTTAGATATATCTTAAAACACAACTTATCTTAGTCAGTATGTAAAGATACCCTAACGGTCGCTTATCAAAGATTATCATTCACCCTATAAGCAATATAATAAGAGAAAACCCAGCAAGTTTGCCCTAATCTGTGAACCCATGTACAGAGAATTAGAAAATACTGAACTGTATTCTCAACTTCTATTGGACCTCCAAAGACAGGGCTGCATCAAGGCCTCTGTGGCTTCTAATTTTGATATACTAATATTCTGATATATTGACAAATACATCAATGTTACATACTAATTTTTTAACCTAAAGGTTGTTTTCTTCTTTCCCTTTGATTCACCTCCCTCTCTCCAATTTTTAAATAAAAATGAGAACATGTTCACTGTACACCTAGGCACCATTTAGTGGAGAAGTGGCCTGTGTCTAACTGTAACCCCTTCCAGTGTAAACCCATGATTAGCTGTTACCTAGCAGTTCACATGATGGTCCTCTCTTTGCTCACATCTTCAACCCAGGGTTTAGGAAGGCTTCCTTTTCAGTGTTTGAAATTCAGGTTTGGAAAAACAGGGCATGTGCTCTTTAATTTTCCATTTGATCTTTTGTCTTTTTCCCTTCCTAGAATGTACAGATTGTTCCTAGACTAAAATGTAATGAGTTTAAACAGTATAGAAAATTCCAATTCAGGTTTATGTGTTAAACATAATACAGCATCCTCAGGAAACAGTTTAGAAACATCAACAGAAACTCCTTTAAGCGTTTCCATTCTCCATAGGTCATAGATGAGTATCATGAATGCATGCAAAGGAATGAATCTCAAAGTGTGTAGAGAAGCCGAAGGAAGCAAAATTAGTATTCATGTCTTTAATTTTAAATACATTTAACGAATTACAAATGGATTTCTCTTGTTTTTCTCAAATCAGAAGCAATAAGTCACACTTATTGTTTTGTCAGTCTGTCCAGTTTGTCATAGGAAAAAGACATGCTCACTTGTAGCTATATGTCAGGTACAATATGTCTATGTAAAATTTTTCATTTTAGTGTTCTCAGATATACCCCTTCTTTGGCTGTGAACTTTGAGCTAGGGTGTGTTAATTTTATAAAATAAACATTGCCATGTAAGAGTGACAAAGTGCAGGAAAGAAAACACCATGATGCCGACATCAAGATTGCGAAAACAAGAACACAGTCAATTCTTTTTTAATAACTCAGCCAAAATAAGAAAAAACAAATTGCTTGTGGTCCTTTGCTAGCTTCTACAAGGAATTTAGATAAAGCTCGAAAAAGGATTCTTCTTAATAGGGAATTAAACCTCTTTGGTCTCCTCTCCTAACCTCTGGCGTTGCTAACATGTGTAGTGATACATAAGGTTTGAGTGAAATGTGTCAGCAAAGCCTTTGCTATGTTTGGGTCAATCAATAGATGCTGAAAAATTGTTTTGAGACTGTTTGAACTTTGAAGAAATGTTGTCTCTCTAGAGAATCTACACTTGATGTCCCAACCTTTTCATCTTGGTACAAGTGGCATGTTTATTGACTGATGTCAGTTAGTTGAGAGCTTGCAGCTGTACCAACCTTGGTCCTAAGACACTCCTGGCAAACTTGGAGTTCTTACTTTTGATCATGGCTAGCCATGGTCAAAAGGACCGAAATTTGTGTGGGTCATTTTCTCTCATGGGCAGCAAGAACAATTGGTAGGTGGAACCTTTCCCAGCCCCAATTAATCTTGTATAATGTTTGAATAAAGTAACTAGAGTGAGCTAGCTGGGTGTCTGTCTTTCCTGAGAAGGTTGTACCCCCTCTGCTCCTTCAGAAAATGAAGCCTTAGTATCTTGGTGAGCTTCTCTCTCTACCGGGGCACCAACAACTGACATCAGTCAATAAACATGCCACTTGTACTAAGATTATAAGGTTGGGGCATCAAGTGTAAGAGAGAATTCATTTTCCTGGGGACTATGATGATAAACTTAATCAGATGACCATTCACTTATTACACTCCAGTTCAACATGAAGAAATTCATCAAAGATTCATGCAATAGTAAATTTTTCATTCTGAAAAGTTAAGGGATATATCGATGGAGTGAGGGAGGTAGAAGTAAAATGGAAGAGAAGGGAATAACAGGTAACAGGGGCATTCCTAAGGGAGTTGTCAACATAATGCAGAAGCCCATTACTATTTGCTGATTGCTTGAAGACTAATGGCTTGACCGTGAGGCTGGGGATGAGCCCAGGGCCTCATCCATGCTAAGAAAGTGCTCTGCCACCGAGCTTCATCCCTAGCTCATATTTTCTTAATAGCAAGCCAGGCAACCTCCTGATAGCCAGAGATGAAGTCATCTCAGTGAAAAATGAGCCCTGACACTCTGCTGTCTTTTATCTCAGCACGCCAAGCCCTTTCAGAATGAGCATTCACATCCCAGTCAAGTAGAGGAAGAGGAGGAAGAGGAGGAAGAAGAGGAAGAGGAGGAGGAGGAGGAGGAGGAGGAGGAGGAGGAGGAGGAGGAGGAGGAGGAGATTAGTGTATCTTGCAGGAGGATGCCACTAGGCAAGCTGAGGACAGCTCTGGACAGTTGTTACTCATAGACCCTGCCCCTCTCTTCCCCCACTCTTCAAACCTCACTGTACTCTGCCAAACAGAAGAACTTGTTACCCTGAAAGCTTACATCTTCACTCTCCATCAGGACACAGCAGGGTGCTGGGCTGTGCTTGGTGCTCATGGTAGACCCAGATGAAGGAAATCCATAGGCTGCTTGGGGGACCATGTTGGGATGTTTTCTTACTTGTGACTTCCAACTCGCCTCCTCCTTCTGCTTGTACATAGACTTGGCTGGGGATATAGCTCAGTGCTAAAGCAAATGCTTTGTATTTACAAGGCTCTGAATTATTCAAATGCCTGTCCCACATCTGCTTACATACATATATTTCTATATTTGTGTTATGCATTTATAAATAAATATGCATTGATATAAACATATATGTTATTATATAGGTAAAGTAAATGCACAATTTTCATTTTATAGTTTGTAGTTTGGTATTTACCGTATTCAGTGTTGCACAACAGATACACTTTTGTAAAGCATTTTCATCTGCTGGTACTGTGTGAAACTGAAAACTACCTTTGCAAGAGGTCAAACCAGACTCCAGGAAGGTAGTTTTTTTTTTTTTTTTCAAATTTTCAATTAAATTTTTAATTTTCAAATAGTTTCTTATGACTTTATCATTTCCACTCTTAGCATGTTGAAACAGAAATGTAGACACATCTGGGAATCACTGGGCGTGTTCTGTATACCTCTCCAGGTCTGAAAGGGTAAATGAGGCTGCCCAGGGTCCCACTAGACCTCTGTCCTACAGTGTGAGACCTGAATCTCAAAGCCAAATGTTAAGGCAGTTATCAGATCAGGGAACACGTCTTAAACCTTTTTGTGTGCTCCAGCATCTTCACTAAGTTGCTAATCCTCTCTTTCCTTCTAAACTTTCCAAGATATCTGCTAAAAATCATATTTTCAGGTATGCTTGTCAGTGCAGGGACTGAGAATCTGAGGGGGACTTGCTCAAGATCACACCGCTTCCAGGTCATGCTATCTGATCATCTGATCCCTTGGGGCTGTCCCAAGAGTCTTTCTCTCCAAACTGCTTATACTCACACCGACTCTGATGTTAAACATAATTATTTGTTTATTTAATTCTCTAATTTGGCCACGAACAGCATCTTATAATTCAATTCAGTTTAATCCCGATATTTTTTTTAAACCTAGGGTTAGCATCAGACCCCAGAGAGCTTACTTCTAAAAGACTGCATTCTCAATTCAGATTCCAAATTTAAGTATTACTTCTCTCTATAGAGAGGGGTCTTCAAGACTCTCTTCTCTCTCTGTTGAGAAACCTTCTAGAATAGCCCTCAGACCTCAGGAAGGGACTTTAGTTAGAATCATCATTTTATTATTAAGGATTCAACTCAGGAGGTACCACACAGAAAAGCCACAGAGGGTCTGATGTGAAGAAGTGTGGCAGTTTCTTGCCCTTTGGTTTTGCTACCCTCCGGCTCCTCAGTGTGTTCATGAGCTCACAAGCCTTCTGAAAACCATTCTTTGTAGACATTACAGAAGCATCATTGCATAGGCATGGTAGATTAAATTGCTGTCCCTTGTTGATGAACTAAATCAGTAGCTTCTGTTCCTCCCAGGGAGCAGTGGGGAGGAGGGGAGGAGCATCCTAACTCTCTATCACAAAGCTGGTTCCGGTGGCAGCCTACACTGCCCTCCCAGTCCTTCATAAGCATGAACTCAGATGAAATAGCAAAGGATTTAGGAAGAACAAAGATACTCCTTTTAGCCAGTCAGGATGTTTTCAGGGTTTTGGAAACTCTGTGTCAGTTACCAAGAACAAAGACCCAGTTTATGATTCTCTTATCAAAAGACTACACAAGACCTTGTGGACTTAACATTCCATAATAGCCAAAAGTTCTATCTGAATCCAAGATATCAAAGCAGCCAGGCCACAATAGGCAGTAAGAAGCCGAGGAGAGATTGCTAGCTAGGAGGTAGGGCCTGTGCTAAGAACTTAAGTTACTTTATAAACCTCTCTACCCTAGGCAGTGTTTTATTGGAAGCTGTCCTGTCCAGCAGGGGATTAAACAGGGGTCCGGGGAGATCACCTGAAAGAGAAAGTGGGGAAAACAGGCTGATGCAAAGAACCACGATTTGTCTATAGTCTGATCAAATCGTAACTTTTACTTTTTTCACACAGGGGTTATATACACAAAAAGGTAGGATATGGGAAAGGGAATGGAGCATAGGCATTCAGGGGAGTACAGATATCTTCCAGAACAGAGTATCAGCTGGGTGAAGGTTCAGGAGACAGATCACTATGACTCCACCTATGATTCACTTGTTTTTATCTAAGTTGGTTCTATCCACCAAGGTTACCTATCTACAAGGTCTATGACTATCCAGGCTGGCAATTGTCCACCAAAGCTGCTTGTTTACAATAGCTTCTAGTCATCTGTTACAGTGTTTTTTCACAGAGACCCAAGACTTTGTGTTAACAGGTATGTATGACAGGCCTATTGCTGATTTTAGACCTATGGCTGATTTTAGGCCTTCAGTGTATAAGCAGGGCTGCCCCTGACAGGAAGCTGTTGCATTCTTGTGTATCTAAGGTAGAAGCCTGGTATGGAGATTAGGTGATGACCTTCTCTTATATACTTCATATTGTATGAAAGAGTAGTGCTAGGGTTGTATCTTCTTCTGAGTGACTCCATTTTACAATAGAGCAATGACCTTCATTTTTACTGCAAATTTTGAGGTAGACTGCATCTATGTCTCTTTTTTAAAATTATCTTTTCAGGGCTCAGGGACAGCACAAGAAGACCTACAGAGTCAACTAACCTGGGTCCACAGGGACTCATAGAGCCTGAACCACCAACCAAGGAGTATGCTGTGGCTGTACCTAGGCCCCCTACACATTTGTGAGCCAACATGTGGTTGCTGGGAATTTAACTCAGAACTTCGGGCAGAGCAACCAGTGCTCTTAACCTCTGAGCCATCTCTTCAGCACCACCATCCTCCACACACACATTTGTAACAGATGTGTAACCTGGTCTTCATGTGGGTTCCTTAAATGTTGGAGTGGGGGCTGGTCTTACTCTGTTGCCTGCCATTGGATCCCCTTCCCCTAGCTGCACTTTCTGGTCTGGCCTCAGTGGGAGAGGATGTACTTAGTCCTGCTTCCACTTGATGTCTTTAGGCAGGGTGATGCACAAGTGGGGCTTCCTCTTCTCTGAGGAGAAAGGGAGTGGATAATGGGGCAGAAATCTGTGAGGGTGGGCCTGGGAGGAGACGAGGGAAGGGAGCTACAATCGAGATGTAAAGTGAATAAACAAACGAACTATCTTTTCATATAGTAGATTTGGATCATATTTCCCTTTCTGCAACTCCTCCTAGATTATCCCTGCCTCCTTACAAATTCAACTTCATGCTCTTCCTTCTCTCCCATAAAGAAAGACAACAAAATCAAAGCCAAAGAAAAAAGAAAACAAACTAAAAAGCGCTCTCTCTCTCTCTCTCTCTCTCTCTCTCTCT